>NC_056751.1:166135728-166261854 GCF_019279795.1 Protopterus annectens | reverse complement strand
TTGGTTTCATAGAACCTTTGTACTGTACCATGCTATTTATGTTGAAAAAACGAACTTTAGCATATCAAAAGAAAATGTATGTTGATGAACACGGGGTTTCAATCAAAAAAGGGAAAATTTTGGACAACATTACAAATTCCACAGTTTTCCCACAAAAGGGAAACTGTGACACTAAAGGAATTGTTTATTTAGCAAAATGCTTTGCATGTCCAGCTTTTTATGTTGGAAAAAACGAACAAGCATTCAGAAAATGTATTTATGAACACTGTTATGATATTTTGAAAATGAATCCTAATAATGTCTTGTTTAGATATTTGGTCATTTGTACAGTGTTCAAATAATTCTCTTTTGTGATTTTAGAGAAAATTGATTTGAACCCCAGGAGAGGCTCATAAGAAACTATGACAGAATCCAAAGAACTGCTTTGGCAATTAAAACTAAATGGTATGGTTTTACCAGGCATAAATGATTACATTTCTATATTGCCAGTGTTGAAATAGTGTTGGATGAATAAGCTACTGACCAACCAGTGTCCAGTTGCCCAGCCTGGTTACCTGGGATATCTTTGTTGAGTGAAAGTTGGATGTAAAACCAATCAACCTGCTAAACATGAACTAAGAATTGCTATACTCAATGTAGGTTCTCTGACAGGATGGAGCTTGAAAGGATGACATGCAGGAGCAGAAGAGACTGCACATCCTATGTATCCAAGAGACAACATGGAAGGGCAGTGCAGCAGAGACACTTGGTTTGGTATTCAGAATCTACTACACAGGAAGAGGAGAGGCTTGAAATGGTATGGGAATTGTGGTGAGAGATAGGCTTCAAAAGGCAGTGAGGGATGTCATCAGAATTAGTGACAGACTCATGGCAATCAGACTCCAGTGTAATAATAGGGCAGTATTCATAATCTCACCTGTGCCCCACAACAGGGTTGTAACAGTTAGGAAAAGAGTGCATTCATACAGCAATTGCAGGACCTACTAGACAAAGCAGGACATCATGAATTGGTGTTGATAATGGGTGACTTGAATGTGCATATCGGGACAGATAGAACAGATATGAGGACTGCCTGGGTCCACGTGAGTGGGGGCAATATGAATAAAGAAGGAGAGGCCATCCTAGACTTCTGTCTTTCAAATGGATTGATAACAGCCAACACATGGTTCAGAAAGCGAGACGGTCACAAGACATAAAAGAGTGGCACACATGCAACTCAGGTAGACGTCCTCCTTGAAAGGAAAAGGTACTGGGGTAGAATCAGTGATTGTAAAGTCATCCCCACTGAATCAGCCAGCCCACAGCATAAACTACTGGTTGCCACAATCAGCTGCAAGCAATGGTCAGAGAAGGCTCTATTCTATATTCAACAGAGACCAGGCTGAAGTCCTGGAAGTTGACAGGAGAGAAAGTACAACAGTACAAGGAATTACTCAGGGCTCTAGCACCCCAAGAAGAGGAAGAAATGGGTGGAGTTGAAGAAGAATGGCAGCACCTCAAAACAGCATGTATGAGGACTACAGAACTGATATGTGGCAGAACAAGGTATTGAATTAAGGTACATAAGGAAAGCTGGTGGTGGAATGCAGAAGTTCGGGAGGATATCAAAAGAAAGAAGAAATGCAGAACAAAGTGGGAGATAGAAAAAAATGCACTAGGCTAGGTAGGAATACTGGTTGCTTAACAAAGAATCTAAAAAGGATTTGCAATAGCAAAGAACAGGGCATAGGTGGCACTCTACCATCTTCTGGAAAATTACTCTAGTTGGCACAAAGAAACTACATCAGTTACAAAGCATAAATAGAAAGATAAAGAAGATAGCCAGATACTGTTCAAAAGGGATGCCAGTAACAACCTGCTCACCAGCCTATAGGACATCAAAAGCAGATGGAAGGAGTACTTCTAGCAGGCTCTGAATGAAGAAAACCCCACAGAAGCTGTACTTCCCCAGTAACAGCCTACAATGAGAGAAGAAGAAGAGCCCTCCCTAGAAGAATTAACAACAGCATTAAGGAAAATGAAGTCAGGGAAAGCAGCAGGATCAGATGAGGTCACATCAGATATGATAAAGATGCTGGGCAAAACAGGTGAGAAATGGCTTCTGAGGGTATTCATAGCAGTGTGGAGAGAAAGGCATACCCCAGACCACTGAAAAATAAGCATACCCGTGCCAGTGTACAAGAGCAAAGGGGTCATCCACAAGTATGGGCAGTGCAGAGACATCAAACTCCTGTCACATTGCATGTTCTGGAGAGGGGGACTGATAAATGGATATGAAGAACAGTAGAAAGTAAATTGTGAGATGAGCAGTTTGGATTCAAATCAGGATCCAGCACAACTGACCCACTGTTTGCAGTGAGACAGATAGTTGAGAAGAAGCTACAGATGAGAAAAGAGTCCAACTAGACATTCCTAGACTTGAAAAAGCATATGACAAGGCCCCAAAAAAGTTGATTTGGGCAGTCCTGTGGTGGTTTAAAGTCAAGGAAGCATTGATGGAATTAATGCAGGTTATGTATAAGAACTCAATAGCTCAAGTACGAACATTGTTTGGTCTCACAGAGGGGTTTCCACTGAGAGTGGGTGTGCACCAGGGTTCAGTTGTGAGCCTACTGCTGTTCATACTGGTGATGGACTACATTAACAAACATGATGTGGCATTACAGGCAAACTCTGAGCAAGAATTTCAGAGAAGGATAGGGGAATGAAATGCAAAACTGAAGGCACATGGAATGAAACTAAGTACAGATAAGACAGTGGTAATGGTAGCAAATTGGGGAAATCAGAAGAACCTGAGAAATGAGATATAAGGGAAGATAGTGGAACAGGTTAGCAGCTTCAGGTGTCTGGGAGGGGTGGTTGAGGAGAAGGGATGTCTGAATGAAGAGGTCAAAGCTAAAATCAGAGGGGCTGCAGCCACCTGGCATACAGGGCATTGTCAAACCCCACTCTGATGGACCTCCTGCATATCCACAAAACAAACAGCACTAGAATTACCCATTCTAAAGACTTAAACCTTGCCTGTGATATAAATAGGACCTGCTGGATAGATAGGTATGTATCCCAGAGACTACCCCGTCTATGGAACATGCTCCTCACCCATGTGAAGCAGAGTTCCTCCCTAACCTAATTCAAGTGCAACTTGGACAACTGGATGGGAAACCATGAATTCATCCCTGGTTTGGCACTTATGTCTCTAGCAGACACAGGTAACCTATAAATAGTTTATCTTCCAGGCCCATGCTTACACTTATCAAGGGTATCAGAACCTGTCAGATATTTGGGATGCATGTTAGGCTTAAAAAGGTCCTTGTGGTCATTAGCCTAGTAAACACCTATGAACCTGTAATTGTTTTAGAGTGTCAGGTGTAGTATATGACAAAAGAATGCCAAAGAAGCTGAAATGTAAGGTGTACAAAACAGTAATCCAGCCAGTACTACTGTATGTTGCAGAAATCTGGGCAGTAAAGGTAGAGCAGATGAGAAAGTTAGAGGTGATGCAAAAGAAGTGACTGAGTTGGGTTGTAGGATACACACTATAGGACAGATGAATAAATGAGAACATAAGAACAGAAGCCAAAGTAGTTCCAATTGCAGAAAGATCAAAGAGAACAGATTACAGTGGTTCAGGCACATGTGCAGAAAACAATCTGGTGAAAAATATTTGGGACAAAAATGAAGAAGGTAAGAGGAAACAAGGGCATCCAGCAAAGAGGTTGGTGTATTGTGTAAGAGAATATTCGTGACAATCAGGCATGAGCATTGAAGAAGGCAGGAGTGTGGCATTGAATCGAAAGAGATGGCAGCAGTAAACATGACACCCCAACCTTATGTAGAAAACATGGGGAAAAAAGAAGTTGATGGTAATAATGGTTGCCAGTGCTGAAATAAAGGTCAGCAAAATTACAAATTTTTAGATAAGCCCTCCCGTGGGCATTCACAATGTGGTCATAAGTTTTCATTTGGTGATTCTAAAATTTGGGCGTCGAGCTGGCACCTCGGCACCGTAAAAATATACTGCCAATCATTAGTGGACCGGAGTTCCGCTGTAGCTACCCCTAACCGGGAAAAGCCAAAAGAAGAACAACATATAAATCCATATATATATAAAATGTGTTTTTGACAAAAATATTTTTCACAATCAGGTTGCATGATTGCACATATACAATGATTTTATATTTCAATTTAGTCTAAGGATTTACTACAGTTCAATTTAGCTTTTTTAAAATACGAGCAACAAACAAATGTATGTGTACAATTGGTTGATGTTAGTCATGTACAGTGACCCAGATATTTTAAATTAACTGTCTCCATCCTAATTGTATTAGTTCTGAAGAAGTTCTTTTTAGTGATATAAAAAAGAAAGTGTTTAGTTCAACTTTTCAATACATTTTTAAAGCTGTGAGTCACTTATGTGGACAATAAAGTGTGTTTCATGTAACTCTTTATTGTTGTGTTCTTCCTTTTGTGTACTAGAGATCCAGATTCTTTGTGGAATTTTTTTTTTTTGGTTAGTTGGTTTGTCCAAAGCACAATCACATAACTGTTTTTAAGACCAAAGGCCAGATTCCATAAATTTTGCGGAATCCAGTTAATTGTGCCAGTATCGGCACATAACAGAGTTTCTCAGTAGCAAAGGCACACTGTATATCAGTCACAGCAGCTATTCCATAAGTCATGGTATGTGTGTACATATCATGGCATGTACCTCACAAGACACCTACAACAACTGGAAAGGCCACAGAAATACCTCACAAAGAGGATTAGCGGCCTCAAACAGATGCCCTACGCAGACCGTCTCAAAACACTCCAGCTTTACTCTGTTGCATATCGCCTACTCAGAGGTGATCTCTGCCTAACATACAAAGCTATGTCAAACCCAGAGCTGTTGGACATGTTCCATGAAAAGAAATCCCAATCCCTCCAAGCTACATGCTCTAGGGACCTAAACCTTGTCACCACAATAAACAGAACATGCTGGAGGGATAGATTCCTGTCCCAGAGACTTCCCATACTCTGGAACAAACTACCTAGCTCTACCAAACAAAGCTCCTCATTAGCACTCTTCAAGAAAAATCTTAATGATTGGATGGGTGATATGAAATTCACTCCAGGGAACACTTCTGTGGCTCTGCTTGACAGGGCACAGGAAAATAATTTTCTTGGGTGGCAAAAGCCAGGGTACCGTTTGGCTAGGTTTATATAGGCCCTAGGGCCAATAGCCTAGTACCTACCTATGAACCTATGAATCTATAAAAATGTCTCACAAAGCGTGATGTACATTAACAAAGTTACAAAAATACTATCCCAGTCTAAGCTGCCTGACATTCATAAATACATATCTAAAAAATAATCTCTTCAGTAAGCTTAGAGCCAGCTAAGGAGTATTTCCATAAGTCCTTTATTATTAAAATATACTATCTCTCACTTACGGATTCCAATGGACTCCATAACATTTGGAAAAAAGAAATGAATAAAGGCAAAGGTCGATCATGGCCACATCACCACAGCTAACAGTAGTTAACAATGAGTACAGGACATGTGTGGAAAGCACAGGTAATGCACACCCCCAAGGAAACAGGGAGATAGAAAAGCAGAGATGGGGTATGACTGAAGAAGAGGGACACACAAGATTTATGTTGGAATAAGAAAATCTGAGAGACTTTCAGAGGAGCATGGGCAATTTTTTTTTTGTTTGGTGTGAATAGGCCACATTTTTTTTGTTTTGTTTTGTTTTTTTTTTTTTTTTTTTTGAATAGAAGGAAAGGTAAAGATAGGGAAAGAAAAGGAGATGGACATCACAGCAGGTATATCCATACAAAAAATATCACAACACATGACAGACAAAGGTTGGACATAAACAGTAAAGACGGGTAAGTTCATAGATGGCACACTGCATAATACTGGCAATAGAAAGTTGACAGACAGGGTCCAGATGCATACCAGCAATGGTTAAATGCAGAAATACATTTGTATGTATGCACTATTATGTTATTATGTGTTGCAAACTGTGTGGCAGTGATACTTGGATGTGTATGACCTATGGTAGTTGTGTGTCGTAGGGTAATAAATAAGGATCACAGTACACATTGGATAAATAAAACAATATCCAAGTAGTTTGTCAGCAGTGCAAATGTAAACCAAGAAACATCACAGATGAGCAAATGTAGCTCTTGGAAAGCCAGAGAATACTAGCAGAGGACAAAACAGAACCTCCCACCATGCACGTGAAAGGCAAACAACCAAGCACAGTTTCCAAACAGCAGTACTGGAGCAAAGCAGCAATCTGGCTGCTCATTACACAAGTAGGTGTACACAATTCAAACAGATATGTAACGGAATGCATATGTCACCCACATATGCTATGTCAAAGGCAACACACAGGTATAGGTATATATGTATGATCTTCAGTGGTCTAACAGAAAATTATTTAAAAGCAATGTCAATACACATACACACATTGACATGTAATAATAATATGTGGTAGCAAATCTCAGATTAATGCTATAGAAACAATAACAGATTATGCACATGAACTTCTACAATGTCCACTGGTTAACATGTAACACAAAAGTATAGCAAGAACAAGGATCCATTGCAAACAGTAGCCAGTGACTTGTGTGATTATACCCTGCATCTGTATAAAGGTAATAGAGATGATACACATTGACATTGTAACAAAACAACTACATGAAAATAGATAGGAATTCCAACAAAGGTGAACATATACCATGCATATGTGCAAGTTTTATGACATACATATAAAGGTGGTTGACATGAGCCCACATCAAGAAAGACATGGCATCCAATCTCCCGTTGCAAATGATAAAGCAGAATAACAATATGTAAGATGACACATTGCAAATTCATGTGTACGCCACATATGGTGGTGTTGAAGACAACCCAAATTACATTGAAGCAAATGGCCCGATGTATATCACACAGGCAGACTGGACTGCCTTCATCAACAACAATGGGCATGTATAAATCACACGCACAGTATTGTGCAATCATATAACAGCAAGAGGCATAGGTAAACAAGCTATGAATTGGTACCACATACACATATATTGTAATGCTAATGTAAAACAACATGTGAAATAAACAACTGTATTTATGTCACTGAACCTGGTTATTACTGAGCAAAACACAGTCCTGTGAGCAGCATTGCAGCACATTAGCATAAAGTCAGTGAATGCTCACAGTTCCAAGGTACAACCGTGTTTCTCTATGGCTCAGAATATATGCAGAGACATGTACATAAATCATTGAATATGTACTCCTTTTGCCAAAACTGTGTGAATTTATGTGAATAAGGAATGGATGTAAAAATGAAACATAGGCCAAAGATGACATGCTGTACTGTTACTGAATAAATTATCATTACCATGGTGGATACGTGAACATTACATTGGTGGTCTATGCATTCAGTAAAGGAAGACTTCCCATATGCATAAGGCACATTTGTATGACACAACATGGCATCAGCATTGCCAACGTATGCCACACAAAATGCCAGTATGCCAGTGGGACAGCATGACAACTGTCATCCAAAACAAAGGGGCAACAGCATGTCCTTCTGTTGAACATACATGACATGGCAAATCACAAATTATACTCATAACACTCTGTCATTGGTGAAATATGGGCAACATGTTGTTTGGAGTTTCTGTCAGTGACACACATGTTTACAGTGGAATTGCCACAGCAGTAGCTGCATGTTAACTGCTGAAACTCATGGCCAGCTAAATGTTGAATGAAAGTCTAATGTGGCAATGTGTGTCATGCCCCCAAAGAAACATAATGCTAAATGTCACATGACATCTGCAGCGCACGTTTGGACCTGTATCACACTAGCATGGCAGCAAAATGCTATGCATGTTCAAATGTACATATAGGTTCATAGGTTCATACTAGGCTATCTGCCCTAGGGCATTTATAAGCCTAGCCAGAGTGTGTTTGGCTTTCGCCACCCATTTTAAATTAATTTTGCTATGCCTTTTTTTGAGGTTAGTATACTGTGCCTCTGTCTAACAGTGACACAGAAGTGATAGCCAGGGTAAACCTACGATCTCCCATCCACTCATCAAGATTCCTCTTGAAGAGAGTCAATGTGGGACTCTGCCTAACCTGGACTGGGATTTTATTCCAGAGTGAAAGGAGCCTCTGGGTTATGAATCTGTCCCTCCAGCATGTCCTATTTATTTCAGTGCTGAGGTTCAAGTCTCTCGAGCACGTAGCTCGATGGGATTTGGATTTTCTGAGGTGCAGCATGTCCATTAATTCTGGGTTTGACATGGCTTTATATGTCAGGCACAGATCGCCTCTGAGCAGGCGGTATGCCACTGAGTAGAGCTGGAGTTTCTTTAACCGGGCAGCATATGGCATCTGTTTGAGACCTTTGATCCTCTTGGTGAGGTACTTTTGGGGTCTTTCCAGTTGCTGCAGGTGTCTGGTAAGGTACATCCCAAAAGGGGCATTGTACTCAATTATGGGCCTGATGAGGGATGAGTAAAGAGGCACGATGACCTTCCCTGATCTAGATGTGAATCCCTTCATGATTAGGTGGGTTATATAAAATGTTTTTCTAACCACTTTGGCCACATGGTTGTCAAATGAGAGATTGCTATCAACTTGGGTCCCCAGGTCCCTAATGACTTCTTCTGTACTTAATGGATTACCACCTATGTGGTAATTTGTGGGCACTTTGTTTTTGCCAAAGGGGAGGACTATACACTTTTTGGCGTTTAGCTTGAGGCCATGGCTCTGGCACCAGTTGTCTGTTTCTATGAGGCCCTTTTGGAGGATGCTTGTGTCGGCTGGAGAGTTGATTATGGTGCCCAGTTTGCAGTCATCTGCGAACTTGGTCAGCTACAGTCCTTCTGTGTTGGCCTGTACCGCCGAGAAATATATACGAACAAGAGAGGTCCCAGGACTGAGCCTTGTGGGATGCCACTTGTAACTGGTTTGGAGTCTGACATGGCTCCAGCAATTCTAACCATGTGTGTTCTGTCCTTGAGCCAGTTTGCAACCCATCTAGTGACATAGGGGTTTATATTTAAGCTGGTGAGCTTATCTATAATGCCTGAGTGGGGTATTGTATCGAAGGCTTTTGTGAGGTCCAGGTAGGCTGTGTGGACCACCTTCCCCTCGTCAATGGCCTTGGTGACTGTTTCAAAGAAATCAACCAGGTTTAAGAGGCAGGATCTGCCCTTAACAAAGCCAAACTGGGTAGAATCCAGTGTCTGTAGGTCCCCAATATCTTTATTTATGAGGTCCATGATGATCCTTTCCATAGCTTTGCAGACCAAGCTAGTCAGGCTTATGGGGCAATAGTTTCCAGGATCCGTTGAGGCACCACCTTTGTGGAGAGGGACCACTGTTGCTGTACGCCACTCTTTGGGTACATATCCTGTAGTAAGGCTAAGATTGAACAGTAGTTTTATGTTTGGGTTTAGCTCTTCTTGGAGTTCATGTAGGTCGCAGCCTGGGACACCATCTGGTCCCATTGATGCTGTGTTTTTTGCTTTGGAGAGGGCGGCTCTTACCTGAGCATATGAGATGTCAGGGGGGCAGCACTCTGTTGGGATAGATATTTGCCCTTTTGGTGGGGGTTTGCACTGAACCTGTCAGCTAGGATGTTGGCAATGTCTGTGGGCTCGGTGTATTTTTGTAATTTTGGACTAATTCTGAGCATATCTGGGAATTCCCACCCAGGTTCCTAACATAACTAAAGAAAGCCTTGTGATTATCCTTAGTGTCCTGTGCAATTTTTCTCTCAAAGCTGGCCTTAGACGATTTTATGAGTGCCCGTAGTTTTTGCTAATACTGATCAGAGATGCCTTCCCTTTTTGGGATTTTGCTCTATCATTTAGTAGCTTCCTCCTTCTATTGTATAGTTTGTTTATGGCTGGGGTCCACCAGACAGGACGTCTGCCTTTGGAGGATTGGGTCTTGGTTTTATTTGGGATTGCATGATCCATGCATTCCTGAAGGTGTTCATAGAATGCGTTTATAAAGGATTCTGCGGTCTGGGCTGTATTTTCCACAGGCCCGGGGGCTTTGAAGGATTTCACCTCAGTTTTGAGGCATGTGAAATTTGCTTTAGAGAAGTTTTTCACTGTGGTTTTCTGGGCAGGGGGTGGGGTCGGGATGTGAATATCCAGTGAGATTAGTTTATTGTCTGATCTTACCAGTGAGGGATGCACTTCTGGTTTGGAGCATAGTGTCCCCATGTTGGTGATGATCAGGTCCAGTACATTTTCCCCTCTTGTGGGAGTGGTAACAAGTTGTTCCATAGCATTTGAGTTTATAAATTCTAGGAACCTTTGGGCTAGGGTGTTGGAGCTAGAGTAATGCTCCCAGTCTATGTTTTGGTAGTTGAAGTCGCCCAACATAATGGTGTTTGGAGAGACCTTCATATTTTCCAGTATTCTCAGGAAGGCCGAGTGGGGTTCCTGTGTTTGGGAGGGTGGTCTGTAACAGGCTATAAACTGGAAGGCAGTTTTACCCACAGTTAGTTGCACATGGATAGTTTCTGATGCTTCATGCTGTGCCACCAACGTGGAGGTGTAGGTATCTTTGACGAATATTGATACTCCCCCTCCTTTTGTGGTTCGGTCCAAGTTTTGGGGCCGAAAAGCATGGTATGAGGTATAACCTGGTAGTGCTGGGGTGCTCTCAGGACCCTTGAACCAGGTTTCTGTTACTGCACAGATATCGATGTTCTCCATGCTAAAGAGAGTTTTGAGTGCTTGCATCTTGAGGTTTAGACTTCTGGCGTTGAGTAGCATTACTCTTAGTTTCTTATCCTTTGTGATACCTATGGAGGTGGGTTTGTCTTTTGAGCCTTGCCTAAAAAAGGCACTATGGGGGTAGCAAGAGCCTTTGCCAATATCCAAAAGCCCAGGGGTGACAGGTGCAAGCCATCCCTAGCGAAGCATTGTGGCTTGTCGAGCATGTCATCCCAGGCTGACAGGCATTGGATCCCCTTTGAATGACACCAACACTTAAGCCAATTGTTGAAATTGATCATCTTGTCTTCATATTGTGGCATCATTCTTGGTGAGGGTAAGATGCTGCTCAAGGTCAGGGTCATACCGGCCTGGGCTACATGCTCTGAGAGCTCCTCTATGTCTCTTTTCATGTAGTCCAGGGAGGTACGTCTCAGGTCATTCACACCAGCATGGACAATGACTGAGTCATATTTGTACTTGCCTTGGAGTGACCTGAGTACTTGTGTTATGTGGCAGATCCTGGCACCCGACAGGCAGCTCACCATGACATTCTCCTTGTTCAGCCTGGTGAGCGGGACGTCAGTGTGCCTGACGATAGAGTCACCTATTACAAGTGTATCAGGTGTGTTGTTTAGCCTTAAGGGCTGTGACTGTTCGGCACACTGGCTTTGTGAGCTATGTGTTGCACGTGTTTTGTTTTGGGGTAGCGGTTGCTTGGGTGTCTGCTTTGGAGGTCTCTGCTGCTTAGGCAGATTTTTATTTAGAGCCTCCGAGTATGTTTTTGTGTGTTTATGTGTTTGGTTTGTTGTCGTGGTAGGTCTATGTGAGACTGGAATTGTAGTGAGTGTGGTTTCATTCTCCTCCTGACTGGTTACGCCAGTACTGAGTTGAGAGAGCTTAGCCTCCAGTTTGGCTATATGGTTGCATTTCTCACATGTGTTGGAATTTGTTGGGAGGAGGAGAGGGTTGTCTGTGTACATGAGGCAGTTGTAACATTACCTCAAGATTCCCAGATTCACCAGCTGGACCAGAGAGGAGATTGACAACTGACCTTTGGACATGCTAGAATAGTATTGGGAATTCCTTTATAATTGAAAAAAAGAGCCAATGGGGAACAAGGTACTCAAGGGGAGTTTGTGAGGGTGTAGTGCTTTTAATTTTTTAGAGCTGACTTATATAATTGCTTTAGTGAGCAAGTGCCAGGTAACTTAAATGCAATGTGTTACAGTTAACTTAAATGCAAAAACAACAAACAGTAACTTTCTTTCAAGTGAAACAAGGAAATAAGTACAGTAAGCAATGCAGATATCACTAGGGATCCACAGAAGTAATAAAAGACCGCATTTTAGGTGGAATTAGCATTTCAGGGAAATAAACAAACAACAAGCATACAAACAAAGCTAGATTCAGCAGGCCTGGATCTAGTCTATGCTACAGCAAACAAGGTGTACCAATTTCAGTAAGAAACAGAATATGCAGGCACTATAAGCCTTTAACCAGAAATTCCCTGCTCAGAAGGGCAGAGTCCAGCCTCTCCTCCCACAAGAGTGCAGACCGCAAACCAGTACTGATATGGCAATCACCATGGTGGCAGCATTACACACGTGGATCACACAGGCAATACTTACGGTGCTGAGGGACTGCCCTGATTGGGATGAACATCTCAAATGATCTCCCAGTCTATCTCCATGAATGAGTCATGCATAGCCTGTGCCATGTCTTGGATTAAATTCCCCATCATGCCCCTCATCTCTGTATAAAACACGTAAGTTGCCACCTCCCAGATCTGCTTCCAATAATCATCTTGTTGGGTGCCTGGCGTTATCTCCTCTGTGATGCAGCAGGGATGATGGCATATGCATCGTCATCCTTGTCTCCATCACAGCCGTCATCATCATCAGAGGACTCAGGCAGTGGTCTAGCATGTGCTCATCCCTGACATCTGATGGGCGAGCATCCACAGGTCCCATGCTCTGTCGAGGTGAATCACAACACAGGGCAGAAATTACATATGCATACCTGATACTGTATGACTACATAACATACCCACTGTGATACAATGAAGAGGCAGAAAGCAGTCATCGTGAAACCTTAGAATATGTTATGACCATAGTCAAGTGAACCATCATATGTGATGTCTGTCAGTAATCAAAACCATAACAATGAGAAACAAATGAAAAATCATAGTTAACATTAATCTGAAACTGATGTGGACATCTACAATCAAACAGATATTAAGAAACATCCTGTCAACATGTGATCTCTGCATATGATAAAAGTATATCAGCATGCATTTCAGGTGTCATTAAAAACACATTCTCATATGAAATGGCCAAAAATTATTATGTAGGAAAATTATAATTAACAGATTTGCTGTGGGCAGATAGCTCCTCATGCACACAACACCTTCCCTATGACCCATTATCAATATTCTATACCAGAACATGTTAGAGCCACTGTATCCATCACAAAATGTTAGCAGCTTACTCAAGACCATGCTATGGTATGCATAACACAGATTAATAGTGGAGATCCTGACATGACCTGAATACTTGTTTATTGGCTATCATTACACATGATAAGCATACGTAAAGCCAGCACACTTACATATCCTGACATTTGAACAGAAGCATGCCATGACACTGCATGCAATACTCATATAAGTGTATGTAGCAAAACAGCATTGGGAAAATGACAACATAACAATAGTAATGAGAGCTGCACTGTTTAATACTGATGTTTGCTTTAGTAAATTAAATTGTTTAGCTGACTGTCTGACAGAATATCACTACTTCCATCTTACTTGTATTGCATGTGTGCCCTGCAAATTTTTTGTTGGTGTGTGAACGTCAGCTGCAGTCCCTGTATCTATTGCAGTTTCAACTGATGAGTTATTGGAAAAGGAGTTAAAGTTGAAATTCTGGGATGTAAAATTGTTTTCATGGCTGACTAGAATTTTTAGGGTTATGTTTAATATTGTTCTGAAAGTTGTTATAGTATAGTTTTTGCCTTCATTTATTTGCTTTTTAGTATAGCTATGGAGCATTCTGAAGTTTGAGATAATGTGGTGTTTTATATTTTGCCATTCTTTCTAATCTTTTTTCTCTGTCATGTATTAGCATTCTACTCTTTCTGGGTAGAAAAACTGCATTATTTGTTTTTATTTCCTACTTTCTAGGAAGTGAAACAATGAGTGAAAAGGTCACACAGAAAAGCCAATCAGTAAAAACTAAAAGAAAATTCTAGGCTAGCTAGAATTTCCACTGAGTGACCCATTCAAACCTCTTGTATTAGAGGCACCACATGTGATATATGCAAATGACCATTATGAACATCGGGTGTTTCAGCTATATGGCGATGCCCATGACTTTTTTCTATTTAAGTCATTTAATGGACAAAAAACTGAGGTTGGGGGCAAATCATTGTGATGTAAGGGCAGTGTGTGAATGGGAATTCTCTTGCTGTTGGTTGAGATAGGTGGTGCCATGATTAGGGTGAATGTCTCCTGTCAGGAGGATTTTAGTATATTGGGGTATTATTGATACTTGTTTTTGGAGAATATTTTTCCACTTAATTTCACTTTGATTTCAGTTGAAATGGAGTATATATTTGGGGTAAACGTCAGGGGAGTCATAAAATAGGTTTGATGCGCTGTGTGGAGAGTTTAGGGAGGAAGTATGGATAGGTGACTGGTCAGAGTTGGAGAGATGTGAGCTATTACTGAGTTATGGTAGGATGAGAAATGGCTCAGTAGGAGGAGAAGGATAGAGGAAAAGCTGAGGAGAAGTATAACAAGGTAAAGGGATCTGTATGTTACTGATAGCAGGTAGTGGGGAAGTAGGAATCAAGAAGTTACTGGGTTGTAAGTTATTTAGTGATGGTGGGGTCGGAAGGCTGGTAAGAGGAGAGGAGGAAGGAAATACTTTCTGTGAAGGAAGAGAGTTAGGCTGTCCTAGCATCATCTCTCATGTTTCTGAAATGTAAGAAACCGAGGAGTTTGAAAGGATAGAATATGATGATGTAGTTAAGATAGAAAGAAGTGAAAATTTATTTGTGGAAAGTAGAAGAAGAAATATAGAATAACAGGTACATACTGTTGGGAAGCATACCTCTTAACCATACCAAATTACTCTGTACTGAGTCATATGAACAGCAACCAGTTAACATATTGGTATAATGAAGATATAGTGAGATGATAATCCAGTGGGAAAAATAAAATCTATATGCAAAACAGCTTAGCAAAGCCACATGGTGATAGGCTGACCCCACAACAATTTTTGGAATGTAACACATAAGACTACTAACAGTGTGCCAACCTGAACACAGTGACACATGAAAATATAGTATATGTTGTGCAAACTATACTGCCTATCTACAAATGTACGAGTGCCCTACATACATTTATTAGCAATCACTACCCTACAAAATTCAAATAGCATGATGCTGCTTGCTGATTATACAACACAGAGATAGAAATGTTGAAAAGGAATGCCTAAGTACACAAGCATCCATAAAATTAGGACTTAAGTATGTTTTAATCAAACCATCAAAGGTGTTGGAAGCAGATACTATACCCATGTTGAACTGAAGGGCAAAGCAAACTGCCCAGCAACAGCAGCAAGAATACTGAAACAGCAGACACCCATTCAGAATGTGAATAAGGAGACTATGCACAACAGATCGCTCACAGAGAACCACATCCACACATGTAAGTCAACCAACGCATGCATTACAAACAACAAGCAAACCACTATTAACTTACTTGTGAAACATCCATATGACAAGCACTGTGAGAGTTACACAGAAATGACTGTCATTTAGGTTGGGGCCAACACTTCAAAACTCATCTTTAGCAAACCTGGCTTGCTGCTAAATGTTATGTAAACATAGTTTTATGTAATTCATACTTATAAGCAGAGATATTGTCTGACTAGTGCACTTACCTTAATGTTGCATGATGGGTATTTTTGGATTACAAGTAGTATACAAAGTAATGTCAAAAATACAAGTCTGTAACAATGAGCACATCTATTTCATTTACAAAATCAGACAAAGTAATCAACATACCTCTCTCTCACTGCACTGCTCATCTAGTCTGTGCATCCGCTTGATATACATGGCATGATTACGACTACGTTCCTCATTACCTGTAAAAAGTAAATAGTATGTATAAATGATGTGAGTGTAAATTAACAGTGATATACATTGCTCAGATCAGGTTCTCTAAATTTTAACTTAAAGAACATCAAAGAATCACCATACATATTTTGGATTTAGACACACACAGCCCTTTACATACTGAAACAGATTTGAACATAGATTGGAGGACCCGCAATTCAAAACTGCAACTCTAAGCTACATCCACACTCTTCCCCTGACACCTACCTGTCTAGCTAATCTATCTTGCATGAGACTGTAGGGTGAGAATGCAGTGAAAAGAAAAGGAGTTATGAATGTGCAAGGATGCAACACTAACAGCGATCATGGCTTATGCTTCACAAGAAGTACAACATGTTGTGCATTTATGAAAATAAAATTGCAAGCATGAATGCATGTCAGCACAGTGGTCACAAAAGAAGAACACAACTGTTAAATTTCATTACTCAGACAGTGGAACACTGTCATGTAACATGGGTCTACTTTAATTAAACGAAAGCGGAATCCGTCGAATACGAATCTGTCGACACGTAAACAGCGAAACACAAAAAGTCGAATGCACTAAATAGCGAAATCGGAAATGTCGAATTGTCATAGTTGGCCTGTCTGCGGTATAGCTGTGTAAGGTAAGTGTGCAATAGTTACAGACCTTAGGGTTAGGGTGCGGGTTAAGGTAAGTGCATAGATAGGTAATGTATGTAAGGTTTAGTGTAGGGTTTTGTTAAGTGTATGTGTGTGGAATATTTACTTTGTGTGGGTATAGTTCTGTAGGGTAAGTGTGTGGTAGTTACGGACCTTAGGGTTAGGGAGGGGTTAAGGGTAGTGCATAGATAGTTGTGTATGTGGGGTTTAGTGTAGGGTTACAAGTGGGGTTTTGGTGCTTTAATTTAGGGTTAGTAGTAGGGTTTTGGTTAGTGTATGTATGTGTTTTTTGTTGTTGTGTTTGCGTAGGTAGTATGTTACGGGCGGTGGGGTTGGCCGACTATTTTGGTTTGATGTTTAAATTCTGCGGTTTTCATGTGTTCGACGTTATTGCATTTCGCTGTTTATGTGTTGATGGATTCATATTCGACGGATTCCGCTTTCGTTTAATTAAAGTAGACCAATGTAACATAGCTGCCATTAGCAGGCAATTACAAAGTGCTGTACATCATGGACACAGTAATGTATTTTATGTATCGGGGACATACAACATTTACAGATAATGTCAAAGTAAAAATTATAACTCCATATTATACATGACATTTCTGCATGGTGCAGTGGTGCAGTGCTTTTTGTTGTCACCTCACAACAAGAGGTTCGCTGGTTCAATTCTCAGCTGTGGTGCCATCTATGTGTAATTTACATGCCCTCCCTGCATTCTTCTGGATTTGCTCTGGTTTCCTCCCACATTACAATGACATGCGTCTGGAGTGTTTCTCCCTGGGCCTCTGTTGAAAATTGGCTCATTCCAAGTCAGACTTTCCTGGTAAACAAATGTTAAATAAATAAATATCATAATATCTCGCTGCTATACATTCCAAATTTATGTCTGGCCATCTCATTCCCTCCAAACGTAAGGATGAGAAGGTTGTTGAATTTAAACTAATAAACAATGACACAGTTATACATGAAATTCAAGTTGCAAATGTTAGCATATAGTATATTCCACAAAACTTTTTTGCAGAAATATATCAGTCTTTTCCAAGCTTTACACATAAGACTATAGTAAAAGAGGTGCTGTTAGCAGAACATTACAGATTATGGAGATATTCATAGAAGTCCAACAAATAATTGAGATAGTTGCATGCATGCTCTCATCATTAATATCAATAAGCAGGTATGCAGAGCAGCATTTTTGAAAATATATGAAAGACAACAATCAGAGTATTATGACAGCTTTCACCTCTGTGGATTTGAACCCACACCTATCCAAATTAAATACTTGATGAGCTGTTGCTTTACAGGCTGAGCTAAGAGCCATCACACTTACCTTCTAAATAAAGTACTATTGCATGTGTATATCTGTATTACTGTGGATAATGGATGAATACAGAAACATCCGACAAATAAACACTATAGGCCCTTGTGGGAGGTCACAATAGATCCTGTGAGCCCTGTTACCGATGGTGCTCTGACATGATCCTCCAAGCAGCCAACAGAATTACTGGCATGAGAGGTAGAGGGATGCCATCAGTGGTGGCCCACCACTGACACCCCTTGATGACATGACACAGTTTCTTGCATCACTGCATATAGTGAGTGGGGAGTGTCTGGGGTAGGATGGAAGCAGGTGTTCCAGCCCACATATGTATGTGTTATTTTGCATAACATTGCTGCATATAGAGCAAATCAATATATATTGCTGCTGCATGCATATACATGTATTGTAATTTTTTGTTTCAGCAGCAGAATTGCATTATGGACATGGGTGCACACAGGGTGATGTTAACCAATATAGTGTAAGTGTAATGACATGTAGTCATCACAATGTTTGCATTAGCATGGATTTTCTGAAGGGTATGAAGTCTGAAACTGAAATGTCTGTCATTATTTTCTAATTTCAGTCTTTAATGATTTGCCGCTAATTTGCCAGAAAACCACAGTTTTATGAAAATTGGACCAACAATATTAGGCAAAAATCTGGGCATTCTGTGAAAATCTGTACAGCTGAGAGGTATGAGTCATATAACTTCAGTACATAACACTGCAACCAACATTTGTAATGCTGTTTGCATTCATTTGCACAGGTCTATCCACTTCTGCAAAACAGCAGGACGGGACATGTGAGTGCCCTCATATACTGTTGCTGTGACCATTAACTGTTATTGACTCAGTCTCTTACCATGCCAGTGTTGTATACTCTCATTGGTATTTCCCCCACATTCTAAAATACAGATACATCCACAGGTCCACATGCCTCATCTTGTCCACTGTCTAATGTCCCCTCATTGTCAGAACGGCTGGACAAGTTTCCCTCCACATCTGAGGCTACAGCCACATACATATGACTGTCGCCACCTGGGCCAGACTGTATCACGATGTCAGTGTCCTGTGTGCCAGGGGGCCATGCTACCATACTGAGACACATCAGATTCTACATCAGGATCAGTGGATGGGCTAATGGAGGAAAAAGGCAGTTGATGTGCTAATAGAAGAGACAGATGACAGATCAGGACAATGTGCCTACATCACACACTGTATATCATTAATGACATGTGACACTTATATCTCACTACACAGTTACAGATAATAATGACTTACCAGCAGGTCTTGTCTGTGTATGGGCCACAGAATCTATATAACAAGGAGTTGACAATTATGTTACATATGCAGCATACATGACATATGTAAGGAATATAAGCATAACACACACTTGAGAAGTCCTTGTGGAATGACAGAGCCAGAGGAGAGGGATAAAATATAACTTTTGTAGGTAAACAAAGGCATTAACTCAGAATTCTTAATGACATTCTTCCCAGTATGAACTATTCAAACTGAGTTAAAACACACAGCAGATAATACATACACATACCAGTTGTTTGTGGCTGAGATGTTGATGGTGGCTGTCCTATGTGGGAGTAGAAGGACACTATTAATGGAGGACAATAACAATAACTGACCCTCTTCAAGAGAAATCTTGATGAGTGGATTGGAAATAGAAAGTTCACCCTGGGGATGACTCCAGTGGCTCTGCTTGATAGAGGCACTGGGAACCAAGGTCAGGCGGCACGATGCCAGGGCACTTCTGTGGGCTATGCTTGTAAAGTCTCCAGGGCCATTAGCCTAGTACACACCTATGAACCTACATATGTACAACAGAAATTTGTGATGGCTGTAGCTGTAATACAATTGCAGCCTAAACAGATAAACTGTTTAAAACAATTAGACATATGAAATGTTATACATAATGAATTCATATCAACTCTATCATTACTGAGCAGGGAATGCCATCCACAGTAGCAGAGAGTATCTGTACATAATCTGTTGAACAACTTACAGAAGCTGTTGGAAAACCTCAGGATCCATAAGCAGGCCACAGTCGGTATTTAGTAAGCAGACATGAACATGGATCCATTTTGTATTAAGTATGTAATTCTGATACTTGTTTTAAGAACATCAAGGACTATACAGCCATAACAGCAATACGAAGACATGCTACATTTCTTTGAAACAGTCACCAAGGCCATTGACGAGGGGAAGGTGGTCCACACAGCCTACCTGGACCTTGCAAAAGCCTTCGATACAATACCCCACTCAGGCATTATAGATAAGCTCACCAGCTTAAATATAAACCCCTATGTCACTAGATGGGTTGCAAACTGGCTCAAGGACAGAACCCACATGGTTAGAATTGCTGGAGCCATGTCAGACTCCAAACCAGTTACAAGTGGCATCCCACAAGGCTCAGTCCTGGGACCTCTCTTGTTCGGTATATATTTCTCGGAGGTACAGGCTAACACGGAAGGACTGTGGCTGACCAAGTTCGCAGATGACTGCAAACTGGGTGCCATAATTGACTCTCCAGCTGACACAAACATCCTACAAAAGGGCCTCATAGAAACAGATAACTGGTTCCAGAGCCATGGCCTCAAGCTAAACGCCAAAAAGTGTATAGTCATCCCCTTTGGCAAAAACAAAGTGCCCACAAATTACCACATAGGTGGTAATCCATTAAGTACAGAAGAAGTAATTAGGGACCTGGGGACCCAAGTTGATAGCAATCTCTCATTTGACAACCACGTGGCCAAAGTGGTTAGAAAAACATTTTATATAGCCCACCTAATAATGAAGGGATTCACATCTAGATCAGGGGAGGTCATCGTGCCTCTTTACTCATCCCTCTTCAGGCCCATAATTGAGTACAATGCCTCTTTTGGGATGTACCTTACCAGACATTTGCAGCAACTGGAAAGTCCCCAAAAGTACCTTACCAAGAGGATCAAAGGGCTCAAACAGATGCCATATGCTGCCCAGTTAAAGAAACTCCAGCTCTACTCAGTGGCATACCGCCTGCTCAGAGGCGATCTGTGCCTGACGTATAAAGCCATGTCCAACCCGGAATTAATGGACATGCTGCACCTCAGAAAATCCAAATCCCATCGAGCTATGCGCTCGAGAGACTTGAACCTCAGCACTAAAATAAATAGGACATGCTGGAGGGACAGATTCATAACCCAGAGGCTCCCTTCATTATGGAATAAAATCCCAGTCCAGGTTAGGCAGAGTCCCTCATTGACTCTCTTCAAGAGGAATCTTGATGAGTGGATGGGAGATAGTAGTTTTACCCCGGGTATCACTTCTGTGTCACTGCTAGACAGAGGCACAGTATACTAACCTCAAAAAAGGGCATAGCAAAATTCATTTAAAATGGGTGGCGAAAGCCAAACACACTCTGGCTAGGCTTATAAATGCCCTAGGGCAGATAGCCTAGTATGAACCTATGAACCTATGAACCTACATAGCAACACACAGATAATGTCAGAATCCATAGTTTTTCATACATATACCACAGAGTGTATCAAGTCACCAACAGGATATAGGGAAAATCAGTACATTTTTCTTTATGTATCATTCATTTGTGCTTCCTATATCTGTCTGTAGAACTGTATATGGAAACATACTGCATGTTACTGATGCAGATGCAACCACATGTATGCATACAGGTAAATCCTATGCCCCTCCAGTAAGTCACAAACATTTTTCATAATGCACACATTTTCCATAAATGCATCAAACTAAAGATATATGTATACTTTGCTAAGCAGTTATGTTAACATAGTTCTATAAAGAGGTAAATATTTCACAACACAGCAATGTTAGCAGGTGCCAGATTACCTTTGCAGCTACCTATGAGTCAAGTTTAACTGAAAGTAAGACCGTCTATGTGCATACATCTTTTAAGTTCCATTTGTGCTTTACATAATTAATAAAATTCAAGTTTTTGGAATCCCATTTGCGAACATCAACATAAGTTCTTGAAATCTGGTGTACTAACCAATAGCTCAGCTTAACAAGAAGGTGCTCCAAGCAGGTACCCAACAAGGATCATTAAATGGGACCATGTGCAGTACTTGCTCATTATCTTCCAGTGACCTGATAACATGACATAAGAGCCACTTTTAAATAGTGATTTTGATACATTTACAGATCAGACCTTTGCTACTTACGGACTGAGTGAGACCTCAGTGAGCAATTTTCTGAATTGTGTATTTCTGAATTCTTTATTATTGACATTAACAATATTATTGAGATGGCTATTGCCAGAAGGCTTTGACATGTCTGGACACCCAAATAAATGAAGGGGGAGACCACCTAGATGCTGACTGTCTACGCTGGAGTGGACCATCACATGAGAGCAAGACCATGGAATTTCTCAGTGATAGACATTTGGGACTAGATTGTGAGGGAGCATCAATGACATCCAAGGATCTCCCAGACTGGAGTGCAGGTTCACCACCACTTTGATGAACTGCATCAGAAGGATGCAAAGGAGCATTATTGGAGGGTCACCAAGGTGCATCGACAAGTAGTGGATGCCTGCAGTAACTGTAACAATCCTACATATGCTTGGACATTCCTAAGGAATTCAGTGATATAGCTGTGCATCAGATACATGTCTTTTAAAACCAGTTTGCAACTCTTCTGACAATTAACTCACCTGGATAAGTAAAAAGGCATAGTGACTGCCCCCACTAAAACTTTGGGTTCAGTTTCCATGGGGTTTATAATGTAAATAATACTGAACATTGTAGACATATGCCTGTTTTACAACAACATTATTTCACACATCCACTATAGTAAGGTATAACTGACACCTATAGTGCTTAGGCCACTGATGACTATGCATTTCTTAGTTATCTGTAATACTTCAACAATATCGCCTAGTCTACCTATGTATGTGTGAATAATAACTCATAAATAATTACATTAGTCTGTTCCTCTTAACAAAAGTGAGCACTTGTATTACAGTCCTGTTTTTTAACACAAGAGGAATGCGCGTCTGACTGCTTGATGATAGCTGGTATTTGTATGGATCATGATGGCCTTTAGCATGTATGTGTCTGATGTTTCTGTATTCATCCATTATCAGCAGGAATATGAATGCACACAGAGAGTACTAGCTTATTCAAAAGAAGCATGTGCTGGCTGTTAGCTCAGCTTGTAAAGCACCAGACCAGCATACATGTATCTTGCTTTGGGGTGGGTTCAAATCCTTGTAGAGAAAAGCTGTCATTTTTATCTTATTGTTGTGTCTCTCACGTTTCTGAAAATGCTGCTTGTTAAACCTGCTAATTGATATCAATGGTTATTTTGAGCATGCTTATGAATACCCACAATCTTCATTTCTATGAATTTCCCTGCAATCCATAATGTTCTGCCAACAGCACATATTTTACTACAGTCTTATATGAAAAGCTTAGAACAGATTGGTATACTCTTGTCAACAGTTGCAAACTGAATTTCATGTATAACTGTGTCATTCTTTATTAAATTCACTTCAGCAACTTTCTCATCCTTATATTTGGAGGGAGTGAGATGGTCAGATATATATTTGGAATGTAAAACAAGGAGACACACTGATATCTTGTATGAATTTGAGATATGTGTACTCTGCCAATAAATATCTGCACGTTTGATGTCCTCCCACATACAATACATTACTGTGTCCATGATGTACAGCACATTGTCATTGTCTGTTAACAGCAGTTGCATGTTACATGACAATGTTCCACTCTCTGAGGAATGAAAGTTTTCAGTTGTGGTTTTCGGTTGTTACCACTGTGCTGACTTGCATTCATGCTTCCAACATATTTTCATAAATGCACAGCATGTTGTCCTTTTTCCAAAGCCTAAGCTGTGATCCCTATTAGCACCCCATCCCTGCACATTCATAACTCCAATTCTTTTCACTGCACTCAAACCCAACACTCTCAGGCAAGATGGATTAGCTAGCCAGTTTAGTTTTAGGTTTTGAGTGTGGATGTTGATTAGAACTGTAGGTTTGAATCTCAGGTCCTTCGATTTAGTTCCAAGATGTAAAGGTCTGTGTGTACAGTATTACAAAATATGTGTGGTGGTTCTGTGATGTTCTTCAAGATAACATTTTGAGAACTTAATCTGAGCAATGTATATCACTGTTGTTTGAGAATTACATCATTCATACGTTATTTTCTTTTTGCGGGTGATGAGGACTCACAACCATGCCTTGTTCATCCAGATGCACACACTAGAAGAGCAGCAGAGGGAGAGAGGTATGTTGATTACTTTGCTTTTGTAAATCAAACAGATCTTATCATGTTTATAGGGCCATATTTTTGACATTACCAGGTATAGTACTTATAATGCAAGAACAGCTATCGCTTCATTAAGATAAGTGCAATACTCACACAATACCTCTGATTACAAGTATGAATTACCTAAAAATATGTTCACATATCATTTAGTAGCAAGCCAGGTTTGCTGAAGATAAGTTTTGAATGATAGGCCACAACCTAAATGACAGTCAGTCATGTACAACTGTCACAGTGCTTTTGAAGTAGATGTTTCAAATACATTATAGTGTTTTGACTGCTGTTTGTATTTGTGGATGTGGTTTTCAGTGACTGATCTGTTTGTATAGCCTGCCTATTCATATACAGAATGGGTGTCTGTTGTGTCAGCATTTAGACTGTTGTTGGCCGAGTGTTTCTCTTTCCCTTTAGTTCACCATGGGAATCACATCTGCCTCCAACACCTTTGATGGTTTGCCTTGGTTAAAACACACTTGTATCCTGTGTTTGGGGATACTTGTGCACACAGGCATTTCTTTGTAACATTTCTAAATGTATTTTACATAATCAGCAAGCAGCATCAGAATGGTTGCATTTTGCAGGGTAGTGATTGCTAATAAATGTATGTAGATCATGCATATATTTGTAGACAGTACTATTTTTACAACATATACTAGAGTTCCATGTGTCACAGGCTGTCACTGTGTTTAGGAATGAACATTATTATTATTATTGAGTTATGTTGTATTCCTTAAACTGATGTGAGGTCAGCCAATGACCAGGTTGCCTGGCTCAGCTGTTTGGCATATGGCTTTTATATTTTCCACGGGATTGTTATCTCATTCTATCTTCATTATAACAATGTTAATCAGTGCCTGTTTATATGACTCATTACATGCACAGACACATGTAATACATTTGACATTCACACACAAACATAAATGTACAGGGCACACACGCAAGGGAAAAATATGGAAATATTGACAGTCTGTCAGACAGTCAGCTGGACAATTTGTCAAGGCATACATAAATTTTAAACAATGAAAGTCCTAGTACTACTGTTATGTTGCCATTTTCCAAGTATTTTTTTAGAAAGTAGAGTCATGTGAATGTTGCATGCGACAGTGTCATGGCATTATTTCAAATATCAGGATAGGTAAGTGTACTGGCTTTGGCTGTGCTTGTCATGCTTAATGCTGGCTGATAAACAAGTGTTCCTGTCATGTCAGGATTTCCACTGGTAAACTGTGTTATGCATGCAATGGCATGGACTTGAGTAAGCTGCTCCCAGTTTATGATGGATATAGAGGCCCTGACATGTTTCAGTATTGAACACATCCATAAGTATAGATAATGGGATGAAGGAAAGGTGTGTGTATGACAAGCTATCTTGTTTGGGCCTTTTCATCTGAGATTGTGTTTTAAATGAGACCTGCAATGTATGCTAACATACCTTTATTCTCATATTCTCATATGCAAATCTCAAATGTCAATGGGAAGTTACTTAATGTTTGTTAGATTGCAGATGTAAAAACACAGTTTCATTTTAATGTCAGATATGATTTTGACAGGAATGTGCAGCCTGATAGACATTTGTTTTTCATTGTTATGGTTTTGATTACTGACATACATCGCATATTTTGGTACACTTGACTATGGCCATAATATATTGCAAGGTTTCATAATAACTGTTTTCTGCCTGTTCATTGTGTCACAGTGGGTATGTTATGCAGGTAATTATTATCAGGTATGCACATGTAATTTCTGTCCTGTGTTGTGATTCATCTAGACAGAATAGGTCCCGTGGTCAATCACCCATTAGACGTTGGTGACGAGCATATGCCAGGCCACTGCCAGAGTCCTCCGATGACTGTGACCATGATGGAGACAAAGATGATGACAAGGAAGCTGGACCAGTATGTACCATCATTCCTGTTATACCCCGGTGGAGACAATGCCTGGAACCACTGCAAGATGATTATTGAGAGCAGATCTGCTCACTGATCACTCACTGATATAGTGAGTGGACTGTGTATGTACACTTGGGCATGCATACCATTTTGCTGTCATGCTTATTTGTTACAAGCCCAAACATGTAGATACTGTGTGACATTTACCATTATGTACCAACGTGTGCATGACACACTTTACCACATTAAAATTTCTTTCAACATTCAGCTGTCCATGAGCTTCAGCAGTTCACATGCAGCTACTGCTGCAGCAATTCCACTGTAAACATGTGTGTCACTGACAGAAACTCACAAACATGTTGCCCATATTCTACCACTACCACATTGGTATGAGTATGATTTGTGTATTGCCAGATCATATATATGCAACAGAAGATGTCACTGTTTTGATTGACAGTTGTCATGCTGTCCCACTGACATGATGTCATGTTATCTGGCATGTGTTTGCAATGCTGATGTCATGTTGGGACATATAAATATATCCCATACATATGGGCACTCTCTCTTTATTGAATGCATAGACCGCTAATGTAATGTTCATGTATACACTGTGGTAATAATAATTAATTCAGTAAAAGTACAGTATGCTGTGTTTGGTCTATGTTACATTTCAACATCAATTCATTATTCACATAAATTAAAAGCTTTTGGCAAATGGTGTACATATATTGAATGATTTATGTACATGCCTCTACACATATTCTGATCCTCAGGGAAACACCGTTGTACTCCTGAGAAGAGTATAAAATCAATGGTAAGATAACAAAGCATTGCCAATACTAACAACATGTTTTTGTCAAAGATTCATTTAATGTTACACATGTATAGAACATTTTTGCAGTGTACCTTTCAAGCTGCCAATAGTCAACAAATATGCATATTACAACCTTTGGAAAGAAGGGGTATTCACTTTCCTTTCCAGCTTTGCTAATGGGCCATTAGCAAGGAGGGAACTAATATGTTATCAATGCTATACACTGAAATTATATTAGTAGCACCTGTAGATAACACTTATGAAAAGTACAGTAGAAAAACTCACATGTAACAGTAGATGGAAAGTGATTTCAAGTCTTTTATTTATTTTAACATTTGATAATCAGTTTGGTGGGCTGGTCTTTGAACCCTTTTCAGGCATGACTCAATCCAAAAGGCTAACATGCACACTTTACAAAAATCATTTCACAGAGCTTTAACACAGTGATACATTGATCATTCAAATGCCTGACACAGAATATATACTAAGGTTTGGACAGTAATGTGTTGCATATTTCTTAAGCACCCATGAATATTATAGTAACTCAGTGTAGACTTAACACCGAGTGTTTACACTGAAGGGTGAAATTTGAATTACACAGAAATTTACACAGTATGGTGACATATTCCTTGTTAGATTGTATTTAATATTGGCTTTAACTTGCGTTAAGTCAGAAAGATACTAGAGGCAGGACTTATAAAAAGTGCAGTTTTACTGTTCAGCGCCTTAGGAAAATTGTCAAAAATTATAGCTCACTTAGCTTTCAGAAGACAAAGGGACAGTGCCTTGAGCTTCTCTCTACCATAAAATTCCATGCAACACCCCCTATACCCCAATCACAGCTGACAGGCTGTTTTTATAAGTCATGGATGCAGGTCCTACCAGGCCTGCTCCTCAACTTCAGCAACAGAATAGATCTTCACATGGGTATAGTCCCAGGCCACTTCTATACAAAATCACAACCGGGCTTATTAAACTCCACAACTCTTTAATCTTGGGGTATGGCCTCTGGTTTTCACCTTGAATCTGCAGTTGAGGAACTCATTTCCTGATTCTGACCTTCTAAGCTATTTCCTTTTATGTAAACAGTACATTGGTAAATGATTTCTCATTAGACGCTAATACAGACAATTACCCTTTTCCAGATAGAAGGCCACTTATAGGTACATTATCACCCATTCTCAAGATCATATAATTTAGTGGCACATCCCTATCCTAATACATAACATTCATTCATTCATTTATTTATTAATTTATTGCCATTTGATTACTGAGAAAGTCTGACTGGGTAGAAGCCCATCAGTTAATATTTAGAGAACATTTAGATAGTTTGTATTGAAATTAAAGGTAAGTTAACCTAATACAAACAGGAATTGTAATATGAAGTGAGGGAAAAACAAGCTTATGGTATATTTACAGAGAAAGTCAAGGAAGAGAATTTGGTAGAAGTAAGAAAGCAAGTGAAGAAGGGAGAGTAAGGATGTATAGGGAATGAAAAAGGTATTTGTTCACATTCAGGGATATAGTTTACCCTGGTTTTGAACAAGAACAGAGCCAGATTATAGCTAGGAAGTCTTTCAGAGTGGTTTTGAAAGATGGGAGGAAGGGTATTGGCGTCTATATCATCTTGTCGAAAGACTAAAATGTTGAACGGCAATATGATTGTAAATGCTTGACATCTAAATTGTTCTTGGGGGGGCTGCTCCCCACCCCCCACTAATTATATATACCAACTCCGAGATCGCACTACAATGAGGAAAGGGCAAATTACCTGATCCTCACTGTACCACAATTCCGCAACAAAACTTTTGATGTATGGCATTTGCAATAATATTGCTGTTCGACATTTTCAAAATTCGATAATGTGAAGTAGACCCGGGTATTGACCTGATGGATACAGGTTAGAAGTCCAGGCCTTAGCAAATTTGTACGGATACAGATAATGTCCAGCAGATTTGATATAGACAGACAGGAGTTTTTGGTCACTGGATCGCAATGACCGACTGGGAACACAGTTGTATAGAATGTTTTTAGTGCTGGAAAGGTAGATGGATGCTGGATAATTTAACAGGTGGTAAGAAGGTGTGCATATGTTAGTTGATGAGGCAGTTCTAACCAATTTAGGCTTTTTAGTGCTACACAGTGGTGGGTTCTGAAGGGGTATTTGCTGCAAATTTAGCAACTTTATTATAGCATTGTTCAAGTTTTAATTTTTGTGAAGCCTGGAGGTTAGTGAGGATGGTAGCACCATAAAGAAGTGTGGGGAGGAGATAAGTAGTAGTAAGTGTAGTTTTAGTTGCATTGGCAAGAAAGTTTTTGGCTCTGTAAAGCATCCCTAGTTTTTGATGAGTTTTCCTTATGCAAATTTGTATATGCAGGTCAAATGCAAGTTTATCATGCACTATCACCCCTAATAATTTTCAATTAGAAGTGACTTAAATGGTTGTATTATCAAGACAGAGGACTTTAATTTTTTTTTTAATGAGAGAGGGATTTGGGGGGAAAAGTAGCAGTTTGGTCTTTTTTGGGTTGAGTAGAAGTTGCGAGTTATGAAGCCATATTTCAGTAGCTGTTAACTCTTTCTGGGTACATTTTTTATTGTGTGCCATGATATCAGACGTGCAAATGAGAGTGAAATCATGCGTGCATTGTATTAGGGTGGCCTGCTGTGTGGATGCATAGAGGGTGATTGTACAAAATGTTACCGAGAAGGGGACCAAGGACAGAGCCTTGTAGTACACCTGTGGTGACTGGGAGTGGTGACCAGTGGTGACTGGGAGGTAAGGAGGGAGTGTGGCATGCCATTTTACTCCCTGATACCTATTAGACAGGTAGCTTTTGAACCACAGAAGGGTGGGCTGAGAGAGACCTAGTGAGGATATTTGAAGTAGAAGTTTACTGAGACAAACTGTGTCAAAAACTTTAGAGAAGTCTAGAAATAAGGAAGAGACTAGCTTGCCGTTATCTCTAGCTTTATTAACAGTATCTATATAGGTAAGAAGGGTAGTGCTAGTACTATGGGAAGGATGGAAGCCATCTTGTGTAGGGGATAGGAGTTCTTCCTGCAGGAGATAGTCTAGCAATTGTTTTTGAATACATTTTTCAAGTATTTTGGTGAGGAAAATAAGATTGTTATAGGTCTAAAGTTATTCATGTCTGTTGAATTTCCTCCTCTGTGAAGAGGGATAATGTGTGACATTTTCCATAGAGAGGAAACGTGGGATTCTTGGATTGAAATATTTATAGGGATTGAGACAGGATAGGCAATGCTACTGGCTGCTATTTTTAGGTACTCGCTTGGAAGGTCATCAGTTGAAGAAGAGCATGGTTTAAGTTTGTTTAAGGCCAGTTTTATATAGGATGAGGTACAGGTTTGAAGGTGAAAGTGGATGTGGTCATATATGGCTGTTGGGTAGGGTTATGATTAAATGTTCAGGAATCCTTGGTTAGAGATGCTATACTATCTATAAAATAAGAGTTGAACTGTATTGCAGTTTTGAGTGGTGAGTTATTGGGAGAGGTGTTTGGGTTGAATTTTTGTCTGGGATGTAAAATTTCTTTGATGAATGTCCAAAATTTTGTTGGGTTGTGTTTAGTATTATTCTGAAAGGTATTATAGTATATTTTTTATCTTCATTCATTTGCTTTCTAGTATTATTGCGAAGCATTCTGACGTTTTAAGATACTGAGATGTTTTATATTTTGACATTCTTTCCATGCTTTTTCTCTATCCTACATTAGCATTCTACTCTTTTTGGATAGCCAAATTGCATTATTTGTTTCTGGTCTCTTCCTTCTAGGAGGTGCAAAGCTTTTCTGGATATTTAGAAAAGTTGTATTGAATTCATTTACAGCATTGTCTAAGGGGAGGGGTTTAGGGAAGTTCCAGTTAATAGATGATAGTGTAGTAATGAACATTTCTGGGTTAAACTTGGAAAGGTAGCTTGTTATTTTATAAATATGCTGTTTAACTGGATGTGAGATATCTGGTCATATAGATTGGGAGATGATCTATGAGACAGTCAGACATTGTACCTGAGGTGGTGTATTGGCTAGGGTCTGATACTAGTATCCAGTTTAATAGGGGATTTGATATCTTGCTATAATGTGTAGGCCTATTAATTAGTTGTGTGAAAACATATACGTTCATGCTAGATGTACTGGAGTTAGAGTTTATGTCCAAGCAACTGGCAATCACACCACCTAGAAGTAATAACTTATTACACTTTTTATTTTATTTATTTATTTATTTATTTATTTATTTATTTAAGACCCGCAGTGGTGGTGCTGCGGGTAAGCATTACAGCCCAGTAAGACGCTGCTGTCGGTTTCTCTCAGCTAGCTCTTGCGCGTGGAGACGTGGAGACAATGTGAATGGGCTGTGGTGTTGAAGGGTGTCAGGCTGGCTGGTAACTAATAAACTACAATCACAAATCATAATCCAATCTGGGACGGACAACCGCTGGCCACTAAAGGGAAAAGAAAGCCATTTATTTATTTATTTATTCATACAGATTTTTTTTTTGACTGGGGTAGAGCACCAGACACTTATCTTATTGGATCATTTTTAGGCTCAGCCCAAAGTAGACAAGCAAAAGATAAAACATAAAACAAATTATATATGTCAAATGATTAAATAACTTATAGCAAAGGTATACAGTTGCTAAAATTAAACAAGCATTTTAGGTTCATAATGGGTATTCAATATCTGTAGCAGAAAAAAGGCTAAAGCACATGACATTGTAAGATTGTAATATTCCTTCAAGCTATTTAGCTTCGGGTGAATGGCAGCACTTTGGGTATGTAGGAGGAATAAATAGAGACAGTGTAGTACAGTGAACAGCCAACAGGGGAGCCGTTTGGAGATGTAGAGAGAAGATCTGCAATAAAGAACAGGGGACATTGAAGAAGAATAGAAGCAGGCTCAGGATGAGAGAAGTAGTGGAGAGGTATGAGTGATAGTGAATTAGGTGACAGAGTCATTGTGGAAGCATTTGAAGCATGCCTGTTGAAGCAAAAATGTTTTATTTTTTTTTTCCAGAAAGTTTCTAATGGATGAGGTGGACATTTTTAGCTTCTACTGAAAATGTTGGTAGCTGGGCTGAAATGGAGTAGTCAGTTATTCACACCATTTTGACAGGGGTGTTAACATTTTGTAGATAAATAAATCATATGTACAACAAAGCTGTTTCTATCATGGTATTTCATACACTTAGTCTTCATTTACTTGTTATAAGGATGTGGTTAAACATTAGTTGAGAGACATATGTATGACATATTTACAACAAATCAATTATAAAGATTGCAGCTGGCAAAACATAAACATTAATCAGTGTTATGTCTGTGTTAATAGATTTTCCTTACCTTGTTCAGTACTAATTTTGATAATGTAAAGCTTTTTTTAAACCCTCTCTTGGTGCTTGCTTTCTTTATTTAGGTATTGTTTTAGTTTATCTTGAAAGTTTTTTTTTCTCATTCCTCATTTTTTACAGAGTAAATTTCACATTCCTGAGATGACTTTGCTGGAAGCTCCTTTTCATATGTTTGAGTTGGATTTGGGGCCTTTTCACTAAAAGAGCAGACAGATTAAAAGTCAGACCTCTGTGCAATAAAATAATAGCACAATGGTTAAGGTATTTAATTCAGAGACATAAGGTACATGGTTTGAATCTCCCCTTTGAAAGCGAAATTGGCTAGGCTTAAAATAACCCACAACACCAGTTAGCCTAGTAGTTACGCAGAGCAAGGTGGTAATTTATGTTTTAACAGTTAGAAGATAAATCAGTTTAGTAGCAGGAAGGACTCCCTACTGAAAAGTCGGCACTGTAAATGCCAAGTGCCGACAAACTGAAAACATGGCAGAAGAATGAAATGTGAAACTCGCTCCTCATTAAAACTTCTTTTGGCAGGGAGTTAATGCCCCTGCAACCCCCATGTGGAGAATAAGCCTCCCCACATCCCCCCAAACTTATATATATATACCAACTCTAAGTTCACTATACCTCAGAGGAAAGGAAATATTCTGAAAAATAGCGTCTCAGACTTCAAATATGTAAGTCTGATCTTTTGGCCATTCAGTCTCTGTATTTCAGGATTTGCTCTAGCAGGTCCCGACATTTCATATAGTTACCAGCAGGAATGGGATAACATTTTGTTTACTTTCTTTAGTGTTATATAGTGATACTCTGTGTTACTCGATATGTGATAAAGTGGCAGACTGTTTTCTGTGACTTGTACTTTAGTATTCTGCTGTGAGTTTAGTGCTATTTGTAGGCAGGCAGTATTCTAACTCTGAGATTAGATTACCAAGCCTGATGGCTCTTACACACATATATATATATATATATATATATATATATATATATATATATATATATTTTTTTTTTTTTCTTTGTAATAAGCCCAACTGAGCATTCATTTATTGCATGTCAATGAGGATGGGGTTGAATGCTATTTGTGAGTGACCACTCACCTATAAAAGTGGACAGATATATCACCCATCTCTCAAAACTACACCACCTTATCACCTGCCATAAACATTTCAACTTTAACCCTGATACATTTAATACCCTTCTCTCTAGAGTTAACTGGGACTTTCTTTTACAGCTCCCACTAGACGATGCAGTAAAAGCCTTTAACTCAACTTTCCTTAGCATCTTAAACTCCCTAGCCCCACCTAGAAAAGTCTGAATAAAAGCTAACATTTCTCCCTGGTTATCCAAAACCACCCATGCCCTTATGAAAACCAGAGATAAGACTTGGAAAAAATGGTTACAATCCAGACTTCCAGCTGACCTGCAAAAGTACAAAGAACTTCATAATCAAACAAAAAATCTCATCAACAAAGACAAAAGAACTTTCTCCTACAATCCCCCAACAACACTAAAATCTGATCCAAAAAAAAATCTGGAATGCTATAAATCAGATACTACATCCTGGCAACCCAGCCTCACCAAACCCATGTCCTGACAGGACCCCTGAAGAGACAGCCAATACCTTTAACACCTACTTTATTGAATCTATTTCCAAACTATTTAATAAAAAACATTCAATCAGCAATATCTCCAACCTCCTTGAACCCCCCTCAACTGCTAACTTGGAAAACTCCTTCTCCCTCAAACCGGTTCCCACAAACTATATCAAAGCTCTACTCTCCAAACTCAAACCATGCTTTGTATCAGCAGACTATGTCCCCTCATACTTTCTCCAGACTGCAGCTCACTCCCTTGCTGTGCCTGTATCTATACTTATAAATCACTCCATCTCTGAAGCTAAAGGTCCAACTATCTGGAAACAGTTTTGCACTCTTCCTATTCACAAAAGTGGTAACTCCACAGACATATCTAACTTCAGACCTATCGCTATCCTCTCCCCTGTCTCAAAAATCCTCAAGAAATGCATACACAAGCAAGCAATGCATTATCTCATACAGGAAAATCTGCTCAACCCTACCCAGCATGGTTTCCATCCCAAGTACAGCACCACCACAGCTCTGTTATCCTTTCTCACACTATTACTCTAGCTAAAGATGATCATAAACTCATATCTTGCCTATTCCTTGTCATTTCTAAGGCTTTTGACACTGTCTCACACCCTTTACTTCTTAACAAACTCACACACCTTAATTTTTCTCCTGATATAGTGGCATGGTTCTCCAGCTATCTCACCAATAGATATCAAACAGTCAAATGGGACTCTGCACTATCTTCTCCCCTTCAAGTAAAAACAGGTGTCCCCCAAGGATCCATTCTTGTACCCCTACTGTTTAATATCTTCACCAACTCACTGTACTCCTCTTGTCCTCAGTCTATCGTCATCCAATATGCAGATGACTCTACAGTCATCACTATTGCCAAGTCCCCCGCAGAACTCCTTTCAACAACCCAGACATCCTTCAACTCAGTTGAGACTTGGCTCAAAAACAACCAGCTTATTCTCAATCCTAAAAAAAATAAAATTGCTACTCTTTCTTCCAGAATCTGTTAACCACATCAAATCTTCCTTTTCCATAACATCATTAAACAATACTCCAATAGAAGTTGATTCTAGCACAATACTTGTGATGATCAACTAAAATTTGACCTACACATTAACAATTGCATTATAAAAACCCATCAGAAGCTAGGACTCTTGTATAGGAATAACAAGTTCCTCACTGCTGAAGCCAGATGTACTCTAACTCATGCCTACCTTCTACCTTGTCTTACTTACTGCTCTCAAATACTCACAAATCTGAACTCCTCTCTTCTTACCAAACTAAAATTGACCTATCACAAGACAAACAGATTCGCAGCTCAACAAACATAAATCTCACCACTGTCTCTCTTTAACACATCTGAACTGGCTCGAACTACCGCACCAGCTACTCCAATCCCAGCTCCAAATTATACACTTCATTCTACATCAACCATCTTTCTGCCCAGCTCCATCTCTTATCTCCCCTTACACACTAGCGAGACATCTGCGAAGTGCAACCCAAGACGTATTAAGGGTTCACAAACCAAAGTCTGACACAGGCTGTAGCTTATATAACCTTACACACCCCAAACAAGTTAAACTGGCCACCAAAGACTACTTTAAGAAACACTGGGCCTGCCACTGCTCACACCCTCCCTGACCATAATCAACCTACTTAATACCAATAAACCTATACATAGCATGAACAACCTATTTCCTCTTCTATCTAGTAAACTCCTACAACTAAGCTATTTTTGCTGCCCTTAGAACTGCAGATAAACAAACCACTACTACTTACTTCTCCTGCTATTATCTTTATTCAATCCTGTATGACTTTAGTTGAAGCTGATAATTACTGCATTGATAAGTGTAGCCTCTTAATATTTCTTGTTTATTCCAATGCTGAATGTATCAATTGCTATTGTAATACTTTTTATGTACATCTTGGAGCTTTTCTCCCTGGGCCACCTCTGAAAAAGGGTTTGTGCCCAGTCGGACACTCCCGGTCAACAAATGTAAAACAAAATAAATAATAATAATTAGATTTGCTGGCCAGACAAGAGGGCTAGATATCTCAGTGTTTTGTGGGTCATGTTATCAATCATTTCTGGTCAATGAATGATTACTGATGTGTCCCAAATATCAAAATAGCATAACTGCATTTTTTGTCCAGCTGATGATGAGTTTTCTTTCCAGAATCCAGTTCCAAATTAGTGAAAAACATCTTTGTAAATGTTTCTAAAGGTACTTTTTGAAGAGGTTTACACTAAATAGGACAATGTCCTCAGTTTCATTACTTTGTAGTTCTACTTGATATGGTCATCTTCTAGCTGCTTGCATGTTAATTGCTCACAATTGATAACTTATTTGTGCATTCAGTATCAACCACAGTTGAATATGTCCACCCATTCTCTTCATACAGTTTCTCCAAGTTGGTGTGACCTCAAAGGTAGTACATGTAGAGATCAAAGGTGTAGAGTCAGATCTTCATTTATTTATTTTTTTATTTTTTATTTATTTTATTTTACATTTGTTAACCGTGGGTGTCTGACTGAGCCGAAAGGCCCTTTTTCAGCAGAGGCCCAGGGAGAAAAGCTCCACAAAGAAAAATTACAGATACATTTAGTTATTTAGACATGATCAGTATACACACAAATTACAAAAGACATGTTTTTACAGTGGTATGTGGCACATCAACAGTTACAGTGGAGAGAACAAACAAAAAAATATTAATTTAAAAATAAAGGTAATTAATAGATTTGTGGTGTACAACTGAAATTTGAAACATAGGAAGAATACATACAAAGTACACAGTGACAGTACATACATTGTGGATTAGCCAGTGTTTGTGAGTAAGATTGAAAACTATTATCAAGTACTCTAGATTTAGTATGTATACCTTATCCCGTTTCACTAGCCTCGGGAGCAATCATAGCACTGCCAACTTTGCTTGAGATGTTTCCTGATGAGGTCTTTAAAGGAGGCTTTGGATGATTTGTTTTGAATGCTAGTGGGGACAGAGTTCCATTTTTTAGTCACTGAACTACTATATAACGCATCTCCAAAGCTGTTGTAGCTGTTGGTGACTTCTAGTAGTAGTTTGCTTGATGATCTAAGAGGCCATTTGGCTGAGTGATGTTGTACTAGGTATTTGAGGGTAGTACACTTCTTGGTGAGGTAAGAGATAGAATGACAGAGGCAGAGCTGATTGTAGGTTAGGAGGTTGGGCAGTTCAAGCCAGTGGAGCTGTCTCAAAGCAGTACAGTGATGAGTTCTATATGAGCAATTTGCAGCAAATAAATTCTGTTATAGCAGGCTTCCATTTTGATTAGTTCAGTTTTGTTGAGATTAGTCAGAATGGGAGATGCATAGAGTAGGGTGGATAGAAGTAGTGAGCGATCAATGACTGATCTTGTGTTGTTGGTAAGAAATGGTTTGATACCAGTTTGGCATGTACTTTTTTAATAGTTAAGTTGAGATGACTATCAAATTTTAGGTGGGAGTCTATGGTTATTCCCAATAGCTTAGCCTGTGCCACTGGAGTGATTGGAGTAGCATTTGTGGAGTAGATAGTGAATTGACTATTATCAGTGTTTTTGTTAGAACTGGTTATAATCATAAGATACATTTTCTTTGGATTGAGGATAAGTAGGGCTTTGATAAGGTAGTTTTCAACGTCAGAGAATGCTAGCTGAGTTGTTTGCAGGAGGGTGGGAATGTTTTGTGCAGCACAGATTAAGGTAGTGTCATCTGCATACTGAATGATAGATGCATGCTGTGTGGAGGTATGGAGGTCATTTGTGAAGACTGTGAATAGTAGTGGTCCTAAGATAGAACCCTGTGGAACTCCTATAGTTATGGGCAGCTGAGGAGAGAGAGAATTTTCCCATTTCACAGCTTGGTACTTGTCAGTTAAGTAGCTTTGGAACCAGGTAAGAGTGGAATTTGATAGGTGATATTGGTTTAGTTTGTTTAGCAGGATTTGGTGTGAGACTGTGTAAAATGCTTTGGACATATCCAAAAAAAGAGTTGATACCTGTAGGCCTTCATTTTTGAGACGGTTTACTGTGTCTGTGAAGCAGAGGAGGGCTGTAGTGGTACTATGGGCAGGTCTGAAACCATGCTGAGTAGATGACAGGATGTTGCTGTCTAGGAGATAGTTTAGCATCTGGGTATGGATGCATTTTTCTAGGATTTTGGCCAGGGGGGACAGTAAAGCAATGGGTCTGTAGTTATTAAGTTCATTGGAGGTCCTGCCTTTATGTATGGGTGTAACATAGAATATTTCCACAGTTTGGGCACATAGTTTTCAACAATTGATCTGTTTATGAGAGTGGAGACTGGGATAGCAATAGCATCTGCTGTAAGTTTCAAGAAATAGCTGGGGAGTAGGTCGGCTGCTGTTGATGAGGTTTTTAGTTTGGAGAACATGCTTTTGATTGAAGTGATGGAAACTGTTTTGAAGGTAAAGCTTGTATTAGTGTTATTTGTGTTGGGGGGGATAGTGAGGAAGGAACTGTTCTGTGATACTTAGGATAGAATTGAGTTCACAAAGTGGGAGATGAATTGTGTTTCGATGGGAACTTTAGTGTCAGGGGTGGTTGGTTTGGGGGTAGCCTTTTGGGTGGATTTTAGTAGCTGGTTTACATTTTTCCAAAATTTTTGGGGGTTGTGTTGGTATTTAGTTTGTAATGTTGTGTAGTAAGATTTTTTGTCCAGCCTAATGCATTTTTTTGCATGGTTGCACAGTTCTTGGTATTTAGTTAGGCTTTGTGTTTTTTTCTTTTTTTGATAGTAAAGCCAGGAAGTGTCTCTGGACTTGAGGATTTGTTTGGTTTCTTTACTGAGCCAGGGGTTTGTAGAGGTTCTAACCTTGATTTTTCTCAATGGAGCGACAGTGTCTAGATGTTGTAGAAATGTTTTGTTGAAATATGCTACAGCCTGGTCAAGTGGGAGGGTTTTTAGGGGGGTCCAGTCACAGTTATAGAGTAAAGCGTTGAGGACCTCAGGAGAGATTTTTTTTGTGTTTCTAGTGAATATATAGTTAGTGGGTTTTGCATATGCTTGTTCTACTACATATTAAGTATATTATGTTGTGGTCACTTAAGGTGTCTGGGAGACTGCCTGTGTGAGGGTCCAATGTGGGGTTGTTAGTTAGGAACCAGTCAAGGAAGGATTCCCTTTTAGATTTTTAATCATATCTAGTTGGAATTTGGACTAGCTGCTGGTAGACATGGAGATTTATTAGATTACTTGGTGGTTCTGATATACAGGTGAACCAATCTAGTTTGAAGTCCCCCAGAATAAGGGTTTCTTGTGAGTATGTGGAAGAACACCAGGATAAGAAGTCTTCAAGGCTAGCAGGTGTATTACCAGGTGGAATATAGATCACAATTGTGGTGATGACCTTTTTAGGGTGAAGTTGAAGTTTTGAGATAAGTATGTCCCAATTATTGGGGGAGGGGCAGGAGGTGGTAATTGAAGGACAGATAAGTTGGACTTGTACATTAAGGGAGTTCCACCCCCTTTATGAAGTGGTCTGTCTTGTCTAATGATATTGTAGCCGGTAGGGAGAACTTCTGAGTTAGCTATGTTTTTATTTAGCCATGTTTCTGTTAAAGCAACTAGGTCTGGGGAGTAGTGCGCTATTGTGGCCTGGAGTTCAGGTATTTTATTTTTGATACTTCTAATATTAATATTTAGCATTAAAAGATGGTTGGTTTTGCTGCTGTTGTTGATTTGCCCAGGGATGAAGAAAGTGGGGGTGTTATGTTCTGACATCTGTGTTGGAGCAGTTTGTGTTGGACAGGATGGATTTGGACCTGGGTTGGGGTGGATATCCCCTGATGTTAAAATGGTGATACAGATATTGGAGTTTGGTGAGGAGCGTGAGAAAGTATTGCATTTTTTTTGAGTAGGAATGAGAGCATGTGTTTAGTTCTGAATTGGTCTGTTATGTAGTTCTTGAACAATTGTGGGCAGATATTATTATAATGTGTGGTGTCTGTATATGAGAGTGCATAATGTGGTGTTGTGCTTCTAAGTTTAGGGTGTTGTAAAGAATTGAGAAGACAGACTAGACTTAGTTGTGTGATAGTCATGGTTATAAATTTAAAGTTGGTTCTAGGTGGGGGGATCTGAATAGGAATTATAGGGTTGCACTATATGTGGATGGGGAAGTAGTGTGGGTGATGTAAAAAATGCCTAGTGAGAATGAGAGTGATTGGGAGTATTTTGTGTGGAGCAAGTTGGTGTGGTATAATGTGATATGACTTGAGGAGCTGTAATTGGTGGAGGTGATGTGAGGGTGAGCTGTGGGTGTGGCTGTGATTAATATAAATGTAGAGGTAGTGTGGGCAGGAGGGAATAGGGGGTAGGGCAGGGGAGCGAAGAGAGCCCGAGCATTAGCGAGGTCGAATGGAGCGGGGCAGAGCCCACCAAGACAAGAGAAAAAAGTAAGTATTACTTTACAAATCTGAACTCTTTAAACACATTCCTGAGGTCTAATGGCTTACCAGCAAGCAGAATGTAATTGCTGAAGAGCACTTGTGTCCTGGTGGGAGACTAGAAATTTAAAGATGGCTCCATGCTCAGCAGGATTCTAATATAGACTTAGTATTGGGGAGGGAGATAGCAGAAGGGGTGTAAACCAGGTGGAATGCAAAGGCAATCAGCGGAAATCAGTGAAGGCCTCAGAGGGGGTAAGTAATAATTCAAACTACCTGTAAAGTGAAGGAGAGAAGAGACAGCAAACTTTATTAAGGTTGGGAGTGTGTCTTCACATTGACTTGCTGATTAGTAGCCAGTTTGTGCACAGATTAGAGTAGTAGGATACATTAGCAATGAAGGGGAATGTATAGAGATGCAAATAAACAGGTCAGCCTCCAAGTGATACAAACTAAGGCAGAAAGCACTGAGAGGGCTGCTTGATGGTTAATTTAGTCACAGGGATCTGAATTAAATATATACTGTTTGTTGGACAGTTAGACTCATGAGGGGTAAATGCAGCCTATTCCCCATACAAACATTCTATTTAGTTACACTTTGTGTGATCTGACTGGATTGCATGTAGATCTTGCATTGGGCAGGAACCAAAAAGTATGCTATACTCATCAGAAGGTGTAAAAGCCCCCTTAGTAAATATTTAAACTGTGTTTATTGAGGGGAGATCACTAGAAAGGTTATTGATGAAGACAGAATAGGAAGGGATCTAAGGTACTTGGTCTTGACTGTAGCTGAGTCACAAGTGTAAATTATACTGAACACCCTGCTGATGAAGTAGAAGGTAAGCAGATTAATAACAATATCCGTGAAGCTTGTGTTTTGTTGCATAACATCTTGAGAATCTATCTAGATAATGGTTTAGTTTATCTTGAAAGTTTTTTCTCATTTCTGATTTCCTTGGGTGATTTTGCTGAAAGCCCCTTCTCGTATGTTTGAAAGCCCTCCTGAGTTCTTTGTATATTGCTCTGGTTAACTGGCTATTTTTCATAGCATCGCTGGTTCAATTGGTAACTGTAAGATAGCTCTCGTAGTATTGCATCCTGGCCAAAAGCCATATAGATTACTTCTTAATACGTCACATTTGGAGATGTGTTCTATTAGTTATCCTATATACAAGTTTGTTCCAATATTTTCTCAGAAGACAAATGATATTTATGAACCTGTAGTCAGTTAGTCTTGAGTGATGGGAGTTCAGGTACTTTGATTATGTAGACATCTTTCCAGCTCTCTGGTATCTTATCTATTGTAAGGGTAAGTTCAAAGATATGTGTTAATGGTCCGGTTATGTAGGGGGTAAACATACTTATTAATTTCTGTTGTAGGGTTTGCCAGCCAAATGGTTTGGACTGGTCAGGTTCCTGTGTGCTGTGATGGTTAAGTGAATTATGGTGCTCCTCAGTACTTAGACCAACAGCACTGTGTTGTGTTGTGCTGTGATGGTTAAGTGAATTATGGTGCTCCTCGGTACTTAGACTAACAGCACTGTGTTGTGCTGTGATGGTTAAGTGAATTATGGTGCTCCTCGGTACTTAGACTAACATTACTGTCTTGTGCTATGATGGTTAAGTGAATTATGGTGCTCCTCAGTACTTAGACTAACAGCACTGTGTTGTGTTGTGCTGTGATGGTTAAGTGAATTATGGTGCTCCTCGGTACTTAGACTAACAGCACTGTGTTGTGTTGTGCTGTGATGGTTAAGTGAATTATGGTGCTCCTCGGTACTTAGACTAACAACACTGTGTTGCGCTGTGATGGTTTTATTTTATTTTATTTATTTATTTTACATTTGTTTACTGGGATAGTCTGACTGGACAAGGTCCATTTACAGCGGAAGCCCGGGGAGAAAAGCTCCAGAATTATTTGTACAACAGTTTGAAAATCAATATCAAATATAGGAGTATCAAATAAATAACATATGTTACATCAGAGACCAAGCTCTCATATCAACAGACAAGTAAATACTTTCATTTGTACAAGTCAACAGTAAGATAAAAAAACAAGAGGCGAGACAAAAGAGAAAAAAGAAGAAGAATACAGTTAGTATTGTATGTTTGGTAATGAAGAGGGTAAGCTGGAGGAAGGGTAAGAATAGGGTTGGAAGCTTTAGTTGGCTATTAGTAGGAATAAAGTGATTAGAAGGTGAGTGAGGAGGGAATGACTGAGCACTTAGATAATGCATGGACATAGCCAAGAATTTGTAAGATGTGCTTTCAATAACTTTTTGGAAAGTGGGGTAGAGGATGCAGAGGTAATTAGGGAGGGGAGGTTGTTCCAGGTTTTAGCAGTTGTATGAGAGTATAGAGCCTTCCCTGCATTATTGTTAGCTTTAGATTTAATTAGCAGTGTTTTGTCAGTAGTGCATAAGTGACGATTTGTTTTGTAGTGTGTGAGGAGTAGATTCAGGGCTGGGTTTTTTTTCAGGGTATCTCAGTATGTTATAAGAAGTGACTAGTTGGTGGTAACTGAGTAGTTGTGGAAGTTCTAGACATTGTAGGTTTCTTAGAGTTTGACAGTGATGGGTTCTAAGGGTAGAGTTATTGGCAAATTTGGCTATTTTGTTATAGCATGATTCGAGTTTCACAAGATCACTCTTTCTGGTTATAGTGAGAACTGGGGCTGCATACATTAGTGTGGATAGTAGGTAAGTTTGGGCGAGGGTGATTCTTGCTTGATTTGAGAGAAACTTTTTGTGTCTGTAAAGAGTACCCATTTTTTTGTTCACCTTTTTGATTGTTTGAGCGATATGGACATCAAATAATAGGTTTTTTTTTATTTCTACTCCCAGGAGCTTAGTATGAGCAGTAGGGGTAATGGTGGTACTATTGTTAGAGGTTATGATAAAGGAAGGAGGGCAAGGTTTAGATTTATTGGGGGTGAAGATTAGCAGTTTAGTCTTGTTAGGGTTTATGATAAGTTGGATATCAGTAATCCAATTCTCCACAGAGTTGAATGCTTCCTGGGTGAGTTGTTGTAGAACTGTAAGAGATGGAGCTGAGCAGATGACAGATGAATCATCTGCATATTGAATAAGTGTGCCTTGTTTGGAGGAGGTATGCAGATTGTTAGTAAAGATGGAGAATAGTAGTGGGCCTAGTATAGAGCCTTTTGGTATGCCTATGGAGGTGGGAAGTAATGTAGATAGAGTGCCTTGCCATTGGACAGATTGCTGCCTGCCAGAGCGATAACTCCTGAACCAGGCTACAGTAGACGGAGTGAAGGATAGAGAATTAAGAGACTCTAGTAGTAGAGGATGAGAGACCATATCGCAAGCTTTTGACAGATCCAAGAAAATGGCAGATGCATAGTTGTTGGCATTTCTGTGTTGATAACCAGGTTTGTAAAAGAGAGAAGGGCAGTAGTTGTGCTGTGGTAAGGGCAAAATCCATGTTGTGTGGTAGATAGAAGTTTATGTGAGTTAAGGAACTGCAAGACTTGATAATGAATACATTTCTCAAGAAGTTTTGCTAGTGGGGATAGTATAGCTATGGGACGATAGTTTGAGAAGTCATAGGAGTTGCCACCCTTATAGATGGGAATGATATAAGAAATTTTCCATAGATGAGGGACGTATGCTTCTTGTATCGAGTGGTTCATAAGGATTGAAATGGGGTAAGAGATGGACTCAGCGGCTAGTCTTAGAAAGTTAGTAGGTAAGTTGTCTACTGCCAGGGTATTAGGCTTCTGTCAAAGGAAAAAACTTCAAAGACCAATACATGTAAGGTTCAGTTAAGGCACTTTAATTTACTTGCTGCAAGGAGACAAAAACATGCAAATACAAGGATTTGTCTAGCTACTAACAGGAAGTATGTTCATTCTTATACTGTTTTACAAGACATGGCCTTCTAAGCTGACGTAATCAAACACAACTTTAAGCATTGTACTACAGCAGGTGTTACTTCAGATTTTCTGCTGACATGACTAGATTTGTGAGAAACTTTTCAGAAAAACAACCTGGCCTTGATGACCAGTACTTCACTTACAAGCCTCTATTGTACAGTGTTAACATTTCAAGGTACTCTTCTAATACAGATACAAGCAAATGCTGATTGCAGTTCATATTTTCAAGCAGGCTTTGTTCTAATTATCTGTTGCTTCTACAGCTGTGTACGTTCTCAAAGCACAGTGGAACTTCTTGTTTGAGTTTCATATAAGCAGTATCGTTCTATTCATTATTTTCCTAACGCAAGCAGAAATCATCTGCTTCTCAGTAAATTTCCAAGGCACAAGCAAGATTTAGCTGACAATACAAGGTCAGAAAGCAACTGCAGTTTGTACAGATTTATGCAGTATGAAATAGAATAAATGTGTTAACTCTTTTAGGCTCTGAATGCACTAAGCATATTACTAATACACACATTAATACATATTTTTCTAACAGTTTCAATTTGAGGAGGAGTTTTTTTATTGTGTGGGTTGGGACGGAAGAGAAGATAAGGGATGGGTGGTTATTTGTACCTTTTGTTGGGGTATGTCTAGTGCTGCCTTTAGATAGTTGGGTGGCTAGTTTCAGAATGGATTCAGTGAAAGGGTGATTGAATTGTGAGGCTATGCTTGTATCATTATTGTTAGAGTTTGAGGCTGGAGTAGTAGTTTTGCCTGGATTTAGTAGGGAGTTGATGGACTGACAGAATTTTTGAGGATTTTTTGAGTGTATATTTTGGAGATTGAGGAAATCGTTTTGATTTGCCTTTTGGTTTGGTTTCTGAGTTGTTGGTATCTTTGTCTAGATGGGATAATATTATCCCTCTTCCAGTCTTTCCAGGCTTTATCTCTGGACTTAAGAAGGACTCTTGTGTCCCTGCTCAGCCATGGTGCATAGTTAGTTTTAACTCTGACTTTCCTGATTGGTGCTAGACTATCAAGGACATTGGTAAATGTGCAATTGAAATAATCAACTGCCTGGTCTAGTCCTAGGGTTCTTAGTGGCACCGAGTTACATTGTTTTAGAATGGTGTTTAAGTCTTGGGGGTTTAGGTTGCGGTCATCCCTAATTTGTCTGAAGACTGTAGGCTTCGGTATGTTGGTACGTTTTCATTGGAGAAATGTAAGAATATGGTCACTTAGACTATCTGGTAGACAGCCTGTTTGGTAGTTGTGTTTGGAGTAATTAACTAGTGTCCAGTCAAGGATAGACTGTTTTTGGGACTTTTTGTCTATTCTGGTGGGGTCCTGGATGAACTGCGAAAATCCAAAGAGGTTGATATAGTTGGAGGGGTTTGTGGAGTTATAGGCTGCCCAGTCTGTATTAAGGTCACCCAGTAGGATAGTTTCTTGTGGAAGGTTATTGCTGGCCCATTCTAAGATTTCCTCAATTATGGTGGAGTTATTACCTGGGGGGGGATGTAACAACAGAGAATACTGATTTTTTTATTGTTGTTTTATTTGTAGGTCAGAGCCTATAGTCTCTGCATTGTGGAAGATAGGTATTGGGGTTTGTAGAGGTTGGACATTTAGTGTATTTTTATAGAGAATAGCTACCTCGCCACTCTTTCTACCTGTTCTATCGAGTCATAAGATGTTATAACCTGGGTGGAGGATTTCTTCATTGTGGGTACTGAGTTTTAACCAGGTTTCAGTAATGGTGAGTATGTCAGGAGAATAGAGGGTGATGAATGCATGAAGTTCTGGGAGTTTATTGGATATGCTTCTGGTGTTGATGTTAAGGATTAATAGGTCAGATCCCAGCTTTGATGAGGCTGTGGTTTTAGATGGGCCTCGGTTTGGATGTATGTCACCTGAGGTAAGTAGTCTCTTGGTCATGAGCAGGATGTTTTTTCGAGTTAGAGCAATGTCAATGTTGAGTGAAAAATATGTTTTTCTATTGTGATTGCTAGATATGTAAGTCTTAGGTAAGTGTAGTATAGTATGATCCTTGAATATTGTAGAGCTAATAGTGAAGTTAATATGGGTTTTAGTAGGTGGGGAACTATGTGTTGTGTGGTATGAATTGTAGTCTAGTGGTATGTTTGAATGTGTGGATGTGATGTAGGCCAGTGCTGAAAGAGCTAGTAAGAGAGAGCCTAGTGTTATATGCATGTTGAATGGTAGGGATTGTTTGGCTATGTGCAATTAGGTGTTTGGAATATAATAGAGGTGACTGTAGTGAGAGGCTGGTTGTGGGTGTGGGTTTAGGTAGGTAGGAGGGGGAGTATGGGTGTGGTGCTTGAATGGAATATGGATGTGGTGGTTGAAAGAAGAGAGAGGTAGGCAATTGGAGAACTGAGTGGTCAGGTGCTGGGGGATAAGATAAATGTAGATGTAGTGGGGACGGGTGGGAATTTGGGGCAGGGTATGGGAGTGGAGTGAGCCGAGCATAGCTAGGTGAATGGAGCGTGGCCTCAACCAGATCACGAGATTGCAGAGACAATCTATGAGCCAGATTAGGACAGAACAACAGTACACTTAAATGGCTTGCTGTAAGTTGCGGGTTTCCTTACAGTTTACTTTACTTTTGGTATAAAAGTTCACAGAGGGGAGCTTAGTTCTAAGGTTGCTAGTGCTATGGACACCACGCTGAAATGTGCATATCTTCCCAGACTATATAAAAAGCAGAGTAATTATATTAACCTTGATTCCTTGTCTAGGAATTATAATGTACAGTTCTATTTGTTAGGTCCTTTTTTGCGAGTGGAAGATAGTCTGCTCGCGTTTTCAGATGGATGGAAGCAGCAGTCCTTTAAAGAATGAGCCATACAGAGGGGGCGAACTGGGTTGAGAGAAAAAAGTTGGATTGTATACCTAGGGAGGAGAAGGAGATTAGGTATAGGTTAGTATCGAGTAGAAGCACTAAAATCTACTGAGAAATTGATTATAGGCCTCTGCCTAAAATACAAGACTCAATGAGAGAAAAACAGAACAGTGGAAACACATTTGGAATGAATTATTACAGTTGCATAAAACAAAAAATGTGTGGCACTGTGTTTAACAAAATAGAGCAAATTAGATTAACAACACTATAGTATGCACAAAGCCAGGTACAGTTTTTACTTCTCAAAATAATGACATTCCTTGTTCAACATGCAAAGCCAGGAGCCTGAGCATTACACCGAGGGCAATTAGAAGAAGCAGAGTACCTCGTACTTATTATACCCGCCCTCAGTTAGTGATAGACCTGCATGCCATATAGACACTATAATACCATGTTAATGGCCGACAGAGACCTTTCTATGTTAGTTAAAGTTGTTTAGTACTTTTCCAAACATTTCAAAACAACATGTTTAGACTATCGCATCCCATGTGTACTGTAAAGTATGCAGTTAGACTTCTAAGATGAGCCAGCACTAGTAAGTTGTGGTCGCTTGTATAAAAATGAACAGCTATATCTTTGAGATAGAACAGCACCCTTACATCTAGTTGCTAGTCATTTAACATGAACAGTGAGGTTTTCAAAGTACACTGCGGTCCTTTTAGCAAGTATCCAGCAAGCTTAAGCACTACTCACAGGTATCTACAGTCAGAAGCCCCAATCACTGCTTTCCTAACTGATACAATTCCTCTAAGTGAATTATGGTGTTCCTCGGTACTTAGACTAAGCACTGTGTTGTGCTGTGATGGTTAAGTGAATTATGGTGCTCCTCGGTACTTAGACTAACAGCACTGTGTTGTGCTTTGATGGTTAAGTGAATTATGGTGCTCCTCGGTACTTAGACTAACAGCACTGTGTTGTGCTGTGATGGTTAAGTGAATTATGGTGCTCCTCGATACTTAGACCAACAGCACTGTGTTGTGCTGTGATGGTTAAGTGAATTATGGTGCTCCTCGGTACTTAGACTAACAGCACTGTGCTGTGCTGTGATGTTTAAGTGAATTATGGTGCTCCTCGGTACTTAGACTGACAGCACTGTGCTGTGCTGGTTAAGTGAATTATGGTGCTCCTCGGTACTTAGACTAACAGCACTGTGTTGTGCTGTGATGGTTAAGTGAATTATGGTGCTCCTCGGTATTTAGACTAACAGCACTGTGTTGTGCTGTGATGGTTAAGTAAATTATGGTGCTCCTCGGTACTTACATGCAGTTTGCATATGTGGATGCTGTGATGTATTTTTAAATTTCCTTTCATTATTCTATAAGACAACAAAAATGTCCTCTTTTATTCCACAAAATATGCTGTTGTCTCTGTCCCTTCTGGGATAACTATTTTTTAGTTCAATGCTGCAGGTTAGTTCTTTTAAAGTTGTCCAGAAAATCATGAATTGTCCTACTTGGGTCCTGTTAAATAATATGAATCGTTCTAACAGATGTAGATTTGGTTTTATTAGTGGCTATTCTACAATTAGTTTTGAGTTGGTGATATGACTGTAGATTATCATCACTGGGGCCTACTTTACATATGTCCCAAATATGGTATCTTGCTTTTATTAGAGTTAAGGTACTCATATCACTTTGCTGACAGGAACGAAATATACAGTAACATGATTCAAAGTACATGGCAATTGTACGTGCCAACGTACAACACACCTTTCTAGATTTCACATCCAAACCTGATTGCAGTATCATTACTGATTTTTAATGGTCACTGAAGGCATATAAATTAATGGATGCCAACATTTAATACCTTTCTAATTCTCCACAAAAGGAAAATAATTAAGTATCTTGGTCAAAGACAAGTAAATTGATTTAAGTTAATGTCTTCTAACTTAAGTAAACATACCTTTAGCCATAAACACCAGCACACTGTGGCACCACCAGATTCAGCAAGTTGAACACCAAAATACAGCAATCTAATCATACAGTTTCGGAGTCCCTGATATGACTGATATTAGAACGGATGGAAGGCAGCTTCCATCCTTTGGGTCTCCTATTATACCCACAGCTTGCAGTATTAGCAGATGGCTGGTGCAGTATGCAGATTTGTGCCTTCATTATGTAGTGGTCTTCTTGGATGTTTTGTCTGAAAAGGTCCCTTAATGAAAACCAGACTGAAATGGCTAACCTTCTTCAGCACAAGGTACATTTCTCTGTAGCACTGACTTGTCACTATGAACATAATTTTAGCAAAGGTACACTGTTTCTGCACAAAGAAATTTCCTATTTTCTTTGCATGTAACAGAGATTTTCTATTGTACTTATGCAGCTGGGAGAGTAGGGTAAATAAGCAGAGACCTTGCTTAGCTGGACTACTTAGGAGAGGAGACTCAAAGAACGATGTTATAAGAAATATGTTTTCATTTGGATGACAAGTATAAGGAAATATATGTAGGAGTAATTATACTTGAAATCTTATGGTTGGTCACACTGTGAGAAGATAGTTAAAAAGAGCAGCATATGCCAAGATGTCAGAAAAAAAAATAAAAAATAGTGCCAGTGATGCACAGAAATACTACCAACATTCATGGCCCCAGTAATCTACTCTTATATGATGCCAAGCAAACAGCTTAAAAAAAGGATATCATATTGTTAATTAAAACACTCTACCTCTGTTCCCTTTAGGTACCACACTTTCTGCCATTATTGTTTCTATTAATTTAGAAAAGAAACAGAGACAGTCTCATCTTCAGATAACTGGGTGATAATAGATCCATGTGTGAATAATGTCATCATTTTATTATAAAAATAAACTTCCCCTGACTTGTCCAATATTAGCTTCTGATTAGATCATGGATGACTCGCCTACAAAGAAACGACTGACTAGCTAAAAATAAAATTCCTATCAAGTGCAATTTATTTTATGTGGTATTTCTATGGCTTCACCTATGAATGATCAAGACCCAATTGCTTGGAGAAACACTCCTTAATCACAACTGATCAATGAACAACTGACCTACTTCCTTCCTTTACACATTAGAAAAAGCATATTTTATAAGGTGAGCAAGTCTGTCTGCACCCACCATGTGGGAAACAAATCCCCATGATCCAAACCTATATATATACCAATTCCATAATCACATAACGCCAAAGAAGGGATAACTGTTCTAAAACAGCACACAGTTGTCTTACACAAACAGCAGTTTTGTTGTCAGTTAGAAGCCTAGCTACATATTGAAGAAAAATGGCCATCTGTGATTAGGCTATCAGCACCAAATCTGCAAGTCAATGGAAAAGTTTAAGGCAACCATTCCTGTGCTTTCCCAAAACTTGCATTTCCAGAAAACCATTAAATGTTAAACATAGCATGACTGTATTACTGCATTAATGCATTCATTCATATTGCTTTATTCTATCAGGGTTACAGGGGATGTGCAGCTTATCCCACCAATCAATGGAGTAAGGAAGTTATGCACACATTTAAGTATCAGCAGGGGCATGACATAGGGCATGCACATATATAAGCACTATCTGGGACTTGACATTGAGCATGCACATATTTAAGCATCAGCAAGGGAATAAATACAGAGTATGCACATGTTTAAATCACCTGTTGGGGCCACTGGGAATGCACACATCTTAAGAACCAGCAGGAGGAGGCATGCACATATTTAAGCAGTAGTATATAATGGATGGGATGCCAGTACATTATAGGTTGGACAGAGATATCCACACAAGCATATGCGAGCACACAGACATACACACGCGCGCACACACACACACACACACACACACACACACACACACACACACACACACACACACACACACACACAGACCAGGCGTGCACATATTTAATCCCCATGTGGGGCTAGAAACTGGCCATGCAAACATTTAATCAACAGCTGGGGCTTGAGACTGCTCATAGACACATTTAAGCAGCAGCAGGGGCATAATACGAGCATGCACACATTTATGTACCAGCAGGGGCATGACATGGGACATACATATATTTAAGTACCAGTATATAATGGATTGGATGCCAGTCTGTTATAGGATGCACAGAGATACACACAAAGGCAGATGTGCACACACACACACACACACACACACACACACACACACACACACACACACACACACAAACACACATGCTCACACACATACACACACGTGCGCACACACATGCACTCACATGTTCAAATGCACAAGTCCCGCATGCATGCATGTGCGTGCACACACACACACACACACACACACACACACACACACACACACACACACACACACACACACACACACACACACACTGGACATGCACATATTTAAGCACCAGCAGGGGCAGGACACTGAGTATGCACACATTTAAGCACCAGCGCAGAGACATGGCAGTGGCATGCACACATTTAAGCACCAGCAGGGGCATGACATAGAGCAAGTACACATTTAAGCACCAGCAGGGGCATGACATAGAGCAAGTACACATTTAAGTACCAGCAAGGGCAAGAAACAGAGCTTGTGCAGATTTAAGCACCAACAGGGGCATGACACTGAGTATGCACACATTTAAGCACCAGCAGTGGAAAGAAACAGAGCTTGCACACATTAAAGCACCAGCAAGGGCATGACACCAGGCATGCACACATTTAAGCACCAGCAGGGGCATAACAGTGGGCAGACACACATTTGAGCACCAGCAGGGGCATGACATAGAGCATGCACACATTTAAGCACTAGCAGGGGCATGACATGGGACATACACACTTTTAAGCATCAGCTGGGACTTGACACTGAGCATGCATATATTTAAGCACCAGCAGGGCATGACATTGCATACACACATTTAAGCACAAGGTGGAGCATGACACTGGGCATGCACACCTTTAAGTACCAGCAAGAGCATGACACAGGGCATGCACACTTCCAAGCACCAGCTGGGACTTGATACTCAGCATGTGCAGATTTAATAACCACATGGACAGGAGCGGTAAGAGAGCAGGACCTGCCAGACTGGCTGAGAGGGGCTCCCACAGAGATGGTGAGTTAATAGATGGGGCCAGCTGTCCATGTAACTCAATAAGCTGTATTAGGTGATGCTTCAAGGTACCAATACCTGCATCCAGTCACTAGGCTACCTTTGTCTTCACCAGCCACTCATTTCCTACAGGGCATCCCAGGACAGCCCCAACACTGGTTTCAGAAGAAGACCCTTCATCTTTCTGGCACCTTGCCATGAAGGCCTCCAGTGAGCCCTCCAGGTCACTTTCCATGGGCCTTCAATACACTGCAGAGAGAACTACTTGGAGACTGTTAAGGACTCAGCAGTAGGCACAGTGACTGATGTAGAGTGCAGTGGTCACTACCTTACCATAGCCTGTGTCATGGCTGATCCTGTAGAAAAATAAAATAAATGGAGTAAAATAAAACAACAAAGACAAAAAAGAAAGAAAAAGCAAAAAAATCAAAAAAGAGAAATATAACAGATTAATAATATGTGTTATACTTTATCAAAATAGTACAGCACTGCAGCAATACATTATATAAACCCCAATGCATGGCAAACCCGTCTCATCTCTTTTAACAGCCATCCAATTTGATTATACTTCCTGGGCTGCTAGGGAACATAAAACAACCTGCAATCAGCACAGCATATCCCATGCAACAAAAGAGGATTACAGTTTCAGGTGTCTTCCTAATGCACAGTGCCATACCAATAACAGAATCCTTACAATAATAAGGTGGCTTCCTCTCCCTAACCTCTTCTGCCCACTCAAGAAGAAACTCTCAGTGGGACTTGCACAGAATATTATATATGACTCATTTTTTTGCCAGAGGGAGCACTTAACACTCTAATAAGCTTGTTCCAGGTATCAGTTTTGTCAAAGGGGCCTTATACTCCCCCAGCAGGCATTCTTTATGATAAGGATGATATTACAAACCTTGCTGCACCATGTGGGAGCCTTGCTAAATTCAGTGTCTGTAGAGGCCGTGTGTGCTCTCTATGTCTAAGCTAGGAGAAAAATGGTAGCCTGATGCACACAGCTGCACTTACTGGACACTACGTGATGTGTATCAACAGAGGATATAGTAGTGTGATATCTGTTAACGGTGGTGTGAAGCAAATAGATTGTCAGTAGTGTGGTCAGGCTTCACAATGGTAGTGCACATTATACATAACATCTTATCCTGGCCAGAGAGAAATAAGAACATTGTAACACTGACAATTGTATTAGGAAATGTAATGTTTTCTGTTTACATTCTCTTTTTGTGAATTGTGATGGTAGGCAGCTGTTAATTGTTTTGTATATTCTTTGTAAATTTTTGTAAATTTTTTGTAATCTTTTTTTTGTACTATTGTTATGGAGCTTTTCTCCCCTGGTCTCCACTGAAAACAGGCTACTTGCCCAGCCAGACACCACCCAGTTAAGAAATGCAAAATAAAATAAGATAACATAAAAATAAATAAAAAATTATATCCATGGCCACAGATGATAATGGTAAATCATCTAATTAGCATAATTACTGTACTACAAAGGCCCATTTTAGGATAATAAAAACTTTGGTCACCATATTTCAGGAGATTCCACTGTGGCAAGCAAGTTAGAGAAGCAGAATATGTTGGATGTCAGACAGCACATCCATGTAGGTAAGTGGACTACTAGTAATGGACATAAGTGCTACAGTGACATCACAAGGGTACATGGAATTAGCAGGCATGGTAACACTGCACAGGACATTGCAAGGAACTAATATGCTGTTGGCAACCTGACAGGGATGGGGACAGGAAAATTCCTGTCATGGGAGCTTCATCCTGACAGAACAGATGGACCTCTTGACATGATACAGGGGATAGAAGGCTTTCAGTACTCCATACAGAGTACATGTCTGATGGGCAGCAAGCATTACTAATATACCACCTGCTGACTATGTCAAGTGTTGGAATGATTACACACAGAACTGTGGCCACCGAAAGGAGGCTAAGGATGGGAGCAAGTTAACTGTTCACTAGTATGAACAGACACAAACACACACACACATACACACACACACACACACACACACACACACACACACACACACACACACACACACACACACACACACACACACACACAAACACACACACAAACACCAAATCTACATGTGCAACAAATAAGTGTACATATCTTGTCATGGAACTGAAGGAATGGTAATGGCTTGAAAAATATAACACACAGGAGACAGACGTGCTACTACAGGCCTAGCACACATACATGACATGTATGCTTGAGAAGGGAAGAGGTGCATCACAGGATCACTGATATGTTACTATGAAACAAAACCAATGCACAGCAAAGTGCCAGAAGCAGACTGAGCACTAGGGAGGACTACTAACTCAGAGGGGTTTCGCTGAGATGCAGGAATTCCTGGTATCCCACATTACAGAAAGTGATAGAAACATCATACCTGGGGGTGGCTTGGATGTGAGAGTTGGGCTGGTGAATACTGTCTGGGTGTCTGTAGGGGACACACCAGGTGAGTAATAACGTGCCATTCCTGTAGGACTGTAACTTGCAGCTGTGAATGGTTTACTCAAACAGTTATACATACCTTCCTCTAGGGACATTGGCACTGCAACAGTGCCAACCTGCACCATCTAGTTAATTAGATGGCAGCCTCAGATTCTGGAGCACTGCATGAGATGTGTGCTGGTGGGTGTGATAGAAATGATGCAGTATTATCACAGGTATGTTATCTGTATGCATTTAGTGGTTCCACTGGGAGAGGATGCAGCACAACAGCTTGGAGTATACCTGATATGACTAGGTCATTGGTGTCTCACATTATTGGATGAATGTAAGAAATGCAAAATAAAATATGCAAGGCATAGTAATGGCTATCACAACAACAGGGTTTATTCATGGCGTAGATCTGGTACATCGAATAAGGCTGTTACATTTCACATGGGTAAAACGGCTTAGAATCCCAGAGCTAAGAACCAGTGATCCAGAACTAAACGTGATTGTGGGCATATTTCTAAATCTATTTTGATTCCATATGAGACTTCAACGTCAGAATCTAACTCTTCTTCTTCTTAGAGACAGATTTTGAATTATAGGTCAATTCATGTGATGAAAGGCCACCTGTCCATAAAAATCAACCATTTAATGTTACATCTGCAGGTTTTTTCAACAAGAGGGTCATTCTTGTCCATGAAGGAGGCAAACAGCAGAAGGAAACACAAAAGACAACCTGAGCCCACAGGAGATAGATGCAATTTTCATGAATTTGAGCAATTAGTTTCTCATAAATGTCAAACTGAACAGAATTTACTAGTGAATATTTCCATTGTTTCTCTCTCTGAGTCAGATATCTCTTTGTAAACTTTTACTACTAAATATCAGTTGATAGATGACTTGAATTTGTTTTGCCATTCCCTTAACATGTTAGTGTTTTTTCATGGTAAGGAAAGGGACTTATTAGCTTTTGTATTGTGCCCTTTAGATTTGTTCAATCTGAGTTTTCTCCACCTTATGTTCCAGCTGTTTGTAGGTTTGAGGAGGAGATTTGTAGAGACCTACATATATATTCCATGGATATTTTAGGAAGAGGAGGAGAATCTTAAGAGTGATGCACTTGAATCATTAATTAAGTTGCATAAGTTTATAGGTAAATACTAGGCAATCAGTCTGTAGACCACAAGCCTAGTCACAAAACCCTATTCAAAAGTTACCTCTAACTTCAAGGAGGGCAGGACAAGATAGATGTGGGGAGAGTTTGTGGCTGTCATCTAATTAACTAGATTGACCCTGGAGAAGGCAAGGGTGTGAACCTGCTTGACATGCAGTGGAAGTTTGTTCCATCATTATAACTAATGCTGCCATAGATAGCACTGTAGAGATTTGGGACAGGGTGTTATATCACATAGAAGACATGAAACAGTTGAAGTTTCTTTCTGTTGTTGTCTACCTTTTGACCCTACTCATGAATTCAAGCTAGTGGTTGACTTTTTTTTAGAGTATTATGAGCTATCTCAGGTAATTTCCTTTGAACTTAGACAGCAGATAACTGTATCTTCTCCATCCCCATATTTTTTTATCTTCTTCCCAAAATACATTAAAATTATAAACTTTCTACTGGCAAACGTATTGTTAACGGAACTGGCTCATTAACTGAGCCACTTTCTGTTTTTTATAGAAATGCCTTATATGTCTGCTTCCTCTGATCAAGTCTCGACTGCAAGACACCTCACAGTTTTTACAACTGCTCTCTGATGTGCAGGTAGAAGGGCAATGGTCACTCTGTACTCTAAATGTTAATTCACGGTATACTTCTATCCTTCATGACACTTGTTTGATTGCCCTTAGATACTGGCTCCCTCAAGCTGATTTGTATTTGTTTATGTTTAGTGACTTCTTAGTTCAGTAACTGAGCTTATTTACATTTATTATATTGCTGTGGTAGCGTTTTTGCCTCACAGTAAGACGGTGTCCGTTTTGATTCTCAGCTAGAGCGTCTTCTGCAAGGAGACATGTGTGAATGGGCGTACCTTCGTTGAAGGTTGTGCGTCAGGCCTGGCAAGCTGGTACGTAAAAATCAACTGCCAATCATTAGCGGACCGGAGTTCTGCTGTGGCGACCCCTAACCGGGAAAAGCCGAAAGACACAAACAAACATATTTTATATTACAATGATTTATGTTTTTTACAACTTACCAGTACTGCTATGTCTTTGCCCCCCCATATGCCGATATTTTGAACAAGTTCTACTATATGACAGCAAAAAGAATGTTTTTCTCAATCAGATAGCTATGTGGAGACGCTCACAACCTTAGTGGTGGTTGGGTCATCTGGAAGGGCCCACAGTCTATGTTTAATTATTTTAATTATTTTATTAAATCCCTTAACTCTAATCATTTAGTATTGGATGTACTGGCAACTGCCAACATTTTACCATTGATTTCTCAGATGTTAATGTTACAAAAACTTTGGATGGTATACTTGTCTCTACTGTATACAGGCAACTGTTTAGTACAAATGCTCTACTACATTCTAGCAGTTTCCATCCAAGACATGTATTTAAAGGTATTCCTAACACTCCGTTTATTCACATTTGAAGGATATACAGACTTGAGTATGACTATGATGTTATGGCTTCTGAGTTCTGACTTAACCCACAATTTTTTTTTCACAGGAGTTACAACACACAAGTTATGTCTTTTGGACATTTTGTTTCTTTTAGACATTGAGCTGATTTTTTTGACTTATCAAGATAGAAATATGGAGTGACCTCCTAGTCCTAGATTTGTGTTACATTATGGGTGTGATTTCAATGGCATCGGAAACATTGTTGATTCTCACAGGGACAAGTTGTCTGCCAATAATGTTCTTTGTAATATACTTAAGCAATAACTAATGAGGGGGTGTGGGTATATTGAGGATTTACCCACTGTTGGCGTGGTTTGATGATTAATAGAAGCCCAAGTGATTAAACATTGCCAGCTGTGGGCAAATCCTCAGTACACCTGCACCCACTAGTCAGTTATCGCTATTATACAATGTCATTACTTAACAGTGAAATTGCTTACTTTTCTTAAATAATGTCTTTGTATAATGGTGCCGTGGTGTTCCTTCGAGTTGCTTCTGCATTCTTCCATGTTTATTGATGTACAATGCATGTGTATTGGACTTACATTCTCACACTTGCACAGTACATCAATGTTGTGAAAAATAAGCAATGAAGAAAGGAAGATCTCCACTGCTTATTTTATTTAATTGTTATAAAAACTGGACAATTTAGAGGTATGAGTGAGACAGGGAACAAATACAAGGAAAATCAGGTACATTTCTTTAGTTTTGCAGAACATACTTGATTTTCCTTGCATTTGCTCTGGCCTCCATATGTACCTCTCGGCCTCTTAGCTCAAGACATGTGGACAAAGCCATAAATATAGGGGGGACAAAGGCTCCAAAATGGGGACCGGTGTTAAATGTTGCTCTTATAAACTTAGAAACCTGTAAGAATAATAAGATTTGTATTATTGTACATTGTCTGAGAGATATAAAAGCTGAAACTGAAATGCATGCCATTATTTAGTGACTTCATTCCTCAGGGTTTGTCAGAAGACCACAAATTTTATAAGGAATATACCAAAAATATGAGGCAACAAATCTGTACCATATACTAATTGAAAAAAACATCTGGCTGCTCAAAGCTGCTTCGGCAACTGGACTTTTTCTGTTGGTATATGTTCAATTTACAATGGGAATGCTGGTTCAGCTGACCAATCAGCATGCACATTTTTGAACAGTAATGAGCTATCGTTGTATAATTCCTAATACATGTAGTTTTTCTCTTTAAGAGGGGACATGATTTGAACCAACTGTTAGTTAAGGGTTCAGCTGGTCCAGATAAATTCTTGGGGTATTTACCATGTGGCAGATGTTCTTTCTGCCATTATATACATTCTAGTGCATCATTTTCCACTAGATATACTTCCAAGATGTTTTCTATTCAATGTACTATTAGATGTGACACACCTAAGGTTGTTTACCTGGCCACGTTTCTGTGGTGCCTTCTATGTTGGCAGGACCTCAGTTTTTTTAAGGAACAAACTTGTCTCCATCTCAGTGATATTCACTAGAGTTGCAAGCACAGTGCATTATCTAAGCACATTAAAGTACACCCCAAGGTCTCTTTTGTTTTAATGGGTACTGATTACATTCCATCCAAAATGCAACCTACTGGATATTTTACAGAAGGGGTACTAGATATAGGGTCATAGAATCATAGGAACAGCCCTAAAAACATTTTAAGCCTAATCATTCATGCCCAGATTTTCCCAGTTATCAATTTCCACTGGCTTGAACATCTTTATGAATGAAAAATTTGGGATTTTTTTTCTACTGGTGCCCATTTAAGTTCTAGTTTGAATGAGAATATTAGATTTCCAGTTGTAATTTCTTTTTTATGTGATCATATTTATCCTCTTAATGTTCCAGGAAGGTTCAGTATCTGACTATTTGTATACTATACTAGCACATCTTTTATTTTCAAAAGTACTGCTTACATTCTATATAAAATGCAACTTACTGCATGTAGAATGGAATAAGCATTACTTAACCATGAAATATTTTGATAATTTTTTTGTAATTGATGATCATTTGAGCTTTAGTTGGCATGTCAAAGTATAACTTTCAGCTCTGTGTTTACTTTTCTGGCATAAACTCATTTATTTATATTCTTGTGATTATTTGGACATTGTAGAAGCTTCAAGAAGTTCCACTGTGAGATATCAGTTTTTCTATTGGTGGCTTTGTATCAGGTTATGGTAGTGGGAAGTTGTATATTATTCTGGTTAGTGGCACTTGTTATTTTATCCACTGATGAAACTTTAGCGAAACCAGTCTGCTTTTTAATAAAATTTATTAGTACATTTTTGGTCCTCGGCTGCTGGATTTATTTCTATTGCTATCTCTCTCTCTCTCTCTCTCCATACACACACACACACACACACACACACACACACACACACACACACACACACACACACACACACACACACACACACACACATATATATATATATATATATATATATATATATATATATATATATATATACGTACATACATACATATAAAACATACATGCATATATCATAAACATGATGGGCCTACAAGCCTACATCGATGCAAGCAGTGGATGACTCCACCATTCTGTACTTGTCACTACAACCTGCTTCATCTGTGATTGTCACTACACCCTACTTCAGCATCACTTAGATAAAATAAGTGTATGATCATATGGTCACCATGTATAATGTATGACCCCAGCTTCTAGCCACCATTATGTGTAATATTAAGGGTTTATGAGTTGATGGAAATTGATCTAAGAAATTGCAAAGATAGAAAATGGGTTGATCTCAACAGATATGGGATATGCTGTATCCTGCCAGTCCTATCCAGGAACAGGGTCGATAACCTGAATATTGACCCCCCCCCAATCCTGTTTATGTGCTGCACTTTACACCTTCAGGACACAGATAAATGACAATGCCATTTCTGCATGAAAGGTCTGTCCTCAGCCTTACCTGCAACACATACTTCCTCATCCCTTCTTGCAGTTTATCAGCAGATTAAATAATTTCTGATATTTGAATTTGTTGTGCTCCTCCATGAATAGCTTGCTGTTAGTTATTTCACTCTTGGTTGTATCTTCTTATGGTAAGTAAAAAGATACCATTATGACATTTTCTTCAGTAGGCTAGATTTGTGCAGTTACTTTTCTGAGGATATGCGATCTTTTGGTCTCTTTTTTTACCTTAGTTCGTAGGTTGCACCTGTGATCGTTACATTTCAGGTTCTTCATTAGTGTCATGTTATAAGTCATGAATGTGAAGAGATATTTCATGTGTTATTTGAATTACCAAAGGCTTTTTTTCAGTAATGTTCAATGTGCAAGGTTTGCTTCATTGTCTTTTCTTTGCAATACACTCCACAATACGGAGTGTCTTGAACACAGGTCTGAGGAATCAGGATTACAATGATTAAGTGTTGTTCAGTGATAGAATAAGGCACGCACTAACATTAACTGTGTGTGGGAGCATGTGTGTGTGTGTGTGTGTGTGTGTGTGTGTGTGTGTGTGTGTGTGTGTGTGTGTGTGTGCGTGTAGATTTGTCTGTATATCTGCATAGCATATCATCTTGTTGGATTGTTCTGCTGTCTGAATGCCAGGCCTGTCTCCATTGTCCCCAATTCTATAACTGTAGTATGTATGCACTGCATTACAACAATAAGCCACAATGTATGCTGTTCGAACTGGGCATGCTGTGTTAGTCATTAGGCTGACATACTCTGGTCATGTGGCTACCTTTAAAAAGTAGCAAATGTGTAAGTGAGAGTTCTTTCCAGTGAAGGAATTTATTTCTGGATATATGCTAGGGCAGTAGTTACACACTCTGTTACATTATTTGTTACCCTGGAATCAATGGAGGGATATGCTTTTTTTCTGGGTAGGTATCTATATTATCAGCATCTAACATGAATGTAACCAGAAAGAACCAGAGCTGTATGCAGGCACCTGTACTGCTGCTGTGGTGGGGGATGTAGGCATTTCTTTAGAGGACAATAAGACATGTACAGAGTAGTAAGTCACTAGCAATGAGTGGAAAGGTCACAACGTGCCACTGGTTTCTCCAGCCTTATCTAGATGTACATAATGGTAAGGACAAAGCTCACAGCTGTTCTACCATGACATGACCATTTTGAGACATCCTCACTAAATGTTTTTGTTCACTGCCTCATGGAGGTTGCTAATTTGTATAGACTGTGGCCAGAATATCACCACTGTCACACTGGTAAAACTGAACCTATGTTCCTACCCTTTCTTGAATTTTCATGGCAAATAAATGTTTAACAGTATACGAGTTATGTGTTTGATAGTACACTGCTATAGTATCACAACCTGCCTTTAGAATTTTCTCATACTCCTGATGGGCTCTAAAAGTTTTGGCATAGATCCTGTTTTTATAGATCCTTGTCCGTCTTCTTCCTTTTGCTCCTTCTCTCTTCTTTTCTGTCTCCTCAAAGCCTTTCTTTCTGTCTTTCGATTTCATGTTCCTTTGAACACAGCAAACATCAGCTGTAACCTATTGCTGACGAGGAATATTGGGGGTGAGCCCCACATTACAATGTAAATGCTTTAATAAATAACACAGTCTATAATACACCCTTTGCTTATGCAGCATAAAGATCTATGTCTTGATTGATGTATCTATCTATCTGTCTATCTGTTTATCTGTCTAGCTCTCTATCAGGCTTTAAGAACAAAATATGGGCCTTTCATTATTCATCTCTGCATTATTATCAAAGGTTAATCAGCATATTGCTGCTACAGATAATATTTTTAGCAGAATCCTGTCCACTGTGTATGTCCTAGACTATGCTCTTGTTCTGGTAAACAGATATTTATTTGGGTTAATTTGTAAAGTCTGCACTGCTTTTGCTAGTTATTTCCATTAGCCAAAGATCTATGCTTTCAAAAGCAGAAGGATACCACTAAGGTTAATGATGCTTTCAAGGCAGCAGTAAAGCAACCTGTAAAGATATCTTTGCACTCACAGCCTAATTGCAGTACGGTTTTGGAAACAAGCCACATTTATGTTGGACAAACAGAATAATGCATATCACTTGTACCCCACCCCCACACTAACAAGATAAATAGACACTGCTGTAATCATCTTCCAAGTATTTTGCCAAGACAGTGTGCCATTAGCTGTGACTAAATTAAATATTTATGCATTTAAAAAGATAATACAACTGCACAAACAAGTGAGTACTTACAATATACAGCACTGTGAAGTGTTTTAATCAGAATGTAGCAAACATAAATGTGTTGTAATTAAAATAAATTATTAAAGATCTAAAACATTCTTCTTACAATTGTAAACCATCTAGTTTTAACACTGACTCTCAGAATGTGGCAAGCCCTAGTCAGATGTTATTTAATTGAGTCATATTCTTTTATAAACCCAGTAACGACATACAATGAATTATTAATACCTTTCGATTTTTTAACTCTAGAGTTATAGAAAAAGCAAAACATTACTAGATGCGTAGGTAAGTACTCAGCTAACCGACTTAGTGGACCATTTTATGCCTAGCCAGTTTCCCTTAGTGAAAATCAAACCCTGTACTTCCTGTCTGTGAAATGAACACCTTAACCATTATGCCAGAAAAAAGGCCCCAACTTAGGGGCATTTTAGTAAATGCTGGTACTATTAACTTAGAACGTTTCAAGTTAATTTCCAGTTTTAGGTGGGGTGGAGCAAATGTTTTAGAACAAATTTTTCATGTCCCACCAACATTTAGGCAGTTGAGAGGTTGAGCTTGCTAAGCATATCTGAACACATCATCATCATCATCATATAGATTCATAGGTTCATAGGTAGGTACTAGGCTATCTGCCCAAGGGCATTTATAAGCCTAGCCAGAGTGTGTCGGCTTTCGCCACCCCATTGATTAATTAACTGATCCTCTGTCAAGCAGAGCCAATGAAGTGATCCAAGGGGTGCATTTTCTGTTACGCATCCACTCTTCAAGGTTTCTCTTGAAGAGTGTTAGTGAGGGGCTCTGCCTGATGTAATTTGGAATTTTGTTCCAAACCATGGGGAGTCTCTGTGACAGGAATCTATCCCTCCAGCATGTTCTGTTTATTGTTGTGGCGAGGTTTAGCTCACTAGAGCATGTGGCTCGCAGTGACTTGGATTTCTTTAGGTGGAGCATGTCCATCAATTCTGAGTTGGACATGGCTTTGTAAGTCAGGCAAAGATCACCTCTGAGTAAGCGATATGCCACTGAGTACAGCCGGAGTTTTTTCAGTCACGCTGCAAAGGATATATGTTTGAGACCAGTAATTCTCTTGGTGAGGTACTTTTGTGGTCTTTCCAGCTGTTGGAAGTGCCTTGTGAGGTACATCCCAAATGGGGCATTGTACTCTATGATGGGTCTAATGAGTGATGAGTAGAGGGGCACTATAACCTCTTTATTTCTGGATATGAACCCTTTAGTAATTAGATGGGCCACATAGAAGGATTTCCTAACTACTTTGGCAATATGATTGTCAAAGGAGAGATTACTATCTATCTGGGTCCCCAGATCTCTTATTACCTCTTCAGTATTAAGGGGGCTGCCACCTATGTGGTAATTTGTGGGTGTTTTGTTTTTCCCAAATGGGATGACTATGCATTTTATGGCATTTAGCTTGAGGCCATGACTTTGACACCAGGTGTCCATCTCAGTAAGGCCCTTTTGGAGGATGTCCGTGTCAGCCGGAGAGTCAATTATGGTTCCCAGTTTGAAGTCATCGGTGAACTTGGTTAGCCATAGTCCTCCTGTGTTTGCCTGTACTTCTGAGAAGTATATGCCGAACAGTAGGGGTCCCAGGACCGAGCCTTGAGGACACCATTTGTGACTGGTTTAGAGTTGGACCTGGAGCCCAGTATTCTTACCGTGTGAGTTCTGTCTGTAAGCCAGTTGGCAACCCATCTCGTGACGTAGGGGTTTATGTTCAGGCTGATGAGTTTTTCTGTAATACCCAAGTGGGGAATGGTGTCAAAAGTCTTGGAGAGGTCAAAGTAGGCTGTGTGAACCACCTTTCCCTCATCTATGGCCTTGGTGACTGTCTCAAAGAAGTCAAACAGGTTTAGTAGGCAATGATCTGCCCTTAACAAAGCTGAACTGGGTCAGGTCAAGTGTTTGGAGGTTCCCAATGTCTTTGTTAATGTGTTCCATGATGATGCGCTCCATAGCCTTGCAGGGGTGATAGTTACCAGGGTCATTTCTAGCCCCTCCTTTGTGGAGAGGAATAACCATTGCTGTGTGCCATTCTATGGGCACATAGCCTGTGGAGAGGCTGAGGTTGAACAGCGTGTTTAGGTGGGGGGTTAGTTCTTTCTGTAGTTCGTGCAAGAAGCAGCCTGGGACACCATCTGGTCCCATTGACACTGCGTTTTTGGCTTTTGGAAGGGCTGTTTTCACCTGTGCATCTGTGATTTTTGGGACACTACACTCTTCTGGTATTGTTGTAGGCCCTTTTGGAGGTGAGGAGGGGGTGAAGTTTGCACTGAATCTATCTGCCAGGATGTTGGCAATATTAGTAGGTTCAGTATATTTTGTGCTATTTTGCACTAGTTCAGTGCATATCTGCGAGTTGCCACATAGATTCTTAACATAGCTAAAGAAGGCTTTGTGGTTATCTTTTGAGTCCTTGGCTATTTTTCTTTCAAAGTTAGCCTTGGATGATTTCATGAGGGACCTTAGTTTCTTACTGATACTGATCAGGGATGTCTTTCCTTCTTGGGATTTGCTTTTTTTCTGAACTAGTTTCCTCCTTCTATTGTATAGCCTGTTTATTGCAGGGTTCCACCAAACTGGTTTCCTTCTCTTAGGGGAGTGAGTCTTGGTTTTTCTAGGGATAGCATGATCCATGCATCCTTGTAGGTGCTCATAGAGTGCATTTGTAAAGGTTTCTGCATCCTGGGCAGCGTTATCCTTTAGTGTGGGGGCTGTGAAACTTACCACCTCTGTCTTAAGTAAGGTGAAGTTTGCTTTAGAAAAGTTTTTTACTGTGGTTTCCTTAGTTGGGGGTGGTGGGGTGTGGACATCCAGAGTGATTAGTTTATGGTCTGATCTAACCAGTGATGGGTTGACCTCCGGTGTGGAACACCTGTCTCCCATGTTGGTGATGACCAGGTGCAATATGTTTTCATCTCTGGTAGGGGAGTTTACCAGCTGATCCAGGGCATTTGAGTTGATGAATTCCAGGAAGTGCTGGGCCTGGGAATTTGTACTCGAGTTGTTTTCCAGTGTAGGACCTTCATGTTTTCCAGTGTCTCCAGAAAGGTGGAGTGGTGGTTCTGGGTCATGGAGGGTGATCTGTAGCAGGCCACAGTTTCCATTGCAGATTTGCCCGACGTTAGTTGCACATGGATGATCTCAGAGGTATCATGCAGTGTCACTAACCTGGAGGTGTAGGTATCCTTGATGAATATGGATACACCCCCTCCTTTTGTGTTTTGGTCTGTGTTCTGTGGCTGAAACGTGTGGTATGAGTCTGGTAGTGCTGGGGTGCTCTCTGGAGCCTTGAATCAGGTTTCAGTTACTGTACAGATGTCGATGTTCTCCATACTGAGGAGTGCTTCGAGCGCGTGCATTTTGAGATTTAAACTCCTGGCGTTGAGTAGCATAAACCTCAGTTTTTTGTTAATTGTGCTGTTTACGGAGGTGGGTTTGACGTATGAGCCTTGCCTAAAAAAAGCACTATGGGGGCAGCAAGAGCCTTGGCCAGCATTCGAAAGCCTAGGGCTGACAGGTGCAAGCCGTCTCTTGCGAAGCAACGTGGCTTGTCGAGCATATCATCCCAGGCTGACAGACACTGGATCCCCTTTGAATGATAACAGAAGCATAGCCAATTGTTGAAATTTATCATTTTTTCTTTATACTGAGGTATCATTCTTGGTGAGGGCAGGATGCTACTCAGGGTCAGGGTCACACCAGCCTGGGCTACATGATCAGAGACCTCTCCATATCTCTTTTCATGTAGTCCAGGGAGGTACATCTCAGCTCATTCACACCAACATGAACAATGACAGAGTCATATTTGTACTTGTTCTGGAGTGACATGAGTGCTTGTGTTATGTGGTGGATTCTGGTTCCCAACAGGCAGCTAACAGTAACCTTCTGCTTGTCCAGCCTAGTGAGTGGGACATCAGTGTGCCTGACTATAAAGTCATCTATTACTAGTGTGTTAGGTATGTTATTTCGCCCTAAGGGCTGTGATTGTGCGGCACACTGATTTTGTGTTTTATGTGTTGTAGGTTTGTGACGTGAAGTGCAGGTTGTTTGGGTGTCTGCTTTGGAGGTCTCTGATGCTTTTGCATGTTTTTATTTTGAGCCTCCGAGTATGGTTTTGTGTATTTATGTGTATTTTTGTCAGTGCTGTTTTAGTAGGTCTGTGTGCGGCTGGAGTTGTGGTGCAAGTGTTAACCTTCTCCTCTTGACTGTCTGTTCCAGTCTTGGGTGGAGACAGCTTAGCTTCCAGTTTGGCTGTATAATTGCATCTCTCGCATATGTTAGTGTTTTGTGGTAGGAGGAGAGGGTTGTCTGTGTACATGAGGCAGTTGTAACATTGCCTCAGGATACCCAGATACACCAGCTGGACTGGAGAGTGCACCTGAAGTTGCCCTTTGGTCATGCCTGAATAGTACGGTGAGCTGCTTAGTCGCTTGGTTGGTGAGGGGTGAATAAAGTGTCTTGCCCTGCTGGGCAATCAGTGTCAGGGTTTATTAGTGCTTGCTATTAGGTCTGAGCAAGTGCTGGGCTGTAAGATGCTTTTCGAGTGCTTAGGTTGAGAGTTAGACTAGTTTCAAGGGAAAAACTGAAAAGGAGACTTAGTGGAGTAGGGAATAATTTAACCATAGCTAACCGGCACTGTCCAGTGCACAAAACTGTGCAAATGCAGTTTTTATAGTAGGGAAATAAAAGAGATATAAATTAGCCCAAAATGGCCAATAAACTACTAACTTCTAGTCTGGAATTCCTCCTCCAGGGACAGATAGGTTGCTCAAAGCTCCCCTCTCTCACAGGTGAGCAGAGAAACTTCCTTCTATCCAAGTAATGTATGGGCAACTCAGAAACTAGTATCACAGCCCTGAATTCAGCGCTAGCCTGAAAACTGGACTATACTAGCTTAGAAAGGCAGGAAACAAGGAATTTTTATGTTTTTTTTTTTTGTTTGTTTTTTTAAAAGAAAAGGTAAAAACAGTAAAAAATACACTTAAACAGCTTTAAATGATTACAAACGATTGGAAAAGGCTATTGCACTTTAGTGTGTAGCCTACAACAGTTAAACAAATTATTTAAACAAAATACAACTTTTTAAAAGTGTAGGCAGTCAAATAAGTACAATATGTGAAAAAAACAAGCTTTTAAATCACAATAAACACTGGACAATCTGCGTTTAGGCAGAAAACAGTTAAGTACAGCAAGAAAGTACAGAAAACTGATACTTAATCACTCCAAATTCTCTCTCCTAAGCTAGAAGACTTGCATCAGTTTAAGGCTTTCTAGTGCTACCCAGTCGGTTAGTTACAGGAAAGATGGGAAACAAGCGCAGATGTGGTCTTTTAAACCAGAAAGTTGAAAGAGATGGACAAACTGTCCAAATGGTCAATAAACTACAATTTCTGGGCCAAGAACCTCTCCTCTCATGGTAGACAGGCTACCTAGTGCTTACTCCCACTGATAAGCTAGAAGGCTTTCCTCCAACACAGAAAAACCTGCGGGGCCCAGAAGTTTACCAACAGTCCTGGATACAGCAACTCTGTATCTGGACTAGGCTAGTTACAGAAAAGGTGGAAAACAAGTGCAAGTACGGCTTTTAAACCAGAACATTGAAAGAGATCTGTACCTGGACTAGACTAGTTACAGGAAAGGCAGAGAACAAGTACAAATGTATGCTTTTAAGCCAGCAAGTTGAAAGAGATGGAAAACTGCCCAAACAGCCAAATAAACTAAAATTTCTGGGCCAAAACTCACTCTTCCTGTGGAGGATAGGCTACCTAGTGCTTATCACTTCCACTGATAAGCTAGAAGGCTTTCCTCCAACACAGAATGGCTTGGGGGCTCAGAAGCTTACAAACAATCCTGGATACAGCAACTCTGTAACCGGACTAGGCTAGTTATAGGAAAGGCAGGAAACAGTCACAAGTGCGGCTTTCAAACCAGAAAGTCGAAAGAGATGGAAAAAACTGCTCAAACAGCCAATAGCTACAATTTCTGGGCCAGGGACCACTCCTCTTATGGTAGATAGGCTACCTGATGCTTACCACTCCCACTGATAAGCTAGAAGGCTTCCCTTCAACACAGAAAGGCTTGAGGGGCCCAGAAGCTTACAAAGAGTCCTGGATACAGCAAATCTGTACCTGGACTAGTAACAGGAAAGGCAGGAAACAAGCACAAACACAGGCTTTTAAATCAGAAGGTTGAAAAAGATGGAAAAGCTTCCCAAATGGCCAATAAACTATCATTTCTGGGCCAGAAACCACACCTCCTGTGGTAGATAGGTTACCTAGTGCTTACCACACCCACTGATAAGCTAGTCCAACACAGAAGGGCTTGGGGGGGCTCAGAAGCTTACCAACAGTCCTGGCTACAGCAAATCTGTACCTGGATTACACTAGTTATAGGAAAGGCAGGGACCAAACGCAAAATGGGCTTTTAACCAGAAAGTAGAAAGAGATGGAAAAACTGCCCAAATGGCCAATGAACTACAATTTCAGGGCCAAAAACCACTCTTCCCATGGTAGACAGACTACCTAGTGCTTACCACTCCCACTGATAAGCTGGAAGGCTTCCCTCCAACACAGAAATGCTTGGGGGGCTCAGAAGCTTACCAACAGTCTTGGATACAGCAAGTCTGTATCTGGACTTGACTAGTTACAGGAAAGGCAGGAAACAAGCTTAGAATTTTTTTTTGTTACAGAAAAGCAGCTAAAACAGCAGTAAATACAATTCAAATTGTAGTACAGGCCAGCACACCCGAGCATGTAGCAATACTACGGCAAATACAGTTCAAATAAATGCAATTAAATTAACAAATGACTAAAAAATAAGTGCAGAAGGCAGTAAATTAGAAGGCTACTAACAAGCAGTAATAGCTGCAGAGTAAGAGCGACTTAACAGATAACATGCAGAAGAGCAACTAAGACAGTTACAGTAAGAGCAGATGAATAAGATATATATATATATATATATATATATATATATATATATATATATATATATATATATATATATATATATGTATATATCTATATATATATATATATATATATATATATTTTTTTTTTGAGGGAAGGAACAGAGCAAGATTAAGAGGCTACAGGGGGTTGTTCTTCCCAAATGCTCTCTTTGTACACAGTAAGAGTGTCTGAAATCAGAATATAATCTCACTTCACTCAGTTGAGTGAGCAAATGAGATGGGCCCAGAAGGAGTATCCAAATACAAATCTACAAGAGGGGCGGGCAATTTCAAAGCCACCAACATTAATACCAAAACAAGAACAGGGAGAGTGGGTGGGCAACTAACTGTAGAGAGGCAGCCACAACTTCAGTTGAGTTAATATTCAGTGAAAAACACAAATAAATAAATTAAATACAGTACTATATGCAAAAAAGCAGATAAAAGTGTACTTAAATTCACTTATACGTCCAGCTGATTTCAGGTAGATGTTAGCTGGCCAAAGCTCTGATATTAAGCAGAGATAACTCAAAATGTACCACTTATATAAGACAAGACAGGATGTCAGTGATAAGCTGAAACTACCCCCCACTGCTATCAATGGCTACACAGAAATTCTAAGAAGTACTCTGTAGAGAGACAACCACACCTTCAGCTGAGTTAACATTCAATGAAAAATACAAATAAATAAATTAAATACAGTACTATATGCAAAAGAGCAGATAAAAGTATACTTAAATTCACGTATACATCCAGCAGAGATAACTTAAAATGTACCACTTATATAAGACAAGACAGGACGAAATAATAGCACCACAATGATGATGATGATGATGATGATCATCATCATCATTATCATCATCATCAATGTGGTGCTATTAGTTATAAGCAACTTAAAAAATCTCTGACTTCTATAGTGAGATGTGAAACACCTAAAACCCACTGACCTTGGTATTAATCCTATAACATCTAGTGCATTTAACTACAACTAACAATTCACTTACCTACCCGCTGCCCCCCCCCAAAAAAAAAACATTTTGCCCAGCAGATCATAACAACTGAGAGATAAAACAAAAATTATTAACTGAATAAACATTACCACCAGACTCACTATATTTCCTTATCTGAGGCTGACAGTACTGCCTTCATGTTAAGCTTTATAATACATCTCAGTTGTATAATACCACAGGGCTGCACAGTATATCTTGTGCCATAATCATAGGTATGAACACAAGAACAGGCAAACTGCATGCTTTCTTGAGTACTTTTTAGGTTATTAGGTATTTACTAGGCTATTAATTCATGAGGGTCTTCAGAGTCTTAGCCTTGTATTCACATGAAGTTTTTAGTCCTTGTAATTTAAGTACAAATAACCCAGAGCGGGACAGAACATTTGCACATCACCCCTATCCATAAAGATCAAAGGTGCTAAATTATGGGTGAATTTGTGGCTTCCCAAATATTCATCCATGTTAAGTCTGAATACAGTAAGGTAAGTGCTTTGCTCTATGTGGACATGAAGACAATTCCAAAGAAGCAATATTCTCTGTGATACGCATCTATTCTTCAACATGTTCTATTATGTTGCTCAAGAGATTAAGATCGCTTAAGGAGGTTTTTATGCCACCATTGGACTTGTGAACGTGCAGTAGGTCTGACAAGATAGGGTCTGTTAGGGCACTGTACACAAGGTAGAGATCCACCCATGCATTTTGCATGGATTATGACAAACTTTTGTATCTGATTTGTTTTTAATTGTATTGTATGTTCACAGAAATAAAATTTATTATACATTTTATAATTTGTTCTGGTACTCTAACTCTTCAGGTCATTTGCTTCAAAGACTCAGACAGAATTAAAGGACAACAATGGGATATTAAACAGATTGCTCAACCTGCTGTCTCTTTTAGTCCCTGTTTGTTGATACAGTCTCGATAATCACCCATGCAGCTTTAAAAACGTATCCACTCAACTGTTTTCCCTATTAGGTTTCTTACCTTTCCGTACTGTTTTACTTTCACTTTGAAAACCAAGTTGAAAAACCTCTAGCTGGCTCTGAAATGATGATGTCACATCAAAGTGATGTAATCCCCGCCTGATTTGCATGCTGTATAGAAGAGCCAGTGGACCTCCCACATTGTAATGTCAGAGCTGCCTTGCCCAGCCCACTCTTAACCTAGCAAAAATGTCAAACTACAATCTCATTTTTCTGAAGAGCCCTACCAATATGTGACAAAGTACAGGCAGAAGCACAGTAACAGCTGGAAAAACTAAGAGCCTAAATTTGCAGTGACCATACATAGACATTAATTGCATGTTTTTATATAAGAAGCAGATGTCTGTCACAATTAATTGACAACACTACATCAGATTACAAGAAGTATGCAATACCATCATTTTCTTAAATTACCACTTGGAAAAGCATGTGGGTGCTGTCATGCAAGTCTGTGAAATATTTTGGGTTTATAGTGCAATATTTGTTAGCTATTTAACCAAACAGGAAGGACAAATAAGTGGGATTTTGATGCTTTGCAAAACTGATTATTCCCAGTGCTATGAAGCTTGGTTCTAAATTTGACAGGAAGAGTGCAACAAAACAAGTCTCCCACTGTAAGGAATGAAAGGCTGACAAGAAAACAGTACATTAGTCTGGTCATCTGCTGTAAGCTGTCAATCACATGCAGATAATGGGTCAAATTACCCTTAGCTCTTCGACAGCTAGGGAAGGTAGTTGTGAAGGGGAGGGGAGATACCTTGAATAACTAGATTTCAGCCTTCACAAAAGAAATCAAGGTAGCATTTCTAAGAAGAAACAGCAATAAAATGCACTTTTCAGTTCTGTTCTGTAGCATTTGCACTGCTTGCGTTTGAAGTAGTCATTGAAAAAGGATAACATTTTAACTAAAAGTAGGTGACTATAACACAGCAGTGAATGCCTATAAAATCAGTGCACTGACAGGAGCTTTAGGGAAAACGTGGCAGATCTGATGCAATTTTTTGGAGACAAACATTGCATTCTGGGATATTTAGAGGCAGACTAAACAGTCAGAATTATTTCAAGATGCCAGACCCCATGTGGTCAGAGTCAGAAATTGCATATAAAAATATGTAAAAAGCTCTAAATAGTCCCAGAGTGGTGTTAAAATGTAGGAAACACCAAACCAAGATAAAATAAACACATTTTGTGAGTCTGTGGGTGCAGTTTTCCTTTAAGAAACAGGTCACGCTGAATGCAATAGTTGCATTCCTTGCAGTGAAAGTTCATTAACAATATAAATTACTGAATTGCTATGGAAAAGGTATTCCTTAAGAAATCTGAAATAGTTTAACGTAGAAGTTTAGCTAAACACTGAATATTCATATACAAAAAACAGGCAAGAAAGAATTTAGGCCACCATAAACATTTCTAAAGTGTTACAGAAAAAGTAGCAGAGTCTATGAAATGAAGAGAGACTGAAAACAACAATAAGTATTGCACAGAAAGTGCAGCTGTGTGAAATGCTTTTATCATTAGCTTTTGAAGAGGTGCTCTTGTCACAGTGAAAATAACAAATAGGCTTCTACACACTAAGGTCAATCATCACCTAGCCAGTATTTAAGCAAGGTTTCCATGAGCAAGGAGATCATCAGTGTTACTCTGCTGGTCATCCTACACCAGATGGTATGAGCGGCATGTAACAACATTACCACGTTTTTCAGTCCTCTTAATACGAAAAATATAACATATGATAACATTACTGTAATGGCAGATAACCATAACTTAGTAAACACACCATAATTCCACACAGATAGTAGCCATTAGGCCATAGTTTATGCACAAATCCACATCAGTAGAGCATTGGAAGGGGGATTTCTCCTTTAAAGATCTATTTCTGTAGTGAGCAACTCAAAAACTTGTATTAAATTAGTTCAGATTGTACTTATAGTAGGAAGCAAAGAAAATGGTAGATTACCAAGCAGTTAGTATTAATCCACAGTGATGGACAGCCATGATAGGAATGCCTGTTATACTGATCTGAATAGGCCTGTTCTGATTTAAAACATGAATGTACATTATAGCAGTTTATAAACCTAGGTTGATAGCTAAGTACTAGGCTAGATGCTTTTATAGGACTGGTCAATTTCCTTTCAAAGATGAGAATCAGACCTTGTACTTTATGTCTATGAGGTAAAAACCTTAACCACTATACCGACCCCTAAGCACATAGATGATTAGGTTACAGCTTCACTTATGCTCAGGGGGAAAATGTGATGTGTAAGTGACAGCAATTCAAGCAGAACATGCCCTTTCTGTGTCTGTCAGTGTTTTGTGGTATTTGTCATAACAAGAATACAACACACACTGAACAATGCACTCAGATGGGGTCTTTTTTGCCATATGTAATGTGATGTCCCTCCTCTGGGCCAATAATCATGGAGCCTGATATCTCACCACTGATACTGGTGAGGAACAATCACTTGGAACAAAAATAGATACACACAGTATTTCCAGATACAGCTCTCTGCATCAAACGCAATTTCTTTTAAGAGCACATAGAGAACAAACTCTGTCCAGGGTCAGGGTTTCTCTCTCTCTCTCTCTCTCTGTCTCCAGACCCCCAATAAGACTCCCCACTTGCACAGCTGTAGAGTTGAGTCCTAAGCCAAGTGTCCAAGCCAAGTTCTCTAATACCCTCTCTGTGACACCAGTGCTGTGTGTCCCTGCTCCAAGTAGATGGCACACACACTCTTTGAGATTTGATTTACACACACACACACACACACACACACACACACACACACACACACACACACACACACACACCTGGGAAAGGCTGACACAGATATACTCACTATATTACCCTTTGCCCAGGCTATACAGTAGTTACTGCCACCAGACACTCCAAAGCCAGCTACTCTAAAGCTCTTACAATGGTACCCAATTATACTGAGTGAAATTAATATTAATAGAAATGGTAATGTTGACCAAACAACAAGGCTTTCAAGAGCAGCCACAGTGTCACCAAATAAATACAAGTACTCTCAAAGGCTAAAGTATTCTCTAAAAGACCAGCCACAATGAAAAGTTGAAATATATTTAATAATAAATAATAAAATAACATGAAAATACTAAATATCTATTCACAATAAACACCAGAGCTTCAATCACAGGAACTATTAAAAATAATAAGAATGAATAGATTCACACAGATACAGGGAAACAGTACTTCACTAATCTCACTATATCTTCCTGACTGATCTAAAGAATTTCTATTCCCTGGTTATTTATTAAAGCAAGGCAAGATGAAGTGGATGAGGGAACCTTGTTTGCCAGGTTACAAAAACAAACTGCTCTGGGACTTTGGTCTCATCTAGTATTAAAACATCATTTTTTGTACTGGATTACAGAATGACTTCACATATATCTGGTCATCTGACTCCTTGTTCCCATACTACCCCCTTACTAGAAACTGAACCAGAATCTTGCACATATGTGTTACCACACATAAAGCTTTGCTGAGAAGTGTTGCAGTTCTGGAAGTCATAAAACAATTTCAAACTTCCTCCCTTCCAGAGTAGCAACTAATTCACCCCCCAAGGACAGTACAGAAGGCTTCCTAGTACAGATTTTTGTCTCTGGCTGCATTGAGACCTGTGAGATACAATCTCTATGGCCTAAATTAAGTAATTTAATTTCAGGATTTTTTCTAACAGTTAGCTGGAGCTGAGATTAAACTCTTCTCTTCCAGCATCCTCTGTTAACATAATACATTTTCTCAGTTGCAACAGTACAGCCTGATAATAAATGTATACTTCTTTTCTGTCAAGCAGGACTCACTGTTGGTACATTTTTAGCACAAGCAGCTTTACAAATACATTTTCAACACAAGCACCTGTACAAATCAGTCTGATATACAAATGACATATAATTCTTTACAAAACTCCAGCTGGCTATGCTGGCATATGTTACACATCCACTGGCCTACTTCTAATTGGCAAACCTGGCAATATCTCACATCGTCACAGGTAGAACTTGTTTATTTTTCATGAAGGATACAACTGCCTGATCAAATTTCTGATTCCTCTGATTTTCACCGTATAATAGAAAAGTTGCCTGCCAAATCCAAGGTGCATGACATGTTGTCTGACATGCCCTCTATTCTGCGGCTATCAAACAATGAGGAAGACATATTATAGTATGACTGCTGACTTAAATACAGGGTCCAGTGTTTATTTCTATTGAAAAAAAAAGATTTTAGTAATGCAACATTAAATATACATTAGGAAAGTTCAATATTTGTTTATTTACTTATGTGTTTGTTTTTGTTAACCAGTATAGTCTGACTAGTTGCTGTACCCATTTTCACCAGTGGACCAAGGAGAAAAGCTCCACAACCACAGTACATGAGAAGTTCAAATGATACAAGTAAAATACGCATTTAGTATAACCACATTAGTAAACAATAGGTCAGGTCCAACCTACCCAATTTAAGAATACCTAATAAAATTTGCTGTGTATCTAAATTCAACAAATCTAACATAACATATGACAGAGCTAATGGAAAACATATATGGGGTCCAAATGAAAAGTTGAAATCAGCAAGAAAAGAAAGTAACATCACTGTATTGCTAGAAATAAATTCATCATCAAGTTTTGGTGAGTACCATTACATACAGGACCCTGTTTTTTTACAAAATCTGACCAAGACAATGCTGATATATAGACTTCATGTTATACAACATGAAGACAGGAATTTAAAAAAATAAGAAGAACAGGTGTACAGGTCCCAGGATAAAAAAGTGCCCATTCCTGGTGTATGCAGTGGTGCCAGGATTGGAAAACATGGCAGTGTAGAATCTTCAGAACGTGGGAACATTCCAACCACAGGGTTAGGTTAGGATCAGGGGAAGAAATAAGTAAAATAAGTAGACCCAAAAACACAATAACTTACAGGTCAAGTAAAAGGCATAGAGACAGTCAAGTGGACTGTTGAGCATAAGGAAGAAATCATGTATTGTTAGTCTTAGGCAAAAATGCCAAAATTTCCAGACAGCAGATATACAACTAGAGTTAAAGAGAAAGGAGAGGAAAGAAAACTACTTGCATAAGAAAAATTGCCAAAGGCTACAGATAAAAATGTAATTTCTTAATGCAACAGATTAAGGAAAAACATTTTGTAGGTGAAGAATCACTTGTCCACCTAGAAAAAGAACTGATAGAAGAAGTGAAAAAAAGATAAATAACAAAAAATAGAAGTTTTTGAAGGGTACAAAAAATAGAAACTGAAGTGGTAGACCTTCTCTGAAGTGAATAATTTAGTGTAGAATCCCCAACAATAGTGTCACAATATGGTGGGCCAGTGGGTCCCCAGATAGAGGAGCAGTGGGTGGAGTGGGATGCATCAGAAGGGGGTATGCCACAAGGTAAAGTTCTGGAGCTTTCTGCAGTAGACTAACATGAAAGTCCATGTGATGCTGCACAGTAAGAAAAGGAGCAGGAAACAGTGGCAACTCTGTCACAGGCAATTCTGCAGCAAAAGTAATGGTATCTCAAATATTCAGTTAAAGGAACTAAACTGTATCAGTAGATAAATAAGGCCATCTAGACAAAATCTATAATGGCAATAAAACAAAAAGGTAATAAAAGAAAGTCATATGCAACAAAGGATCATATATCATTAAACAGAAGCATAATACAGAGCTGTACAAAGGGGAAGAATCTAAGTATGCCATGGATAGATTATAGAAAGGCATTCAACAGCATTCCACATTCATGGATAATAAAATGCTTATATATATATATATATATATATATATATATATATATATATATATATATATATATATATATATATCAGATACACCCTACATTATTACTTTGTAGTGACTATGAAACAATGGCAAACCATATTGCAGCTAAGCCATGACACAGGCATAAAAATTCAGAGGGAGGTATTCCAGGGTGATTCTTTGTTAGTGTTCTTGATTTGTCTTTCTCTTAACCCATTAAGCTATTTACTTAATAGATTAGGCTATGGGTACTGTTTAACACCCAAAAAAAAACCTGGTTTAAAGAAATCTCATCTACTTTTTACAAATGATTTAAAAGTGCATACTTCATCAAATGATGAGTTGAAACACACAACCACAAATGTAGAAAACTTTCTCAGATAATATAAGAATGACATTGATCTTGATAAATGTGCAAAAGCAGCATCTGTAAAGCTGCAATACCAAGAAAAAATCAGCCTGGGGCAGGAATGTGATATGAAGGAGCTTGAGCAGGAGGCAGTATATAAATATTTGGGAATAAATGAAGGGTTGGCAATAAAACACCAACAAATGTTGAAAACAGCCTTTACACCTGGGAATAAAGTCCAAGCTATGCTTTGCGTGTTCTGTCTTATTGATTTCATGTGACTGACTGGCCCAAAAAAGTATTGGATTGACTGAGCATTGAAACAAGAAAAATGCTTCATGCTTATCAAATGATATACAAAAACAAATGATATACAAAAATAGTGCATGCAAAGACTACACACACGCGCACACACACACACACACACACACACACACACACACACACACACACACACACACACACACACACACACACACACATATCTTTCACTCTGAAGAAAATATGGGCCTCCTCAAAACTGACTACATGAATAGACCTGCAGTCATGGGACTACATGCATATTTGCTGACCTCATCAGATACTAACACAATCAAAGTTCTAAAACATGAAGAAAATAAGTATAAGACATAATCTTGCTTTAGTTTAGCAGAAGCATCTGGGATCAAAGTTGAAATGGATATCAAAGCAGAAGTAGAAAGAAAATTCAGACAGCAACTGAAAGTGCCAAAAAAACAAACAAAAAAAGAATATAAAGAACGAGACAAGAAAAGAAGGAAAGAAAACTGGGAAGTCTACAAATATAATGGTAATTATAGAGATCGTCTAGAACAACTTCATTATGACCATGATTTGATGCAGTGAATTGAAATAAAAAAATGAAAGGCTAATAATGGTGGGTTATAAACATGTTGGTTTACAAAGTCTCTTTAAAAAGTGGGAGAAACACACAAAAGCAGGTTCTGTAAAACAGAACTGGAAACACTTACACATCTTGTTGGTGAGTGTGATATACCCATAGCTGAGTATACCGAAAAGCACAATAATTTGGCAAGACTGTCACAGTGGGATTGTACAAACTCTATAATATAGAAGTGGCTGAAAAGCTTTGGAAATCTGAACCACAAAGCATAATTGACAGTGATAAAGTTTTTTTCACATAAGATCACCCATTACCAATAATTCAAAAAACACCCAGAGATTATAGTGCCTTATGTACTGAGAGATACAAAATCTTACTACCAAGATTTGCAAGCAGAAACAAGAGCAATGTGGACGAAAGATACACTGACTATTCCAAATAGATTTAAAACATCTAAAGTTAATGCTCTGGTTAACATATTATTCAGAAGATTAATGTAGAACAGATGTTGGAAGTTAAGCATCTGTTTGTTCTGATTTCCTACCAAGGATTATATCATATAACTGACTTGTTTACAGTTAAAAGTATTCTCTAGAATCTCTTTGCTCCTTTATCTGTTTAAAACTTTCATTTAGTGTCTCACTGCTGTTTTTTGCTGTGCTAAACATTTCTGTAGTGTTTTCTGCCTAAAATAGTGTAGCTAATAGCTGTAGCATAGTTTCCCACCTTCCCTCCCTATTGTTGTCCTGTTCTTAAACGTGGTGGCTTTGCAGTTGGCTGACCCTACTGTAAATTTTATCTGGGACACTCCTCCCTGCCCAGTGTCATTAGCTCATTCTACCTAATACAGATAGAACATTTGGGAAGGCCAACCCCATTAGATTCTTAACCTTGAATTATCTTCTGTTCCTCCTTTCTCCCTTAACACTTTACTAAAAAAAACTTTATTCAGCTGCTTTTACAGTAATTGTGTTTCCTTCTCCTGCTGTATTACTTCATCTTGTTTTTTCTGCTGATTGTTTTCTAAAGTGTTCAATTGCATCTTCTCTGCTGCATTTATTAATGCTTAGTTTTAGTCTGTTTACATTTTAAGTTTTATTCTAGGCCTTTTAGTTTTGGTTTAAGCACTTGAGCTTTAAGCCTGCCCCTTAGCTCTCCCTGGCCTCTCTCCTTTGAATTCTGACAAATATGGATGGACAATTTCCTACATTGTCTCCTGCCAGCCTGGTTGATATGGGCATCTTGAAGCAGTGTAGCAACTACCTCATGTACACAGGCAACCATCTACTATTAACACCTAGAGATGCAATTACATAAAGAAGCTAGAGTCTATGCTCTCTCCCTCACAAGCCAGTATACCTGGCACTGAGAAGGTTGTCAACACAATCACTACACCTTAAACACCACCAACAACTACACAACACACACCCACATATGTGGAGGTTCTCAACAAAAACAAACTCAAACAAAGGAGACCTCAGAGGCAAAAACACATGCAAACTTCACAACCCTCCACACCACATACCATGCATAGTCCATACACCAGTGTCTCACAACCACTATGACCTAACCATAAATCCAACATATTAGTCATAGGAGACTCCATTATGAGACAAACAAATGTGCCTCTCACCGGACTGGATAAGGAGAAAGTCAGAGTTAGTTGTTTGTCAGGTGCCAGAATCCACCATATAACATACACACTCAAGTCTCTCAACAACAGGTATTGTTATGACTGTCATAGTCCATGTTCATGTGAATGACTTGAGACTTATTTCTTTGGACTCTATGAAGAGAGATATGATTGAGCTTGCTGAATATGTGTCCCAGGCAGGTATGTCCCTAGCCTTAAGCAGAATTCTGCCATCACCCAGAATGATGCCTCAATACAAACAGAAAATGATTGACTTTAATAATTGGCTTAATTTCTGGTGTCATTCTAGGGGATCCAGTACCTGGCATCCTAGAAAGATATAATCGACAGACCACGATGCTTTGCTAGAGATAGCCTGCATCTGTCTCAGTTGGGCTTCAGGCTTCTGGCAAAGGCTCTTGCCTCCCCCATAGTGCTTTTTTTTAGGAAAAGTCATGAGGTTAATATTACCAACACAAATTTTCAACAAAAAGCAAATTAAAGGTCATACTGCTAAACGCTAGGAGTCTATGCATGAAACTGCACTCATTGCAAGAATTCTTAAGATGCTGACATTTGTGTAGTCACAGAAACCTGGTTTAAAGCTGCGGAGAGCACCCAACCTTACCCGGTTACTCATCCTATCATACATTCAGACCCCAAACTGTGGGCAGCAAAGCCAAAGGAGGTGGAGTTTCAATATATATTAAAGACACACACACCTCCAGGCTGGTCAAACAGTATGATGCACAGGAGACACTCCAGGTACAGTTAACCATTGACAAGACCCCTATTCAAATCATAGCTAGCTACAGGCCCCCAAATTCGACTCAAGATACCCACTCCACCTATCTAGACCTCTATAAATCTATAAAGATTCAACCCTTTGCTCTGATCCTGGGTGACTTTAATTACCTAGCCACAGATTGGAAAACTAATCATGCCAGAACACAAATGCCCAGAGATTCCTCGATTTTGTCAATGCAAACACCTTGGAACAGCTAGCTGATACCCCCAGAAGAGGTGATAATATCTTGGACTTGGTATTAACCAACATGAGTAACCACTGCAGCACCCCTACAGTAACATCCTCCCTGGTAGGATCCTACCATAAAGCAGTCAGTTTCAAAGACACCATCTCTCCTGACCCCCTTCTAGCTAGGGTCAAACAAAAAAACTTCCCCAAAGCTGATTACAACCTCCTGAGGGATGGTATCAACAGTTTCATAGCCCCCTCCCCCTATAGGAACTGGCATCAATGTTCAAATCTACACCAAAGTACTATATGAGCATTTATATAGATGCATGGAATCAGGAATACCTGACAGGACAAAATCATCCTCCACAAGGAAGAGTAAACCTGTCTGGTGGACATCTGCAATAAATAAACTATATAACAAAAGAAAAACATTGCTGTCCAGGACCAAGGAGGAGCAGGTGCCCAATTAGAAGCAATCTCTCCTCTCTCCCTCAAGCACTAGTGAAATCCTCTAAAGCCAACTTCGAGCCCAAACTGGCCACATCTACTAAAGATGATCATAAAGTCTTCTTCACATATGTCTTCAATCTCAAAGGAAGCACTCAGATCTGTTCAGAACTGGTGGTCAAGGGCACCACATACATAAATGCTGTAGATATAGCCAATCTACTGGCTGACAGATTCAGCAAAAACTTCTCCCTATCAGTAAATCAGGATATCCCCAGTACCTGACCCCCACCCCTTATCTCTCGGGAACAGGTCATAACTCCTCTCTCAAAGGCAAAACATACAGCCTCCATGGGACCTGATAACATCCCAGGCTGCATCCTATATGAACTCAGGGGTCCCCTTGACTTCATCGACACGCTGAAACACCAACGCTAAGAAGACTGACTCGAGAAGACCGACGAGACAGATGATCAACAAGGTGAAATCCTGACAGCCGAAACACCGACATGGGCAATGTGTGAGCACGAGTCAGTAAGTGTGCGATAGTGAGGGATTTAGCGTTAGGGAGCAGACAGGTAAGTGTGTGATAGTGAGGGATTTAGCATTAGGGAGCGGACAGGTAAGTGTGAGATAGTGTGGGATTTAGGGTTAGGGTGCGGGAAAGGTGAGTGTGCTGTAGTGTCGGACTTAGGGTGTGGGTAAGGTAAGTGTGCGATAGTGACGGACATTAGGTGTAGTGGTGGGTTAAGTGAGTTAGGGTTAGGGTGCGGGTAGGGTAAGCGTGCGATAGTGACGGAATGTAGGTTTAGTGGTGGGTTAAGTGAGTTAGGGTTAGGGTGCGGGCAGGGTAAGTGTGCGGTAGTGTCGGACCTTAGGGTTAGGGTTTGGGTTAGGGTTAGTGCATGTATAGTTGTGTGTAATGTGTAGTTTACATTTTGTATGTCGGTGGTTTGGGTGTTGGTGTTATGGTGTTTGGTTTTGTGAGTTGTCGGTTTTGTGCGTTTTCGGTGTTTTGGTGTCATTGTTTTGAGTGTCGGGTTTGTGGTGTGTCGGTGCTGTGATAGGGATCCAAACTCAGGCATGAACTTGCAGCACCATTAGGAAGCCTATTCAACCAAAGCCTGAGTACCAGCTTTGTTCCAGCCAAGTGGAGCATAGCCACTGTCATCACTTTACACAAAAGTGGAGTATCCACCGATCTAGGAAATTATAGACCCATCAGCCTAACTATCCTGATCTGCAAGGCCATGGAATGGATTATCATGGACCTCATTAACAGGGATATTGATAACCTGCAAACACTTGACCCCACACAGTTTGGCTTTGTCAAAGGGAGGTGATGTCTGTTAAATCTGGTCGACTTCTTTGAGACTGTCATCAAAGCCATGGACGAGGGGAAGATGGTGCACACTGCCTACCTTGACCTGACCAAAGCCTTTGACACTATTCCTCACTCGGGTATAATAGATAAACTCTCTCAACTAGGCATCAATCCATATGTTACCAGATGGGTAGCAAACTGGCTCACTGATAGAACCCACCTAATCAAAATAGGGGAAGCCACCTCAAGCAGTAGACCCATAACAAGCGGCATACCCCAGGGGATCAGTATTGGGGCCTCTGTTATTTAGGATATACTTCTCTGAGGTGCAGGCCAAAACCAATGGGCTATGGCTGACCAAGTCTACAGATGACTGCAAGCTGAGTGCGATCATCAATTCCCCAAGTGATGTGGACGTCCTCCAAGAGGGTCTTACCCAAACAAATGACTGGTGCCAGAAACATGGCCTCAAGCTGAATGCCAAAAAATGCATCATCATCCCCTTTGGAGAGAGTGACATCCTCATATATTATCACATTAATAACAATGTCCTAAGTACACATTCAGTAGTGAGGGATTTTAGCACCCAGGTTGATAGCAACCTGACATTTGACCACCATGTTGCTTGTATTGTACAGAAAGCTTTCTACATGGCCCACCTCATAAGTAAGGGTATCTCATCCAAGGACAAAGAGATCATAACATCCCTGTATTCTTCTCTTATAAGGCCAGTTTCTGAGTGCAACACCCCCTTCAGCATATACCTCGCAAAGCACATGCAGCAGCTGGAGAGACCACAGAGGTTCCTCACCAGGAGAATCCAGGGCCTCAAACATCTACCCCATACAGATAGGCTAAAAGGCCTGTCCCTCTACTCACTTTCATACAGACTCCTCAAAGGTGACCTCTGTCTGGCATACAAAGCAATAATAGACCCTACCTTGATGGGACTGCTGCATATTCACAATCAAGCTCCCCTCGAGTAACCCCGTACACGTGACCTCAACCTGGTCTGTGATATCAATAGGACTTGTTGGCAGGACAGATTTGTGTCCCAGAGACTCCCCCGTCTGTGGAGCAGACTCCCTCTCCACATCAAGCAGAGTACCTCATTATCCCTTTTAAACACAACCTGGATAACTGGATGGGAAACAGAAAATACATCCCTGGGATTCCACCTGTGTCCCTGCTGGACAGGGGCTTTGGGTGGTAACTTGTCTAAACATGGGCTAAACTCTAGGCTAGGCTTATAAGGGCCTCAGGGCCAATAGCCTAGTAACCTCCTATGATCCTATTTATAAAAATACAACACAGTTGGCAAAAAGTAAAAAAAAATATAAGGAAGATGGCAAGTGAATCTATATTTGCAACTAAAACTAAGGACAATAGGAAATTATTTTTAATTATATTTTTCAGTCTAAGAAAGGAATCATAACTTTCATGAGATTAATGGTATTTATTCTAGAGTGGCAGGTTCAAATTATGTGAAAGCAGATATACTTGCTGGCAAAATTTATACTGTATGTAATATCTTGAAAGAAAGTGAGTGCAGTAGATTGACTAGAACAAAAGATCTGACTTCGTCAGAAATTTGTGTATGTAAGGAAGCAGCATAGCATACCTAAGTCAGGTAAGACAGAAAACAGCAATAACACAACTGAAAGAATCAACTGAAAATCTGTTTAAAAAAGACTTCTTTAATTATTAGTCTATAGTAATTAGTTATAATTATAATAATTATAATAATAATTGTTTAATTGATAGTCTATAATGAGTCAGTTTCCCCCACAGAGCAGAGACAATCTCTACAAGAGGAAGGATGCAATAAACATTGCAAATTGTACAGTTTGCTGTTTCCAAAGGCAAAGATGATAGAAAGATGGATTTTTACAGACTATTCTTTTATGAAACATAGGGTATGTAAGCAAAAATGCTCACCAGGGATGGCATTACTCAGAAATTACACACCATCCAGGGATGCTAGAAAGTCCAATGCCACACGATGGCTTCTATACTTTTGGAAGTTCCATTAGTTTTCATTATTTAACATTTACTTATTTATTTATTGACAAATTAGTAATCTAGACTAACCTATTTATACTTGCTTCTGATGCAGAAGGCTGTGGGTTCTACTCCCACAGTATGCAGATGGATTGCTGAAACTGTACCGTGTTGTACTTTAAAGGGAGTGGATGCTGCAGTCCTATGAATGTTCTCCTTTGGAGGAGTTACCAAGTAAATTCTAAGTCTTTTGGATTAAGCACTTGGGCTTCAGACCAGTTGTTTTACATTAGAAAGGTTTGTGGCATGCACTGTGGTGGCAGGACAGGTAGCTTTCATCCTTCTAAGTTGGGAACTGCTGATTGAGAGCCCAGTGTCTGTTATTCTTAAAGTGCATTAGTTCTGGTTTAGGCATTTGGGCTTCAGGCCAGTTATTTTACATTAAGAAGGTTCGTGGTCTGCACTCTTGTGGGAGAAGAGGCTGGACTCTGCCCTTCTGAGCTGGGAATTTCTGGTTAAAGGTTTATAGTGCCTGAATATTTGAACTGTATCTTACTGAAATTGGTACACCTTGTTTGCTGTAGCATAGACTAGATCCAGGCCTGCTGAATCTAGCTTTGTTTATATGCTTGTTGTTTGTTTGCTTGTTATTTCCCTGGAACACTAATTCCACCTAATACGCAGCTTCTCAGCGTTTCTGTGGATCACTAGTGATATCTGCATTGCTTACTGTACTTATTTCCTTGTTTTACTTGAAAGAAAGTTACTGTTTGTCGTTTTTGCATTTAAGTTACCTGTAACACATTGCACTTAAGTTACCTGGCACTTGCTCGCTAAAGCAATTATATAAGTCAGCACTAAAAATTAAAAGCACTACACCCTCACTCCCCACTGGCCCTTGTTTTCAATTATTAAGGAATTCCCAATATTATTCTAGCATGTCCAAAGGTCAGTTGTCAATCTCCTCTCTGGTCCAGCTGGTGAATCTGGGAATCTTGAGGCAATGTTATAACTGCCTCATGTACACAGACAACCCTCTCCTCCTCCCAACAAATTCCAACACATGTGAGAGATGCAACCATATAGCCAAACTGGAGGCTAAGCTCTCTCAACTCAGTAATGGCATAACCAGTCAGGAGGAGAAGGAAACCACACTCACTACAATTCCAGTCTCACGTAAGACCTACCACGACAGCAAACCAAACACATAATCACACAAAAACATACTCGGAGGCTCTAAATAAAGATCTGCCTAAGCAGCAGAGACCTCCAAAGCAGACAGCCAAGCAACCGCTACCCCAAAACAAAACACGTGCAACACATATCTCACAAAGCCAGTGTGCCGAACAGTCACAGCCCTTAAGACTAAACAACACACCTGATACACTTGTAATAGGTGACTCTATCGTCAGGCACACTGACTTCCCGCTCACCAGGCTGAGCAAGGAGTGGGTCACGGAGAGCAGCCTATCAGGTGCTAGGATCCGCCACATAACACGAGCACTCAGGTCACTCCAAGGCAAGTACAAATATGACTCAGTCATTGTCCATGCTGGTGTGAATGACCTGAGACGTACCTCCCTGGACTACATGAAAAGAGACATAAAGGAGCTCTCTGAGCATGTAGCCCAGGCCGGTATGACCCTGATCTTGAGTAGCATCTTACCCTCACAAAGAATGATGCCACAATATGAAGACAAGATGATCAATTTCAACAATTGGCTTAAGTACTGGTGTCATTCAAAGGGGATCCAGTGCCTGCCAGCTTGGGATGATATGCTGGACAAGCCACGATGCTTCGCTAGGGACGGCTTGCACCTGTCACCCCTGGGCTTTCGGATATTGGCAAAGGCTCTTGCTACCCCCATAGTGCCTTTTTTAGGCAAGGCTCAAAAGACAAACCCACCTCCATAGTATCACAAGGGATAAGAAACTAAGAGTAATGCTACTCAACGCTAGAAGTCTAAACCTCAAGATGCATGCACTCGAAACTCTCCTTAACATGGAGAACATCGATATCTGTGCAGTAACAGAAACCTGGTTCAGGGCTCCCGAGAGCACCCCAGCACTACCAGGTTATACCTCATACCATGCTTTTCAGCCCCAAAACTTGGACTGAACCACAACAGGAGGGGGAGTATCGATATTCATCAAAGATACTCACACCTCCAGGTTGGTGGCAAAGCACGAAGCATCAGAGACTATCCATGTGCAACTAACAGTGGGTAAAACTGCCTTCCAGTTTATAGCCTGCTACAGACCACCCTCCAAACCCAGGAACCCCACTCGGCCTTTCTGAAAACACTGGAAAATATGAAGGTCTCTCCAAACACCATTATATTGGGCAACTTCAACTACCCAAACATAGACTGGGAGCATTACTCTAGCTCCAACACCCTAGCCCAAAGGTTCCTAGAATTTATAAATTCAAATGCTATGGAACAACTTGTTATCACTCCCACAAGAGGGGAAAACATACTGAACCTGATCATCACCAACATGGGGACTCTATGCTCCAGACCAGAAGTGTATCCCTCACTGGTAAGATCAGACCATAAACTAATCTCACTGGATATTCACATCCTGACCCCACCCCCTGCCCAGAAAACCACAGTGAAAAACCTCTCTAAAGCAAATTTCACACTCCTCAAAACCGAGGTGGAATCCTTCAAAGCCCCCGGGCCTGTGGAAAATACGGCCCAGACCGCAGAATCCTTTATAAACGCATTCTATGAACACCTTCAGGAATGCATGGCTCATGCGATCCCAAATAAAACCAAGACCCAATCCTCCAAAGGCAGACGTCCTGTCTGGTGGACCCCAGCCATAAACAAACTATACAATAGAAGGAGGAAGCTACTAAATGATAGAGCAAAATCCCAAAAAGGGAAGGCATCTCTGATCAGTATTAGCAAAAAAACTACGGGCACTCATAAAATTGTCTAAGGCCAGCTTCGAGAGAAAAATTGCACAGGACACTAAGGATAATCACAAGGCTTTCTTTAGTTATGTTAGGAACCTGGGTGGTAATTCCCAGATATGCTCAGAATTAGTCCAAAATGACAAAAAATACACTGAACCCACAGACATTGCCAACATCCTAGCTGACAGGTTCAGCGCAAACTTCTCCCCCCCCACCAAAAGGGCAAATATCTATCCCAGCAGAGTGCTGCCCCCCTGACATCTCAGATGCTCAGGTAAGAGCCGCCCTCTCCAAAGCAAAAAACACAGCATCAATGGGACCAGACGGTGTCCCAGGCTGCGTCCTACATGAACTCCAAGAAGAGCTAAACCCAAACATAAAACTACTGTTCAGTCTCAGCCTTACTACAGGATATGTGCCCAAACAGTGGCATACAGCAACAGTGGTCCCTCTCCATAAAGGTGGTGCCTCAACGGATCCTGGAAACTATCGCCCCATAAGCCTGACTAGCTTGGTCTGCAAAGCTATGGAAAGGATCATCATGGACCTCATAAATAAAGATATTGGGGACCTACAGACACTGGAGCCTACCCAGTTCGGCTTTGTTAAGGGCAGATCCTGCCTCTTAAACCTGGTTGATTTCTTTGAAACAGTCACCAAGGCCATTGACGAGGGGAAGGTGGTCCACACATCCTACCTGGACCTCGCAAAAGCCTTCGATACAATACCCCACTCAGGCATTATAGATAAGCTCACCAGCTTAAATATAAACCCCTGTGTCACTAGATGGATTGCAAACTGGCTCAAGGACAGAACCCACATGGTTAGAATTGCTGGAGCCATGTCAGACTCCAAACCAGTTACAAGTGGTGTCCCACAAGGCTCAGTCCTGGGACCTCTCTTGTTCGGTATATATTTCTCGGAGGTACAGGCCAACATGGAAGGACTGTGGCTGACCAAGTTCGCAGATGACTGCAAACTGGGCACCATAATCGACTCTCCAGCCGACACAAGCATCCTCCAAAAGGGCCTCATAGAAACAGACAACTGGTGCCAGAGCCATGGCCTCAAGCTAAATGCCAAAAAGTGTATAGTCATCTCCTTTGGCAAAAACAAAGTGCCCACAAATTACCACATAGGTGGTAATCCATTAAGTACAGAAGAAGTAATTAGGGATCTGGGGACCCAAGTTGATAGCAATCTCTCATTTGACAACCACGTGGCCAAAGTGGTTAGAAAAACATTTTATATAGCCCACCTAATCATGAAGGGATTCACATCTAGATCAGGGGAGGGCATCGTGCCTCTTTACTCATCCCTCATCAGGCCCATAATTGAGTACAATGCCCCTTTTGGGATGTACCTTACCAGACACCTGCAGCAACTGGAAAGACCCCAAAAGTACCTCACCAAGAGGATCAAAGGGCTCAAACAGATGCCATATGCTGCCCGGTTAAAGAAACTCCAGCTCTACTCAGTGGCATACCGCCTGTTCAGAGGCGATCTGTGCCTGACGTATAAAGCCATGTCCAACCCGGAATTAATGGACATGCTGCACCTCAGAAAATCCAAATCCCATTGAGCTACGCTCGAGAGACTTGAACCTCAGCACTGAAATAAATAGGACATGCTGGAGGGACAGATTCATAACCCAGAGGCTCCCTTCACTCTGGAATAAAATCCCAGTCCAGGTTAGGCAGAGTCCCTCATCGACTCTCTTCAAGAGGAATCTTGATGAGTGGATGGGAGATCGTAGGTTTACCCCGGGTATCACTTCTGTGTCACTGCTAGACAGAGGCACAGTATACTAACCTCGAAAAAGGGCACAGCAAAATAAATTTAAAATGGGTGGCGAAAGCCAAACACATTCTGGCTAGGCTTATAAATGCCCTAGGGCAGATAGCCTAGTATGAACCTATGAACCTGTCATTAGTTTGCCATCCATTCCCCACTGCAAAAAATACTAGCTTATCATTTTTAATGTAGCAGAGGCAATTTATTCCTCAAGGGCAACAGGCACTTTATTTGTAGATGAAAGAATGAAATATAAAGGTGTTTGCTAGCAGCAACCTCTTCGTTAATTTCAGATCCCTTCAATGTGGAATTATTTAGACGACTTACTTCTACAGAGATTTTGCATATTTACTAATATTGGTGGATTGTAATAACATGTTTGATTGGCCTTTTGTGGTTGAAATTTTCTGAAATGGGTAGTGTTTTTCATTATTGGTTCATGCGTTTTGTTTCATTGCTTACTAGAAGACTGTTCCAAACTACAAATTTAAAACACATTCTAACAAGTGGTGCTGTATTATACAAGGAATATAATTTAATACAATCAGGTTAATAAAACCAGGAAAGTGAATCAAAGAATGCATACATCTATGCTTGCTCACAGGATGCAGGAGATCAAAATAGGGAAAGAGACCAGTCATCAATGGAGTCCCCCAAGAATCAGTGCTGAGACTTTCACTGTTTGGCATATACATCTCAAAAGTAAACGGAAATACCAAAGGGCTTTGGCCGACTAAGTTTGAGATGACTGCAAACTAGAAGCAGTTATTGAATCCTCAAATGACTTAACCATCATGCAGGAAGGTTTGTCCCAAACAATAACTGGTGCCAAAATCATGAACTGAAACTGAACTCCAAAAAATACATTATCGTATCCTTTGGGAAGTCATCTAATCCAGGGAACTGCCAAATTGACAATACCCCCTGAGAACTGACCCAGTTGTTTGGCATTTGGGAACTTGTATGTACAGTGACCTAACTTTTGACCAACATGTGCCAAGAGTCATAAGAAAGTCTTTCTATATTGCACAGCTTATAAACAAATTTACTGTGACTAGATCTAGAGATGTTATTGCCCCCCTTTACAAAGTCCTCATTAGGTCAATCATGTTGTATAATGCCCATATTGGCATGTATCTGTCCAGACCCATGCAACAATTGGAATATCCACACAGATACCCTGCTAAAGGGATATAAGTCCTAAACAATAGGTCTTGCATGGACCACTTTAACGATTTATCACTATACTCCGTATCCTACAGAGTGCTTAGAGGTGACATGTCTGGCATACAAGGCATCTTCCAACCTAATACAGATGGACCTACTGAACATCAGCAATTCAAATGGCATCAGAAATATTCAGTCCAGTTATCTAAACTGAATGTTGTGGAGAGATGGATATATATCACAGAGGCTACCACTGTTCCAGAACATGCTATCCATTCAACTAAAACAAAGCTCGTCCCTGTCCATATTCAAATGTAACTTGGATCTAAGGATGGGTAAAAGAAAATGTACTCCAGAATTGCCCCTCATGCCACAAATGGATAGAGACAGTTCGTAAATACTGCATCCCTTACATGGGTCCCCTCAAATTATCTATAGTATGATCGCATTTATTCTCACTAGGGCTAATATACAATTAACAGCAATGGAATAGGTAAAACCAATCAGGAAATGTTAATTCAAGCACCAAAAGGGAAACTGGTTAAGCTTAAAAATGTCCTCCAGGTGAACCTATGTTGTGGTAGTAAATAGTTATAAAAAATTGCCCTTTTTAGATCACTAAGTGGCCCTCTAACCCTCCAGCCTCCCAGTCTTCAACAGCTTCTGGTACCTCTTATCCAAATGGTAGTTTAACCAAGAGCAAGACTATTAGGAGTGGCCCACAGTGTCACCAAATAAATATGCAAGTACTTTCAGAACTTAAATATGTCTCACAAATATCGGCCACAATGAATCGTTTAAATATATTTAATAATAAATAATAAAATAACAAGAAAATCCTCAGTAAATAGTCACAGTTATATCAGAGTTCAAAATCACAGGAAATATTTAAAACAACATTGCATGACAGTCTCAAATAAATAAAGAAAACATCTAAGCCATACTTCACTATATTCCTGACTGTATCTAACAGAAATTACTGTACCCTAGTTAACTTACTTACAGAGCAAGCAGGAAGATGTGGTGAGTGGATGGTCTTGTCAGATCAAAGACAAAATACAAAAATGCACAGTCTCTCTCTCTCTCTCAGAGAGTTCTTAAATTAATATCCCAAATGACCTTTCAGCAAATGATGGAAGTCGCAAAATAATTTACATTTCTCCACATTTAAAGATGATACAAAAAACTTCTAGTTCTAGACATTATGTCTCCTGTTGCACTGAAACTAAAAGATAACATCTCCTTTTATGGCTCAGCCATAAAGTAATTCAATCTCAACTATTCTTTTGAAGTTAACTTCTTGTGTTGCAGTTTCCATTGTTAAAATATATACATCTAAGCAGTTATAATAGTGTATATACATTTCTACATAGTACTTTACAAAATATCTCTTCAGCACATGTCTGTACAATATGACATACAGTTCTAATACATCTGTAACACAGGCATCTTACATGAAGCATGCTGACATTCACAAATGACACATAACCATTTACAAAATTCCAGAAAGCTGTGATGGCACTATCTCCCTTTTGTTACACTTCTATATAAATCATGTTAATATTCACAAATGATATAATTCTTTACAATATTCCAGCTACCTGGGCTGGCAGTATATCCTTTAGTGATACGTGGGTCTTGCTCAGCATGAATTCTAACATATTCCTGAAGTTCCATGGACATTCAGTTCACTACAAGCAAAATAAAAAAAAAATAAACAACCAACAAAATTATATATGGGTGTCATTTGCAAGCCATTTTCTAAGTAGTTGTCAGTTACAACAAGTGTAAAATTCCAAATTAGAAAAAATAAAAAATGGAAAACTACACAATAGTATCTCCTTCATAATAATAACAGAAAATACAACGCTCACAAAGGTTCCTTACAAAAAGAATATGGGGAGTAAACATAATGTCCTATGCTGATAGCCTCAAAGCCATGCTTTTTTACTCAGTATCATGCAGACTTTTGAGATGTGACCTTTGCCTGGCATACAAGGCATCCCTGCATCCTGTTTTGAAGATCCTTTTGCACATCCACAAAACAAACAGAATCTGGACAACTAGATCAAAAGACCTACATTTTGCTTGGAATATAAATAGGACATGTTGGAGAGGCAGACATGTTTCTCAGAGAATTCTCATTCTCTGGTACAGGCTCCCCATCCATGTGAAGCAGAGTTCCCTCCTAACTTATCTAAGCACAACGTGGACCAATGGATGGGTAATCAGAAATTCACACCTGGTCTGCCACCTATGTCTCTGATAGACAAAGGCAGTCAGTAAATCAGCCCTATATAAAAAACAAATTTGTGGGTCACATTTGGGTTGCATGGCTAAACTTATAAGGGCCCTAGTGGTCATTGTTCTAGTATATACATATGAACCTATAAAAAAATCAAGCTAACAACTAGAGACCTTGGCTTCAAATACTCCATGGATGACCATATTCTGGGTCATTATCAAAACATAAAAAATGTTATCACCATAGAATACTACTGCTGTGTTCTCAGATATATTACATATCAAAACTCAATACAGCTACAGTTTCAAAGTAATGAAACTTGATATATTTTTTTTAATTTTTAAGCTTCCTTACTTCCCCTTATAAATTGCCACCATCTTAGAACAGCCAGTACTGGTATGACCTTATAAACTCATTTAGTCCACTTTCCATTTCCACTGACACTGATGTTGTAAAAGGGTAATCAACACCCAGAGTCACATTTTTCTAATGCCTGAAAAAGAAACTTTTTTGAAGTAACCAGAGGCTTTTTCCCAAAATTCTTTTTTTCCCTTTGTTTCAAAGGTTCATAGGCAAGTACTAGGCAATTGGGCTGCTAACCATTACAAGCATCGACAAAACCTCATATTCAAAAGTTCCCTCTGGGTTTATGGAGGATAACACAAAACAAACTGGGTGAGAATATAAGGCTTCCCATCTACTTATCTTGGTTTTTCATGAAGGTGGCAAAGGTGCTACTATCCTTGACATCTAGGTGAAGTTTTCCCAGAGATAGGGGGGATATGCTGAGATCTGAATCTATCACTTCAGTGTGTCTTATTTCTCTCTTGAAAAAGATTTAGTTCCTTTAAATGGGTATTTGAGGTATTGTTTGTTCTGAAAAGGATATTAGGTCAAAGAAGATCGGATCTTTCATGACTCAAAAGATAGACAGACACAGATCTCCATGGAGGAGTCTTTAATAGACCGACTATAGGAACAGGACTGTCAATCTATCCTGAAAACCTAAAAATGTAATGCCACTGATCTTTTTACTTATGAATCTAAAAAGATCTGTTGCTTCAAACAATCTCAGTTATTTAGTAAGGTCTTTAAGAATCAGCTGACTTGTGGGTGTTTTCCTATGTTTTGATTGTTTTGTATAAGGTCTGGTTTGTTATTATCAACATAAAGAACATCTTTAGTAAAATCATCATCATCATCATCATATTCTTTCAGCTGTTCCCATTAGAGGTCGCCACAGTGGATCACCTGTTTCCATTTCTTCCTGTCCTCTGCATCTTGCTCTGTCACACCAACCACCTGCATGTCCTGTCTCACCACATCCATAAACCTTATCTTAGGCCTTCCTCTTTTCCTGTTACCTGGTAGTTTCATCCTTAGCATCTTTTTCCCAATATACTCAGTATCCCTCCTCAGCACATGTCCAAACCAACGTAATCTTGCCTCTCTGGCTTTGTCTCCAAACCTTCCAACCTGGGCTGACCCTCTAATATACTTATTCCTAATCCTGTCCACCCTTGTCACACCCAGTGCAAATCTTAACATCTTTAACTCTGCCACATCCAGCTCAAACTCCTGCCTTTTTGTCAATGCCCCTGTCTCCAACCCATATAACATAGCTGGTCTCACTACCCTCTTGTAGACCTTCCCTTTCACTCTTACAGGTACTCGTCTGTCACAAATCACTCCTGACAGTCTTCTCCACCCACTCCATTCTGCCTGTACTCTGTTCTTCACCTCTCTTCCACACTCACCATTACTCTGAACTATTGACCCAAAGTATTTAAACTCATCCACCTTCGCCACCTCTACTCCTTGCATCCTCACCATTCTTCTGTCCTCCCTCTCATTCACACACATATAGTCTGTCTTAGTCCTGCTGACCTTCATTCCTCTTCTCTCTAGAGCATATCTCCATCTCTCCAGAGTCTCCTCCACCTGTTCCCTAATTTCACTACAGACCACAATGTCATCTGCAAACATCATAGTCCATGGGGACTCCTGTCTGATCTCATCTGTCAACCTGTCCATCACCATTGCAAATAAGAAAGGGCTCAGAGCTGATCCTTGATGTAACCCCACCTCCACCTTAAATGCATCCGTCACTCCCACCACAGACCTCACCGCTGTCAAACTACCCTCGTACATATCCTGTACCACTCTTGCATACTTCTCTGACACTCCTGACTTCCTCATACAATACACAACTCCTCTCTAGGCACCCTGTCATATGCTTTCTCTAAGTCTAGAAAAACACAATGCAACTCCTTCTGACATTCTCTGTACTTCTCCATCAACACTCTCAGAGCAAACATTGCATCTGTAGTGCTCTTTCCCAACATGAAACCATACTGTAGTTCACTAATCATCACGTCCCTTCTTAACCTAGTTTCCACTACTCTTTCCCATAACTTCATGCTGTGACTGATCAATTTAATCCCTCTGTAGTTACTACAGCTCTACACATCACCCTTATTCTTAAAAATCAGTACCAAAACACTTTTTCTCCATTCCTCAGGCATCCTCTCACTTTCTAAGATTTCATTAAACAATCTGGTTAAAAACTCCACTGCCATTTTACCTAAACACCTCCATGCTTCCACAGGTATGTCATCTGGGCCAACAGCCTTTCCATTCTTCATTCTCATCATAGCTATCCTTACTTCCTCCTTGATAATCCATTGTACTTCATGATTCACTATCCCTACATCATCCAACCTTCTCTCCCTCTCATTCTCTTCATTCATAAACTCCTCAAAGTACTCTTTCCATCTCCTCAACACACTCTCCTCACATGTGAGTATGTTTCCCTCATTATCCTTTATCACCTTTACCTGCTGCACATCTTTCCTAGCTCGGTCCCTCTGTCCAGCCAATCGGTACAAGTCCTTTTCTCCCTCCTTAGTGTCCAACCTTTCATACAACTCTTCATATGCCTTATCCTTAGCCTTCACCACCTCTCTTTTTGCCATGCACCTCATCTCCTTATACTCCTGTCTACTTTCTTCATCTCTCTGACAATCCCCCTTCTTCTTTGCCAGCCTCTTTGCCTGTATACTTTTCTGTGCTTCCTCATTCCACCACCATGTCTCCTTGTCGTCCTTCCTCTGTCCCGATATGATACCAAGCACCTTTCTAGCCGTCTCCCTTACTAGCTCTGCTGTAGTTACCCAGCTATTTGGTAACTCTTCACTGCCACGCAGTGCCTGTCTTAACTCATCCCTGAACTCCACCTCAAAATTACCCTTTTTCAATTTCCACCATTTGATCCTTGGTGTTGCCCTCACACTCCTCCTCCTCTTCTTGATCACCAACGTCATCCTACAAACCACCATCCTATGCTGCCTAACTACACTTTCTCCGTCACAACTTTACAGTCTCCAATCTCCTTCAAACTGGCCCTCCTACATAAGATATAATCCACCTGTGTGCATCTTCCTCCACTCTTGTATGTCACCCTATGCTCCTACCTCTTGTTAAAATACGTATTCACCACAGCCATGTCCATCCTTTTTGCAAAATCCACTACCATCTGACCTTCTGCATTCCTTTATTGTTCAACACCATACCTACCCATCACTTCCTCATCTTCTCTGTTCCCTTCACCAACATGCCCATTGAAATCTGCTCCAATCACCACTCTCTCACCCTTGAGTGCAGTCATCACCACTTCATCCAGTTCACTGCAAATTTTTTCTTTCACATCCATTGCACACCTAACTTGTGGAGCATATGCACTAACAACATTCATCATTACACCATTAATTTCCAGCTTCATAAACATCACTATCCAACATTCTTTTCACCTCCAAAACACTCTTCGCATACTGTTCCTTCAGAATAACTCCTACGCCATTTCTCCTCCCATCCACACCATGATAAAACAACTTGAACCCACCTCCGATACACCTAGCCTTACTCCCCTTCCATCTGGTCTCTTGCACACACAATATACCAACCTTCCTTCTGTCCATCATATCAGCTAGCTCTCTCCCTATACCAGTCATGCTGCCAACATTCAAAGTTTCGACCCTCACTACCACAGTCCTAGCCTTTCTCCTCTCTTCTTGCCTTCAGCCATGCCTTCCGCCTGTTCTCCTCCTTCGGCCAACAGTAGCCCAATTTCGATCAGCACCCTGTTGGCTAACAGTACTGGTGGTGGTCGTTGTTAACCTGGGCCTCGACCGATCCAGTATGGAAATATTTACTGGTGACTGCATGAAATGATTTGGTGAAGTTTTACACCAGATGCCCTTCCTGACGCAACCCTCCCCATTTATCCGGGCTTGGGACCGGCACAAAGAAATGCACTGGCTTGTGCATCCCCAGTGGCATAAATCTTGAAAATTGAATAAACTGCATAACTATATTTTGTTCAACTCAGAGATTGTAAAGCAGACAATAATAAAGACACAGGGCCAAACTCTAAAAGACTTGTTCTCGGTGAAAGTGACTTACTCTAGTGCAACATATATCTATAAAGCAGGATTAGAATGGAGTAAGCTGCTTTCACTGAGAGCAGGTCTTTTAGAATTGAGCCAACACTAGCAATGATCTGTGGAGTTTGTTATTAGTTGTTATGGGACTTCTCATGCCTCTACACAGAATTTAAACATGCAGGCTTTACCCTCATGACCCATCATTGACAGTCATGAGTAAAAGCCCTATAACTCATATGTCTTTGAAGGATAACTGCATTTAGAACTCTTATTCTGGGTTAATTTTGTGTACAATAAAACTTAGCTCCACACTTGTCATTTGGTTCTGGATTTCTGTTCGGAGTGATTTGGAGTGGTTTCACATGGAACAATTTGTTTTTGTGGCTTCCAGGTTCAGTTTAAATGACCTCGTGTTGGATATATAATTGGAATTAGTTCAAATAAGGTGACTAGATGAAGAAGAATGTAGATATTAATTCCAAATCCTAAAATATACGTCATTTACATTATCACCAAGTTATTTTCACCACAGCTGTTAGTAAATCACCAGATGTGAATTTCATACATGAGACAATACAGGAATAACTGATTGCTGTAGTATGCATGATAGTTTTATGGGAATAGTTGTGGTGTATAAGCAGTACTGTTCCACATCAGAACTAGACATTACATATGGGTTCATCACTCTTACCAGGCGGCTCTACTGATGTGTTATATGTTATTAGGAGAAGGAGGCAGCTAAACTTTGGCCTCATAAATTTAAGTAACACTGTACCGCTTTTGGGACATTTTGTAATGCATTCTTTTGTCTTGTATTTTCTGCTACAAGCCTTGTTTTGTGTTATGAACTGTGAAATACCTTTTATATTACGAAATGAGGGTGCAAGACATTAGTTTAACCTCAATTAGTTTTCTACTTCTACATTTCAGCAATAACCTCTTGGTCAGTTGTCCAAGCATGTAATGCTTAACAGGACACTCATAGCTTCTGACTTTATGCTGTCTGGAAATACCAGGGTTTGCAGCAGCAAGTGACATTTTACAGTCACTGTAGCTGCTGTTGACCACCAGAAGACGTCAGCTACATCATAATTGCATTTAGTCATACATCTACCGACATTTTTTCCTTAATATCTGAATTAGGGAAATACTATAAGATATTATGATGTTATTCAAAGAAAAGACCTAGGGTACAGGCCAAATATGAGTAAGATAGTTTAAAGCACTAATTGCTGGCTTTGGACAGCATATTTCCTTTTGCCAGACATGTCTACCTAGAGTCAAGTGACAAAGTAACAATGGCACCTATATTGTTTAGATTTTGTGCAAGACCAAGACCAAGAGAAATAGTAGCCCAAGCAATTTAAAAGTGTCTGAGCATATTGCATCTACCTTCTGGAACACAATATAATCTTCCTCCTTTTTAAGAGGCTAGGTTTAGTTTTAAGAGCTGTGCAATTAGTTACTTTAATATCCTGGAAGGCTGTTAATAGAGGAGGAATTGCCCAGGCCTTAAGCACTTTTGACTTCCTTAACTTGTGATACTTGGAGGAAGACAAATCCTTAGGTCCCAACCACAATGGCTTTCATTAAAATTAGCTTATTTTCCAACTGTTACTCATTCCTGAACACAACCTGTCCATGAGAAATATTCATCACCCCATGTCATATTCAAAAAGGGAAGTACTCAATCTGCCTTACATAAAAGACATCATCAGCAGATGTAAGCAAAATTTATTTCAAGATGGATTGACCAGGCTTGAATAAAATGTAATGGACCACTGAAGGTGCACTAATGAGTCTTCAAGCATGAACCCGGATAAGTGTGCCTTCTGTGCTTCACTGAAATGTTCTTCAGCAAAATAGTACTGATCTCTAAGTAGGGCCTAGAGTGGACTATCAACCTATACAAGTTCATGGGCCAGTGAAGTGGCAGTCCAGCAAATAACAGTATGGAGCAATGTTTAGTAACCATCTTATACTCTTTAGGAGTTTTATTTGAAAAAAAAGCAGTTTTATGGCATTCTTCATATCCATTTGAGTTTCTTTTTTTTTTTTTTGATTCTTTAGCAGACGCAACTCACAATGTTTCTGATCTTTAAAACAGCTAAATGCTATTCTGATAAATGTGCTTGTAAAAAGCATACTGCCTTTTTCCTTCTTTACAATAAACATCTGCAAAATTTTCATCCTAAATGACATTCTGTATTTTCTCTTTAATTGAATTCTTCAGTTATGTATCACCAACAGAAGTTAAGGTCAATAGGACTTTTTAACTTTTTTTCTTTCTCGATCACTAACTCATTCTTGTCAGAGTTTTCAATTGTCCAGTTTTTATCCAATTTTGAAAGACCTGACTTAGGCATTTTCTATGTTCTTTGCCTTTACTTTCTCAACAGACATTATTTTTTCAGTTTATTATTATTATTATTATTATTATTATTATTATTATTATTATTATTACTATCATTATATTGTTCATTTAGATGTTGATATTGTTGTAAAAAGAGCTAGCACAGCTTTATATCTCCTTATGTTTGTAGCTTATTCAATTTTTGCAGTGTTCCCATTTATCAAATTATGTATTACCCCACAGAAAAATAAAATGGATGTATGTGACAATTTTTAGGAGTTGTTTTACATAGCACCAATTCAGTTATTTACACGTTTCACTATGAAAGTCCTTATATAACTAATCTCATGCCAACAAAGTTTTATTTTTTTTTCCTCTCTGTAAGATAAAACAGTAATATTGAGAACACTTGTCAACAGGAGTCTAAGCCAAAAACATTTGCTAAACTATTCATGAATGGAAAAGGTGGTCAAGTTTTGAAGCTATAAGAAGAATGAAGATGCCATAAGATAATGCTGCTTTTATAGAGGTACATACCAGCTGATGCCCAAGGAATAGCCTGCAGAAGGTCTGATTCTAAAGTGGACATTTAACAACTTGGAAAACTGGCCAGCCAATACCTGCTGTGAATGAGCAGAACTCTGAAATAGTAAACACTGCTAAAAGAGTCCTCGATGAAGAAAGTTTTTTACAAATAGAATGATGAAGGCCAGTCATTTGTCTAGATCAGGTCATTCTAACTCTTTAACTGATGAATGTCATTGCCTGTACTAATAATCACACACAATCAGGAATGAGAAAAATTGGAATGTGACAAAAAAATGCATTCTCTGCCACCTATACACCTTGTGTACTGAAGGATTACCATTTTACTTTTTGCTTGCCATCTGCCTCATACTTTCTCATTTTTCTGATGATACTTCTTTAACCACTGTTTCTACAGTCTAGCTCCAGCGTTCAGTGTACTCATAGCAAAACCTTGCTAATGTTACCCATGAAGGACCAGATATGGGTTTATTGTAGTATCACAAGGTGATGGTGCCAGATGTATATTCTCCACCAGAAGTCATCATAATTACTAGTTTTCTAGTAAGAAACATTTATATAGTCCTATACAGCAGCAGCATAATAAGCTTGCATTGTCATGAAAGTGCTTTTCTGTGCATCTTGCATGAAACAACTGAATGGGAGTGGGACAGCTGCAGAGTGAAAGCCAGATGTCCTCAGGAAAAAACTAGGTACACACACACACACACACACACACCTACCTAAATATACACACATGCATATATAAATATATATATATATATATATATATATATATATATATATATATATATATATATGTGTGTGTGTGTGTGTGTGTGTGTGTGTGTGTGTGTGTGTGTGTGTGTGTGTGTTTGTATGTGGGTGTGTGTTTATAGTTCATACAGCAGTGCTTCCTATGTTAAACTGAATCACCGAATCACGGTAAGACAAGTTACAATTTGTCATTTCTTTCATCAACAAATTTTAACTTTTAAGTGACTAAAGAGACACACAAAAAAAGCATTTTGTTAGCCTGTCAGTGGCATAGAGAAATAAAATAATTGCCTAGGTGACCTGAGCTAAGGTTGCATCTTGGGAGCTTTACCAGACAGGCTCATGGGGTGGAGGGAGGTGGGCATACTTGTGTGACTGAACTCTCTGCAGGAGATTGGGGAGGCAACAAGCACATAGTGCTGTCTGTGGATGGGCAAGGTGATTGTTGACATCAACCCCTTGTGAATATGAGGGCCAAATGTTAATGTTCATTGCATGTCCTTAGGAGCAGTGTGATGCTGATATAGCTGCCTCAATCTCCTCACTGGCTCTGAACATGGATAAGATATATTCTGAGAGAGTTAGGAAATTTGGTAGACCCAGTAGTTGAGAAGAGACTCTGGAAGCAGCTGATAATCACCTGTGTGAAGTCAAAAGTAGGCTAAAAATGCATTTTGCAGAGGGACAAGCCCAATGCACCCTCTGCACTTTCCATAATGGGGAACACCCCCATATTCCTAACATATACATGTATGTGTGTGTGTGTGTGTGTGTGTGTGTGTGTGTGTGTGTGTGTGTGTGTGTGTGTGTGTGTGTGTATGTGTGTGTGTGTAGGACAGTGGCATATTTTCAGTAAAGAACCAAGCTAGTATTTATATTACTAGAGGAAAAATTTGCCCAGAGCATCCAGGAAATTCCCCTACTGCTTTCATTGGATGCCGCAGGGTCTTTGGCCTCCCCCTGAGCTATCAACAGCTGAATCAGATGGGACCTTTGTTTACCATCTCATCCAGAGGACATCATTCCCCCCTAAGACTATACTGCAGTGTCAGTAACCCAATCACTTGGTGTGGGAATACAACCGACTACCTTCTGGTCTTCCAGCTCCAAAGGTGAGTATGTTACTTCATGTGCCACTTACACTGTGTGTACATTAATAAATGTATAACAAATATATACAACAAATAAATGTATGATAAATACATATTGCACATTCCTTTGATTGCAGATAAAATATGTGCTTTATACAATACAGGAAAGGTTGGAATTAGACAAACAGATTGAAAAAAAGCCAGAATTCCACCACAAATAACATTTTTATGATGGCAATGTCTATGGGCCTATAGTGTACATAACAGCAGAATTCTTATGTACTACAAGACATATCCTTTGGTAGTAGTTTAATGCATGTTTCACACAGCACAGGCATTTTAAATGGGAAACCAGGAAATGCTTTAACCTATACTACGTCTGTAGTTCTAATACTTTTTTTACTTTTTTATTGTTTATCTTTTTATTTTCAGTCTTTCTTACCAGCTTGAAACACAAGAAACTGGCTTACTTACATTTTTATGTACTTATGTATGTGTGTGCGTGTGTGTGTGTGTGTGTGTGTGTGTGTGTGTGTGTGTGTGTGTGTGTGTGTGTGTGTGTGTGCGTAAGAAGCAAAGTATTTGACTTGGAATTTTAGCAGTTTAATAAATGAAGTAAAACTGGGTCATGATGAAAAGCTCTTATAAGCTTAAGGCAGAAGATATCAAGGATGTAGTTAAAGTTTTTCTGATTTTGATTTCAACAAAGTAGTAATGTAAGAACTTGTCAGCCATGCATTCCCTCTAGCATTCCACATTTGGCATATTCTAAACTCATAGGGACAGGCTTTGATGTGGTAAGAGGAATTTCCTGTCGAGGCCAGCAAAAGACGTTTCAAGGAGGTGTCTAGGGGAGTTCTCCTCATCTTACCTTGACTCACACCAGTTTTGTGCTTCATCATCATTATTTGCAAATAAGAAACTAACTTTCAAAAGAAATTGTGCATAGGGCAGGTAGACAAGAAACATAAAAGGTACAGCATTAACTGCAGCACAGCATAAAATTTTACATGAATAAATTAAAGAAAGTGATCAAATGTTAATAAACAAGCTGCACAACATGAATAAAGTAAACCAAATATATTAAGAAAGCAAAATGGTAGCAAAGCAGTCAAAATAAGAAATGATATGGGGGGATGCCTGTGGGGCAGGGATCACAGACATTCTGAAAATTATTTGGCACATCCTTCTGCAGGCAAGTCTCTGCACTGACCAATGGCAGTGCTGGGGGGCACATGCTCCCTGTAAAAGTGTGTGCCCCCTTGTTGTACCAGTAAACACAGTCCAAACAGAACAGCTGATTTCTAAGGAATGGGAATGTTTCTTTTGACACCTGAGTACCCAAAGTAAACTTAGCCCAACAGGTGATTTTTTTTCAAGCCCTAGCCCAAACAGCTTGAATTTAACAACAGCATGAACATTTTTTCAAGCCCTAGCAGCTGATTTATAAGCAGCACAAACATTTCTTGCATTGCACTTTGGGTTTAGCATCACCAGTTTCTTTAACAGGGATTTTGAAATCTTAACCCACATTGTGTGTGTGGGTGGATATGTGTGTGTAATGCCCAAGTTAGGCAAGGATTTCATGATTAAGAGAATTGATCAGTCAGACAGTGACAGAATCCAACCCTGTGCCCTTGAGCTGTAGTCTTAATCCTCCACACTAATCGCTGGAGTGCAAGCCTTGAATCTTCCCTCATCCATTTGATTATGGTGACTGTGAGCATGTCACTTAGTAATCTTGGGTCTCCCCAATGACTTTCTCCATTGGATTTAACTAGACAACAAAGAGATAAAAAATAAATATTTAAATTTCCCCTTTAAGGACCTAACCCCACAATTATTTTTGGCTTTGTTCCTTATAAAATTTGTGGAATTCTGGCAAATTGTTTTGGAGTACAGACAGTCATTTACTGTCAGGCATATGAATTTCAGATTTTGGCCTTCAGGAAAGGCTTGCTAATGTAACTTTCTAAATATATAAGAGAAAGGTTTAAAATGTTTCCTGCTGTTAGTTCTGTGGCAGGGCTACCCACATGTTGCTGAATATTTGTTCTAGATGTTTGTCACTGTTGATGTGACACCCCGACCCCGTGTGCAAAAATGGAAGGAAAAAAGATTATGGGCAAATGCATTGTCTCTTTTGTCTCTGATTCTTGAGCTAAGAGGTTGGGAGGGCATGTGAGGGGGGGGTGTGATAGGGTACACTCTTCTTACACTAGTGAACTGAAATACACATCTCCATCACTATGTATTTGTTTGTTCTTTTCATCACAAGTAAACATATGTACACAGTTATACAAGGAGCTGTAATTTATAGTCACATCTATGAGGGGTTTGTGTTTGTGTGCTTATCCTGCATCCAGAGTAGTTAAGGTATAAAGGAAGGAATCAATTGAAGTAAACAGAGGCTTCATCATATGAGGCATATTTTCGGGGTACATTTCTTAGTTTCTTTGTTTTGTTGACTGCTGACGGTGTGCTTATTTGACTATGAATAAAATGCACACCATGAAGTCCATGAGTTTAATGTTAAAATATTAACTATAAATGCTTTTTATAATTGAACTTGTTTTTTTCATGCAGAAGAGTGTGAAATGCACTGTGTTGAACTACAGCAGTTTGATACTGATTGCAGATGAGTTAAAAATATGACCCGTTAATAAGCTCCATCCTGTAGTGCAGGTTTTGATTCCCTCCACCTTCATTTGTCTAGTGTGAGTCTGACCAAGTAATTTCACTAGACATTGCTCACAGGCTACCCCTAAAAAATATATACATGCCCTGTAGGCTGTCCCAAGCTATTAGCAAATCCATTACACCTTTGTCTGTTGATTCCTGCACCCTTCAGATAACCTCTACTTAGTGCTTCACTATATGCTATTTGACTATGAATCCCTGCACATTTCTTGCAGTTTAACGGATTGCCTGATGAATTTTTCAATAAATGGGAGATTCAAAGGAAGAGAAGTTTACTGTTGTTCATGCTGCCAGTTTTCATTGTGATGGTGTTCTGTTTGTTTGCTTGCTGCAAAAAATGTAATAAAATTTTAAATTAAATCCAAATCTGTGATCATCTTAAAAGTAAACAAAAAAATAGTATGCACATTAAGAGGTTTCAAAAGTAATTTATGATAATTGAGTAGAGACAGGTAAGTAATGCAATATTATTATTATTATTATGGCTGCTGTGGGGGGTCTGCTTAATTACTCTGCCTAGGGCCCCATTTGCCCATGATCCTGCTCTACTCTTATTGTTCAAAAACGACATATGAGTACTTAGCCTCATACATATACTCATTTTTTTGTTTTTTGTATCTTTTAAGCCAGGTAAAGGGACATTCCATTATCATTCTCTGGTTAAGCAACTTAATCAAAGTCACTCAGAAGGAAAAAGAGGTAGAAAGAATCAAACCCTGCACTCTTGGCTCCAAGAAGAAGCTCACCAAGAGGTTAAAGCTTTAATCCTCTGTAATAACTGTCAGACCTTCATATGTGTCTTCAATTTTTGATAAATCACTAAAGGTTAAAAATCATTCAGGTTTATAGTCAGTTAGTAATGCTAATTATTAGAGTTTTATATTTTTTGCTGTTCAAAAAATCTTGTTGCTGAAAACCTGTTCTGTTATTTTTTTAATTGAATTAGAGTAGTTTCCCAATAATCTGAATCTGATTTGCAGAACAACACTGCGTTTTCCTTATACTTATGCCCTGCCCCTCATTAACTCAGTTATTGTAAGTGGCACAATAATCATATTTGGTGCATAATACCGTCATATTTGGTGCAGAAGGCTGTGTGTTCTATTCCAACACCAGGTAGATGGATTGTTGACACTGCAGTGCTGCACTCTTGTGTGTGTCATCCTTTGTATGAGATGTCAAACAGAGGTCCCATCTGTTTGCATTGGTCGTAGCTCAGGTGGATGTAAAAGATCGCACAGTACCCACTGAGAAGCATATAGGAAGGTCCCCATTGCCTGGCCAAATTTCCCCGATAGTAAAAACACCCCATCAGGTCTTCTCTGAAAAGATGCTGCTAGCCTAGTGGGACTAACCTAGTCAACAATGAATGAATACAATAACACTCTTTATGGTCAACATTCCAAAGTGTCGAATACTATATGGCCGAGACCATATGATCGACATTTGAAATGCCGACCATGCAGAAATGGCATTTCTGTACAGTGCAGAATGGAAAATTTTCCATCTTCTGCACTGTAGTGCAATCTCGGATATGGTATATTTAAGTTACGGGGGGGGGTGCAGGGGGCTTTCCCCCTTGCTAGCAGTGTTAAGGTAAGTGTTTTTTTTTTTTTTTTGTGTTTTACATGTTCGACAGTTCAAATGTCGATCATATGGTCTCAGCCATATGGTCTTCGATATTTTGGAATGTCGACCATGTAAAGTAGATCCACACACACACACACACACACACACACACATATATATATATATATATATATATATATATATATATATATATATATATATATATATATATATATATATATACAAAAATAAGCCTGGGTCGAAGATCAAAGTATTAGCAATGCAAAAGGTAGAATAAAGTAACAATAACTGAGCTGGAGTGAAAGGCTAAAGTAGTTTATCACTGAGCTTATGGGGGGATGGCATCCTGGACCTTTTCAACTTACTCTCAACTCTCCAAAGTTTGAAGAGCTGGGTATATGGTAAAACACTGTATATATTACAACTACTATATAACTTTTTTGTCTTATAAATAGTGTAAAAGGAAAATTTATGTTGTAACCAAGTGATTGTTCTGGGAAGCAAAGAGAGAGATGGAGGTTTCAAAGAAGTACAGTTGTGTAAGCAAACTTACCATAACAGTACATGGTTGAATAATCACTGCTCCAGTAGCCTTAGCTATGAGGGTTATATCCTGCTAACGATATAGCAACTGACCAGCTTTCAGAGCTCCAGGGCACCTTTCACATGCCCAAACTATGTGTCAGCTCATGCTGAGCTGACTAAAAAGACAGGTTTGGGTGCCAAGCACATCAGAGTTTTCCTGCCACCAAAGAGAGTGCTCACATTCAGGCGTTAGAAGATCAACAGTCAGATTGTGTTGTTACATTGCTGGGCAGAAAGGATCTCTTTGGGAAAAAAACTTCCACATTTAAAAATCGTTATTTTGTTGTACTTTCCTGTTTAGGAAAGTTATTATTTTTAAGCTAGGAGTTTGTGTATTAATGGACTGTCACAAGACTTAACTGTACTTTTAAAACTGGAGCTCACTTTTTTCCTGTCAGTTTTAAAAGATGTTAAAGTAATTGAAAATCATCTTTATGTGGAGAATTTGTATTTATTTTACTTTTTTTGGGCTAAGTGTTTTAAAGGGTAACCATTTCAACTGTTTGGACTTGCTACAGTGAGTCCTGAAATGCAGTGACTGAATGGTCAAAACATCAGACTTGTATATATCAAGTCCGAGATGCCATTTTCTGACTATTCCATTTTCTCCTAGGTATGATATCTCAGAGATGGCATATATAAGTTCGGGGGTGCATGGGAGCTTGCCCCCCCAAGAGAAGTTTTAAGAAAAAAAGTAATTTTCCAGATTCACTCATTCAGCATTTTTAGTGATGATATTTCAGTTGGGAGCCATTTTAAAGTGCTTTTTATTGTTTTGTGTGAAAAAGTGACTTTAGAAAACCCTTTTCAGCTTCACCATGGAAAAAAATTACCAGTCCCATGAGCTTCTGCCATTGAAAAAATGCAAAGAAACTGAAGACACATAATTCTTCTCTTCTGTTTTCTTATTTTTGCAATATTTGTTCTAGTATGGAAAATCAACAAAATACACAATATGCACCCTTCCTTTCTTAAAATCAAGTAAATTAAAATAAAGTCTGAGTAACACTGGTAGAGTTAGTTTCAAGTACATAATAATCACTGTGAGGCTGGAAAACAGAAACTTTTTATATTACCCTTCTTATGGTCAGAATGGCATTAATAAATTATTATTATGGCATTAATAAATTTACTGGTAATCCCAAGAAGATAATATTAAGGCTGATATTCATAGTCGCTTGTGCAAAAGCGATAAGGGTATTCCTGATGTTTACTAGTGTGCGTAGCAAAAGTGCAATTCACAGAGGCCATTTACGCTAATGCACAAGGCCTAAAAAATAATGAGATGCACATGAGAAGTGTTGTAAAGCATAGTATGCTTATGAGGCAGTTTTGAAATTTATAGTCTGACATCCCAGCTGTATGCATGTCCATTACTAAATGTGGTGCTTAGCCTTTGATATTGGAGTTAAAATCCATGAAATTGTATGTCCAAGGATGCACAGGCACTACCCAGAAACACAAAGGAATTATTTCCCCCAGCAACCAAACATTTCATCCAAGCGACCCCTTCAGTAATGTGTCCAGGCATGCACAAGCACTGAAATGAAGCATTCAGCACCCTTCAGTAACATGTCCAGGTATGCACAGGCACTAAAATGAAGCATTCAGCTAAGTGAACCTTTCAGTATCATGCTCTGGTATACACAAGTACTAAAATAAACATTACACCCAATTGACCACTTCAGTAAAGTGCCCAGGTATGCACAAGCACTGAAATGAAGCATTCAGCCAAGCAACATTTTCAGCAAAATGCCCTGGCATGCACAAGCACTAAAATCAACATTTCACCTAAGCAAACTCTTCAGTAATGTGTCCAGATATGCAGAAACACTAAATTTAACATTTCACCCAAGTGACCCCTTCAGTAATATGTTCAGATATGCACAATTGCTTAGACACTTCACCCAAATGACCCCATCAGTAAAATATCCAGGTATGCACAAGCATCAAAATAATGCATTTACCCAAACAGCCCTTCCAGTACAAATGTCCAGCTATGTGAAGCCCTATATCAGCTCCCTTTTCATCTCTGTACTTGCGTGAAACATGGCTGCTTTCTGACGTAACTTCAGGAAGATTTACACACTTTGCATGTAAATGAGTTCAGTATAGATTCATGTCTATGAATCAGACTCATGCACATACATGTAAACCCCCTTAACAGCGTAGCAATAGTCCAACTATCAGTTACGCATAAATCATGTTATGCATTTCTGATGGGGGCGTTCAGAAAAAAAGTTCTCCGTATTTCCATAGTCACTGTGACAGTCTGGGATTTGCATAACCATGCAGCGCTGCTCTTCGCTACAAGTATGCAAAGCCCTGGACTATGAATATCACCCTTAACCATACAAAATTAGAGGTGAGAAGTTTCTTCAGATGGCAATAATTTATTATCATTACCCTATAAGCATCTAACAGCAAACAAATATGTACAGTGTCTTGAATTTAAAAAGCTGAAAGTATCTATGTGTCCAAAGAACCACATATAGAAGTGGACTGCCAAAGCATATAATTATGAGGCCTTCACAATTGTGTGCTCTAGAAGGAAGCTGTTGAATTGCACTTTCCACATAAAGATAGCAAATTATTGTTTGTAGCACTACCAACTTTAGTAAAGTTGTATATAGGAATTTAATGTAATAATCTGCATGGCATTTCCTCCACAATATATAACCAACTATGTAAGTGCTTACAAATTGTCTCCCAAGTTCAAGGAGCAATCCAGACTTGAAAGTATCATGGAGACATTTATAGAAGTAAATATGGACCTAGCCTAACACAGACCTGGTTAGACAACAGCAGCCTCTTGTGGTCATAATCTGTAACTGAGGCAGCACTGACCAAGGTTTTATGCACTGTCACTGCATTAACCAAAGGTGAAGACCGAGACCAAGAAAGAATAGATATATTATCTATGTGCTCATCACTGGGCTTTTTTCTTATTTGTCATGTGACTAGTCCAGTGAAATCACATTTTTTCTTAAAATTTTTATGTAGTAACCCACTAAAGTGAAGAACATAACATAAAAAGAATACATTCCAGTGAGGTTAGACTCAAGGCTGCCTGTCGTCTTACAGACTCTCAACAGTATAACTTCTTCTGTTGTATTAGCACAGCTAATTGCCTTATAGTCCATTCTGCATCATAGTTTGATCATAGTTATGCTTGCAGCTCACTGCTGAGGTGGAAAGCACTGGACATAGAAACCAAATTGTGTTTCCCCTCTACTACAGCACTATGGGTAACCAACATATGCACACTGCTGTGTAAGGAGATGAAAGAAATACTTATACGCATGCATAAAACTGAATTTAGGTCATTTGCTATTTAATACTTGAGCAGTATGCTGGCATTATAAGAGAATATTTGGTATTGTGACCAATTAATAGTTTCACTAGAAATGGATATATGGAAATCGGGAATTTTAGCTTTTGTATGGGGATCATAAACCTGATGATTTTAAGACTGTGAAGGAAAATAATGACCAGCACTGATAATCAGATAACAAAGATTATTTATTTTTGCGTAGTTCTAAAGTTATATGATTGAATCTCAAAATATATATAGGACTGGTCTATGACCATAGTGACTGGATCGCTGCCTGGCATGTATGTGGCCCAGGCTTGGAAACTGGAAGCAGGTGTCCAGTACTGGGCAAGCATGGGGTAATACAAAGAGCAACATATGCTATCTTTCACTGACTAAGGCTTATGATACCAACTACTGAATAAAATTCAGAAGGAGAAGCAGAGCTGCCATCACACACCAGTACTCAATGTATCTTGAAGGTGGGCAAATGCTATTGTCATCAGCTGAATCAAATAAAACAAATGGCAACAGCATCTGTCTGATACACCTGATGCCATACAGAAATGTAGCTAAATAGAATACCACTTCCACTTTGGGTGACAAGAGGCTGTAACCTTAGTAAGGGCATATAATGCCAAAACTTGAAATTCACTAGGGACACTGGTGCATCTGCAGCAGTATATATGAGTGCTTTCCTGTTTTCAGTAATTTCACTGGAGCAGAGGGCAACACTGCTCTCAATATATCTGCAGTCTAATGTAACACCTTAAACTGAAAAAAAGAAAGAAAAATGAAAGGTTAATTAAAGTTATCTACTTATCAATGGGTGCTGTTCGGCAAACTATTCTCCACCATATAATAAAACACAACAATGTGACAATTTTTATTTGTAAGTGTATTTCCTGTGTTTCCTGTTGTCTTTAATATTTTTTTTTATTTCTTACGTATTTCTAAAAATTGGAGTATATGATTTAAGAGAATGTAAATACATAAAATCAAACTGAAAACACAAAACATATTTAACATTCAAAATGAATAGATACACGTGATCTCTCTACTAAGCTTGTTAGCAAATTTAATTTGCAAAGTGAAGATGAGTGGATTCTTCAGTCCCACAACCAGTCATTAAAATCTTTGTCTATGCTCTGATTCCATAATATCAACATACATATTTATATTTGTGAAGTTTTGAAAACAGATGATGCTTTTATGATAGAGTATCATTTAACAAGAACTATTCAAAGGGTAAAGCAGCAGTTTTTTTGTATATTATTGTACGATTTCTGTCTAAACAACATCTCCTTGTATGATCCTATAATGCTGTGATGGTGTAATAAGAAACTTTGGGTAATTATAATATAATTTTACTAAAGGCACATAATCAGATTTAAGTGCTTTAGTACAGCAACTGGAAAGATTGTGCAAGAGTTCCTTCTGCCTGTGGTGAAAGATTTTATTTTTAAACTGAGTATGTAGATGGATAAGCAGGATACACTGCAAACTGTACAAAACATCTCATTCTACAGCTGATTTTGATAGATTTCAACCCTCAAATAGCAAATTTTGGTTCAAGAAAAGCACACCAGAAAATTCCATGTCTGTTTTGCTTTTGCTCATGATAGAGAAGTCTTTCTTCAGATTTAATCCCTCAGCTGGCAAAACTTGGTTCAATAAAAACACAGCAGAGAATTCTTCCACTCCACCCTGCATTGAGAGAATTTATTCCTTAAATTTGTGTTAAATATTAGAATACAACTACAGAAAGATGACACTGTTTCTATTACATGTTATTGCAAGCAATTTCAAGGGCATATAGCGTACACCTGAATAGCAGTGATGCTGAAATAACCCATCACTGACTGACCCATGTAATGAACGCTTCTTCTCCCGAAACTACTATGGAATTTGTTTATTCTATATCCATTAAGATTAACATTCACATTTGTATGTTTATAAATCTTTGAAAATAGAAGCTGCTTCTAGATCAGGTTACAGTATCTAAAGTCAGACAAACTGTTCAAAGAGCAAAGCATTAGTTTTACTATAATGATATATGGTTTACTTCTAAGAAACGCATTTTAATTCTGTGATGATGGTGTACTCAGAAATATCAGCTAATTATAGCACTGGTTCAGTGTAGGCAAATATTGATCTTAAGTGCTTCAGTGTTGCAACTGGAGTCTGTGTACAGGAAAGGATGGGTGGAAGCAAATAATTACACCTGGTCATACTGTGAGTAAATACACAAAGAACATATTGGTTGTCATGTTATTTTTAAACCTAATTCAGTCAATAATTTGAACTCCTTAACTAGACAAATCCTTCATCATATTCAGCACCATACTTTAACTTCCAAAGAGCAGTCATATCCTGAGTTTGTTTGTTCTGCAGGCTATTACTATAATAGTGAAATGTAAATTATCAGCTTGTATTTGCTCCAGGGAAGAACAGATAAATACAAGGTGCTTTGACAGCATGGACACAGTTCATGCATTAAACAGCATATATTATGTATATATTTAATATTCCTATATTAAACTATGAATTATAAGCAGCAGAAATGAGTCTGGGTATTGTACAACAATTATTCCAGCACAGTCACTGAATAATTTTATTGGGGTGGTTGTATCCACAAGCTATGTTTTTTAACTGATTTGAGGTCATCCTGCCTAGTGTTTTTTTTTTTTTCTAATAACATTCATAGGTAGTACCAGGCTAGCTGCCCTTGTGGGCCACTTTAAGCCTAGCCAATTTCTTTCAAAGGTGAGAATCAAACCCTTTACCTTGTTTTTATGACTAAACAGTTTAATCATTATGCCAAACCCCAAAGAACTAAACTAGCTTTTACTCGACTTCTTTCAGCTTTCCAGTTCTCATCACGCACACTTTTGACTATAAGACAATTCAGCAAGTATTGTAGTTTTTCCTGTAGTTTTCCAGTAACTCTATGACTAGGATTTTAATCATCTAACAGCAGTGCCAGTCTCTCTGCAATGTTTCCACCAGGATATTTTGGGATTTGTAATTATAGCACTATTACTGTTCCCAAGTTCCCCTTTGCCTTTACCAATGCTTGTTTGGATTTCATAGCACTTGCTCCTTTAAGATTTGCTACCATGCAGTATTCAGGAGTTTTATTTAATTGCTCAGAAATCCTTAGAAATGTATAACAAAATGCTACCTTTGTCAGTCATAGGAATATGGCATTCACATTAACCAGCATAAATATACCGTAATTATTTTATACAATAAAACATTTCAACTGTTATGCCTTCTTTATATCCAGAAATGATCAACATTTGTGACAATGGTCTGCAGCAAACTCTCTGCAAAAAGGAAGTTTTATTAGCATTTTCATATAGTCTGTGAATAAAAGTGAATTTCAGGTATGAAAACAATATATGAACTCACACAATTCATATATACAGGTCAATAAAACCGGACACACCCTAGGGTTCAAGAACATTTGACTAATAATACAAAGCCGTGCAATCAAACTAAAGAACCATCATGACCACCCAACATTTTTTTGTGATTCAAAGAGCAAAGTTAAGCCATAATACCCAGTGTGGTAAACCAATAACCAGAGGTCTGCTAATGAGGAAATTACGTAAATGAAATTGCCGTTATCATCATCATCCTCCTGTAGTCAGTTCATAAACAGTATAAAAGTTGTTAGCTGTTAACATATAGATAAGCAGTACACAAGGAAATATTACCATCTGCAGTTTCAAAAAAAATGCCTGGGACGGATGGAGTAGCACAAATTCAGAGTCATAGATTCATAGCTCTACTAAGGCTACTAAGTCTAATGATCACTAATGTCTTACCAGTATCCTCTCTCATGTCACATGTACTTTCGCCAGGAGGGACAAACCAGTCAGTCCCAAAGCAAATTTTGGTTTCACATCCAGTCATCTATGTTCTGCTTAATGGAAGCTGGTGAACTGTTCTGCTTAAAGTGCATGCAGTTTATTCCAGAGGTTTGGGAAACACTGAGTTGTAAACCTGTTCCTCCACCATATTTTATTTATTTATTAGTGAAAATGTAGGCCCTTAGTTCTAGCACTGATACCAATACTGGACCTGTGGAGATACAGGAGGTTCAGGGCAAGTAGGTCTCTAATGAAGTGTTAAGTGAGACAGAGATGTCTCATCAAAGGTCCATAAGACAACAAATAAAGAGATAGAGCTTCAATCCTCCTATGGTATTTCAGGAACTTTATGCCTGTGATTGTTGTGGTTATGAACCTTTCGTTCCTTTCTAATTGTTTGATATCTTTAGTGAGATACATCTCAAAGGGTGCATTGTACCCAATAACTGGTAAGTTCAATGTTAAGTACAATGGCGTAATTACCTCTTTAGGCCTAGATGATATTCCTATTGCAATTAGCTGTGCTAAATAAAAGGATGACAACCATTGTCACATTTTGGTCAAAAGAGGGAATTATCAAACAAAGTTTATAGGTCCCTGGCTGCATTTTTGTATTGCAGTGTTATTGTATTTAATCAATATGATGAGGGGAGGTATTGTCTACCAAAAGTGATGATACTACACATTTAATCTGAGACCATGTTTCAGTATACCAAGGGTTTATTACGGAGAGTTCATTCTTGAAGGTTTGGATGTCAGAGGGTGACCTAACAACAACCCCAAGTTTGTAGTCAGCTGCAGACATTGGTAGGAAGAGGTCTTGGCTATCTGCCTGGAGATGTGACAAGTAAATTCTGAAAATGAGAGGTCCTACCACTGAGTCCTGATTGGCACCACTGGTCACTTTCATATTTTCTAATGAGGTGCCTGCAGCTCGCACTCTGTGAATTCTGTTGTTAAGTCAGTTTGCTATCTATCTTACAACAACTGGGTTGGTGTTTAAAGCATTTAGCTTCTCTATGATGTCAGCATGAAGGATAGTGCCAAAGGCCTTGTCCAGATTAACATAATGCAGTATGTACTGCATGGTCACCATCTACATCCTCAGTAACCCTTTGGAAGAAGTTTACCATATTCAATACACAGACTCTACCCCTCACAAACTAGCTTGTTTGCGGGTAAAGTCTGATGAGAATCTTGATATCATAGTTTATGAGGTCAGTTACAATATATTCTATGGCTATGCAGCTGAGGCTTGTAAGGTTGATAGGTCTGTAATTACTTGGGTTGGTTGTAAGGCCACCCTTATGGACAGGCTAAAGGCAATGGCAATGGAGAACAGGAGTCATAAGTTGGGAGTAGCTCTTGTACACCCAGGCAAAATGCAACAACACTCATCCTTACTGAGCCTTAAAGAGATGCTTAACCAGCACCTATTGGACTCTTCTGTGCTGGATACCATATGAAACATGTGCAGTTGTATTTCGGCCAACCAAGCTGCAGAGATGAGCCATCCTGATAGTCAATAAGGTTCAAATGTCACTCCATATCCCAGATGCAAGTCTATTCTTAAAATGTATATGCAATGCACTAGGCACATCTCATTTATCTTGGTTATGGATGTCAAATGTCATCATGTCCTACACATTGTGGCATGTGGAGAAATATATCACAACCCTCAGAAGTCTCATACAAATGATGAATCATCATCATTATGAAAGCATTCTACAGCACAGGTTTGCAAGTGGTTGTCAGTAGCATAAACTACACCCATATAGCCATGTGTACTTCACAGGGTGAAAAAGGAAGCAGCATAAACTAATCAAACGGGTTTTCACTGTGTCAGTCTCCAGACAGTCTGTAGAGTAGTTGAGTGAATGGCTTCATAGTGCACAAATCAGTTTCACTAATCAAGCATCATCAGTGCAATCTCTTCACTTGATTAGTGAAACTGGTTTGCGTGTCATGTCACCATTGACCTAATAAAACCTTGCAAGATTCAGATTTGAGAGCTGGATATTTTTTTGCTTGGCTTTATATATTTTATTTGTGCAATTGTTTTGGAGACATTTTAACCATCTGTGTTTCTTATATGTACATGCATACATACATACATCCACAACCTCTTGTTCCCATTTTTGTACAAGGGGTTGTATGTCACTTCAACAGTGATAATCATCTGGAGCCAGCGTTCACACCAGAGGGTTTCTAACACTGCCTGGTTGTTTTTCCATACTATACATACACATGCACACTCACATATGTGGCTAATTTAGAGTGTCTAATCAACCTGTCACATGTCTTTGGAATGTGGGAGGAAACCAGAGCACCTATAGAAAACTTATGCAAACAAAGGGAGAACATGTTGACTCTTCAAAGAAGGCACCACAACTGAGAATTGAACTGGAGAAGTTCTCTCTTTCTTTATATATATATATATATATATATATATATATATATATATGTATATATATATATATATATATATATGTATATATATATATGTGTGTGTGTGTGTGTGTGTGTGCGCGTGCGCGTTTGGTTTTCCTGTTACTCTGTTAAATATGCAGTACGTCAGTTCATTGATGTGTACTTTCATTGATTACTGCTATAGTCAACTAATCTCATCGACTGTAGCAGCAGTATGTTTCTTAAGTATCGCTACTCTTCGCCCATGTCAACCTTGAGCGTACCATAAAGTCATGTGCAGTGCTGCCACAGGTGGAATGACCTGCTGAGGTGCCTTTCCTGGTAACTCCAGGGTATCAGGGCATAAGCCTTGGTTACATCCCCGATCCTGTTGGTAGGCACTGTTAATAATGTATTGTGCATTGCTGTTAGTGATCCCATAAGCTTGTGTTGATAAAGTCTAACAAAAATGCTCTGGAAAATACTTTTAAATAGCAAAGACACATTAATAGGTTTAAAGGTGCATTACACAATATACAGCCCATCTATTTTATTTGGCATCATGTGTAGCTAAACTATATTTTTAAATCTTTCAATTTTTTCAATTTTGGTGTACAGCTCATCTCATTCTAAAAATACCTACTAAAGTTAGTATGATGCATTTGCTAGATGTTACAGATTTCTCTGGGAAGATGTATTTTAAGAGATTGCAATATAGTGCACAACATATGTGTGCACGTGTATGTGCATGCATGTCTATGTCTGTGTGTATGTGTATGCTTTTGTATGTATGAGTGTGTGTATGTCTGTGTGTGTGTGTGTGTGTGTGTGTGTGTGTGTGTGTGTGTGTGTGTGTGTGTGTGTGTGTGTGCGCACGTGCGTGCGTGTGTGTGTGTGCGCGTGTGTGTTAGCAGAGTTACTGCTAAAGTCTGTACACATCACTGTTTGGAAATGTGTCTACTACTACCATGGCCAGTGACATACAATATGGAATCCCCAGCACATCCTCATGGGTGAATAGCAGTCCATCCATTGGTACTCATGCAGAAAAAGTATCTTACACTGTTACACCATGTATCACCAACAATGTGGTGAACCATCATTGGTGAGATACCTTACTACACTATGCATAACCCATAATACTGCACCTGTTCAGTGAACATTGTAGAGGGCTCACATTTTGGGAGAATCATATAACACACAGTGTATAATTTGCAGTTTTGTACAGCCTATCTTATGTAGATTACAGGTGCCACAAAGGCAGGGGATTTTAGTACACTGTGAAATTGGCAGAGTTGTTCATTATGCCCAATAGATACTAGGCACTTCAAATGGGTAGGGTAGTAAAACACACTATGCATAATCTACAGTAATGTACAGTCTGCCCTATGGAAATTGGTGAGGATCCACATAAGTGGTGTAGATGGTGTAGATTAGCACACTTTGAATGCTGTTGTCTTTCAGCTTTTCCTGGTTAAGGGTCGCCACAGCGGAACTCCGGTCCGCTAATGATTGGCAGTAGATTTTTACGAGCACCGAGGTGCCAGCTCGACGTTTAACCTTCAATGAAAGCACGCCAATTTACGCATGTCTTTTGAATGCCCACCCAATCGCAGGGAGGACATGCAGACTCCACACAGAAGGCACTTCCTGCACTCTAGCCGAGGATCGAACGGGAGAACCTCTTGCTGTGAGGCAACAACGCTACCGCTGCACCACCCTAGCACACTATGAATAATTTGCAGTATTGCACAGTATGTTTGAGGTATACTGATGAGCTATACATCTAGTCATTTAACCTAGTATACTTATTATGCAAATCTGCACAATATGACTCATCCATGATGGAGGCTTCCTTGTGTGAGCTTGCAAATACCAATTATTTAATATATTTTACATAGCTGCATTAAGATGCTTAGACTACTGCCATACCATTATGCAGGACTGTGTTTGTGGTGCAGTTGGAAGTACTGACAGCACCTCTATAAGTCTGCACAGACTAACTATGCATGCATGGTGAATGTATCACAGTTTCGCTGAAGTAATATGTCCTACATATGGCACATTGCTGCCATCCATCCTGTACTGCCTAGATAACAGCTGTCATATCCTCTTGCAATGTGAAAATAAGGAACTTGTTTAACCAGCACTGCCCTGGTGGTGGAGCATAGTTTGATTAGCCCAGTAGCAAGGTCACCATGCAGTAAACCTGTCCTTATATTTGATTATTGACTCAGTGGGGAAGCATATAGTCCTTCCAAAACTAATCCTAGGTTGCCTGGAAGAAAAGCTGAGAATGAGTGGCAATATGTGTGCAGCCAGGTTCATGTCATGCATGACAATGTCCTGGCCTATCTTTTGAATATGTCACCTGCAGCTGTGTGAGTACTACTCTTGCTGTGGGAGCAGAAAGCTGATAAAGCGGTTATGGTACAAAATAGCCAAAACTGACTGTGCAATCATAACTGTTCTGCAGTCAGCTTCTCAAATGTCAAATTTCTTATCAAAATAACCTTTATTTTCTGCGAGGACCAACCCCGAACAACATGTAGGGGCATTAGGATTGTTGCATTCCTACCATATATTTACTCAACCCTCTGAGTCACCACATCTCCGAAGAAAGATGACACCTTATGGATTTGGTGACTTCATATTGGCATAAGGTCTTCACACATCTGGTCCTTGACATTTCATAGGACTCCCTTGTAGAGAAGATGCATGGATAGCATCCTTAAAACCCCAGGATTTTATGTCCTAGACATTCCACTACATCTGCCAGAACATGCCCAAACCAACAATTTGTGCTGGATCAGAACAGGCCCCTGGATAAGATGTCACATTTCATATGTTAGCTTATGGGGGGGCAGCACAGCAGTTATTAGCAGATGTCACAGGACCTCACCAGTAACATTGATCTGGCCAGCCTGCAGAGGGTCCATCATCATCACAGCCTAGTGGTGGCATACTATAGTAGCTGGCAAGCCAAAGACTGGAGTTCTTTAACTCGTATCTGAGTCTGGGCATGTTACTCATCATTTAGTGGCAGTCAGTCATGTGCTTTGATACAGTGGCACCTATGGATAGTAGTGTAGCTAGGGTGGGGATGAAAGAGGAAATCACCCTGGGTGCTGTCTTGTCGAGGGCCCAATTTACTGACATAAAACTAAAAAAAAAATATTTTTAATTAAATATATATTTTTTTCCCTTTAAGGGAAATACAATCTACACATCCTAAACAAACGTTTGTGTGATCTTCCTGCCCCCACTTACATCATCTTTCTTGGGCATGCCCCAAAAGACCTGTGATTGGCTGAGCAGGAAGAAGAGGTGAATCCACAGTGCAATAAAGGCAGTCTCTTTAGTTAAATCTTTAGCTCAGACTGCAAGTTGAGAGATATTTTGTTATGGTTGTCAAAATCACCCACTATGAGTGCATTTAGTGTGAGGGGAGAGAGACTGAGTGGGCAGAAAAAACAATGAGTCTCTGAGGTAAATAGGGTTACTTACTAATATGCTTGTTATGCATATATGGGCAAAATACTGAAGGAATCGTTGACGAAAATGCTTAATTCTGGTACTTGTGCATACTTGGAGAGGCTCCTGAATGGGGGTCATGGGGGAAATGTTCAATTCTGGTGCTTGTGAATACTTGGGCAGACTGCTGAAGGGATCATTGGTGGGAAATGTTTCATTTTGGTGCTTGTGCATACTTGGGCAGACTGGTGAAGGGGTCATTCAGGGGAAGTGTATAATTTGGTGCTTGTGCATATTTGAACATATTACTGAAGGGGTTGTTGAAGGAAATGTTTAATTTGGGTGTTTGTGCATATTTAGACATACTACTAAAGGGGTTGTTGGGGAAAATGTGTCATTTTGGAGTCACTGAACTGTTTATGTATACATTGGTAGACTATTGAAGGGGTAATAACTTGGGGGAATGTGTTTTCTTTTGGTGTTTGCACATAAATACTTGGAAAGACTTCTGAAGGGGTCATTACTTGGGGAAATAGGTTTTATTTTGATATGATTTGAGTGCTTGTGCGTACATACTTGGATAGACTACTGAATAGGGCAATGGGGGGAAATGTTTCATTTTGGTGCTTATGCATACTTGGACAGACTACTGAAGGGATCATTGGGGAAATGTTTCATTTTGGAGTCAGTGAAGTGCTTATGCATACATGGACAGATTACTGAAGGGGGCACTTGGGGAAATGTTTCATTTTGGCACTTGTGCAAAGTTGGACATACTACTGAAAGGGTCGCTAGAGAAATATTTTATTTTGTTGCTTGTGCATACATACATGAACAAACTACTGAAGGAGTCACTTGGGGAAACATTTAATTTTTATGTCATTTGAGTGCTTGTGCATACATGGACAGACAGACTACGAATGGGTCACTTGGGGAAATGTTTCATCTTGATGCATGTGCATACCTGGACATAGTACTGAAGGGGTGGCCTGGGGGAATGTTTTATTTTATAGTCAGTCAAGTACTTATGCATATTTGAACATACTACTGAAGGGTTCACTTGGGGAAATGTTTAATTTTGGAGTCATCCTCACTGATTTTTCAGAAAACCCCAAATTTCATGAGGTGAAAATCTAGACATTCTGCATAAATCTAAACAATAAAGAGGTATGGTCAGGGTGCAGGATTAAATATTCTGCATATGTTTCTTAAAATTCTGAAAGTCTGATTGTTGCTTAGGTGAATTAAGGAGAAAAATCAATCAAAATGGCTTTGTCCCTTCAAAAATGAGGCCCCACTGTTCTCTGTATTCTTAATAGGCTTCTTGATGTCTCTCTGTTAGAGTACCTTGAAATAATTACAAGTACTGCAAATCTGCAGAAAAGCAGATTGGTCTGCCCAAAGTATTATACTGCATGTCTGAGCCAGTGGTTGGTGTAGGGCTTTGGAAACCTTTCGGGCCGGATTCACGAAGGCTTGCACAGAGTCTTAGAGTAGAGTAAGACTCCATGCAGCCATCATGTCCAATGAGCGATCCAGGAACAGCCTGCAGGGGCATGTAAGAGAGCTCCTAAAACGGCTCTTACACGGACAGGGCTGGGATATGCAAATTACCTCAATTGCAGGTGAAAGGCATGCAAATGAGATAGATTTGTGATTCAGGAAACCCGAACCTGTCCGAGTAAGAGCAGTGTTATTTGCAGAAATGTACTCAGTTGACAACTGAGTACCATTCTGAAAATAGCAAAACGGAGCCGTGACAGCTCCAAATACAGGTTGTATCCAGTGCAGGAAGCATGCCAATGGCCAAATATACGGCCATGTGAAAAGTTTCCTGATGCAATATGAAAATAAAAATATTTTATTTTTTTTCGCCGATTTCCAATGTTTAAGCGTTGCGCAGTGCCACACAAACAGGCTACACTCTAAAACCCAGAATACTAAAAATTAAAACCCACAAATGTGGATTTTATTAAATTGTTAATGTACAATGCAAGGGAATGGCAGGCTGAAGACAACATGGCCACCGAGTAGAGTTTGCTAAGGGAGGAAGCTCAGTCTAAAACATGTAACCAGGCATTAGTAGGCAATCCTATGTAAATGAGGGTTAGGACAGTGAATCGCAAGTTTACATAGCAAATGAGCACAGTCAGTGGAGTGTAGGAGTAGGATAAGGGGAGTAACAGAGTAGAAGATAGGTGACATCACGAGGGGGGTATGTATGAAAGAAGTGAAGCTCATTGGAGCAGAGTGGCATGTGTCAGCTGTCATTTACACATGATGGAAAGAGGTGTGTCAACAGGTAGGCTAGGGAAAGGCAAGAAATGGAAGGTGTATGCCGTGGATAACACCAAAGTTTCTTGCTGAGTGGATATGCACATGTGTGCACACGTGTAAACCCGAGTAAGACAGAGTGCGCGCGTGTAAGCGTGAGTGCACGTGTTTAAGCTGGAGTAAGCATGTATAAGGCTGCTTAAAGAGTTGTAAGTGTGTTTGCACTGGTGTGCACATGTTTTAACCCGAAAAGCAAGTTTTAGTATGTGTAAGCATGTGTGCACGCATGTTAGCTGCTGTGTGCGTGTTTTTAGCTTGTGTGCGCGGCGTTCCCCACCCCCCCTGAGGAAACAGAAAGGAAAAAGGAAGCACAACAAATAGTAGGAAGCTACCAGGGAGTTCTAGCAGAGCTAGCAGGTGAAAACAATCAGAATCAGGCAATTACACAGGCAGTACACTAGCCCAGCCCACCCTAGCACTTAAAACTCTGCAAACAACAGGCCATTATATTTCTCACAACAGACACTGCAGTAAGCTAATAGAAGTGAAAACTGAAAAAGCTTTACTGAGACAAAGAAATGTTAGGGGCTGCCATTGCTGTTATAAGGCGACATATGCAACATGCTGAGGGTGGTGACAATGTAAATGCTGCTGGACAACCCACAGTGAGGAGACAGAGAAGAGTATACAGGCCCAGGGTAACCTACCAGGGGCTACATGAGCTGGAGATAGTGGAGTGCTATAGAGTGGACAGAGACCTCCTGCAGCAAATTGTTGAGCTGTGCAGGCCATGCCTCACACACAGAACCAACAGAGGGGAACCCATCCCAGTGGAAACCAAGGTATGTGTTGGCCTAAGAATATTAGCAACAGGTACCTTCCAGAGACCAACTGGTGATATGATGGGGATATCACAGGCATCAGCATCCAGGGTACTGCACCAGTTCCTGTATGCCATGTCAGCACATGTCGGTGATCATGTATATTTCCCCAATTCCCGTGAGGTATTTGCCAGCAATATGCGTCACTTCCAGCAAATAGCGGAATACCCTGAGGTAGTGGGTGCAATAGACTGCACGCATATACGCATCAAAGCACCAGCCGGTGAGTGGGGTAGGGTCTACTTCAACAACAAGGGCTTCCCCTCCATCAACTGCCAGGTTGTGTGTGATGCCCAGGGCATAATACTGAATGTGTGTGCAGGCTGCCCTGGAAGCTACCATGATTCCCATATCTGGCATCTGACACAGCTGTACCAGACATTTGCCAATGGGGACATCCAACATGGTCACCTAGTGGGGGATGCTGGCTATGCACTGGAGCCGTGGCTGATGACACCCATCAGAAACGCACACACACCTGAACAGGAACATCATAATGAGGCACATGCACAAACACGTAATGTAATAGAGCATGTGTTTGGGCTGCTCAAGTCACGGTTCCGGTGCCTGGACACATCTGGTGGAGCCTTGCAGTACTCACCAACTACATGTACCCAAATTGTCATGGTATGTGCTATGCTACATAATATGATCCTGCAAAAACAGCTGCAGCAGGACCAGCATAGGCCTGGGCCAAACAGCCCCCCACCATTGCCAAGGCCATCACAGGCAGAGGGTGACTTAGAGGAGGAACAACCTGAGCCTGCCCCAGTAGGCAGAAGGAGGCATGCCCAGTATGCTTTGGCCTTGGCAAAGAGGCAACACATAGCACATACACTGGCTCAGTAGGAACTCTGGAAATGATACCTCTCTGACTCGCACATATAGTAAAAGGGATGCCTAAGTTGACACTACCTGCTTGCAAACATGTACAGGGAGTGTAGTATGTGCATCCGACATAGGCAGCCCTGCAGCACCACCTAAGGCATGATCGCCATGTGTTAAGCAATATAAAGCAGTGCTAAACAGCATTTACCACCATGTAGTATATGCAAACAAAATCGCACACACCAACTAGCACAACTGTGGTCAATGTTCAGTAATATTGGGCAACGTCCAGCAATGTTGGTGAATACTGAGCAATGTCGGACAAGCCTGGTCTAAGTAGGGCATAGCTGAACAAAAGCCAACATGCTCATATTTGCTTAACTGTCCCTTAAGCAGTCTGGTCTGCTCAGTATGAAAATATAAAGCAGTGATGGGCCTCGAACCCAGGACCACTGTGCACTATAGTCAAAGTACTGAATCACTAAACCATGACAGTATTGCAGTGGTCAGCCTGTATGAAGGAATGTTGATAAGTCTATGCAAAGTATTTCATGGAAACCCTGCAAGCACAGCAAAATCCTTGTTGAGTTATGACACAAAGGTGAGTCCTGCAGTGAGAACAGAACCTGACTTCCAACACACACAGTATAAATGTTAATATCAATCATGTTCGCACACATCAACAAATATAGTGGACCTCAGATAGCAACATACTGAAAGGTCACACTGGGCATGCTCACACACTTGAATAAATGAGACAAATGTCAGGCAACAAAACACGGAATGGCTGAACTAGGCATGCTCACACACTTAGGCCATGTCTGAGTACAGCAGTGGGCCACGCATATCTGGCAGTTGCATGTGTTAACCTAGGAATCTGTCACTATACAGCAATCCACCCTGTGCACACAGTTATATGACAACAGACACATCTATAATATAGTGGAACCCTGTCATAATCAAATATGTTCTGCAGATACCGAAGTTGTTCATAGAAACTAGTAAAGCAAAGACGATAAAGACCTGCAAACAGTATCAGCAATAAGCATTGTGCATCTTGAACATTAGCATAGGTTCAGTGGTCGATACTAGGCTATCTGCCCTAGGGCATGTACAAGCCCAGCCAGAGTGTGTTTGGCATTCGCAACCCTGTCAGATTACTACACTGTGTGTGTGAATAGTAGGTCACACAAGATAGCCCATGTAAGTTTAGGCTAGTGTGCCTCTGGCTAGCAGGGACACAGAAGATATCCCAGGGGTAAACATACGATCACCCATACAGTCATCAAGATGTCTCCTGTAGGTGGTCAGTGGGTGGCTCTGCCTATGTGAAACTGGGATTACATTCTGGAGTGAGTGGAGCCTCTGGGATAAGAATCTGTCCCTCCACAATGTCCTATTAACATCTGTGCTGAGGTATACATCCCTGGAGTGTGTAGCTCCAAGGGAGTCGGATATCCTGAGGTGGAGCATGTCCAGTAATTCCGGGTTGGGTATATCTGTAAACAACAGGCACACATCATATCTGAGTAGGTGGTAAGCGACTGAGTAGAGCTGGAGTTACTGCATCTGAACTGTGCAGGGCATCTGTGTGAGTCCCTAGATCTGCTTGGTGAGGAACTTCCATGGCCAGTACAGTCACTGCAGGTGTCAGGTAAGGTACACCCCAAATGTGGCATTGTAACCAAGCATGGATGTGATGAGTATAGGGGCACAATGACCTCACTCGATCTAGATGTGAAACCATATGGGATAAGGTGGCCCACATAGAAGGTGTGTCCAACCACTTTGGCAGCGTGAATGTCAAAGGCGACAGTACGAACAAGTCATGTCCCCAAACCCCTAACAACTCCTACTGTATGTAATGGAGTACTACCTATGTGGTAATGTGTGGGCATGTTGTTATTCCCAAATGGGATGACTATGCAACTAACGGCATTTAGCTGTAGGCCATGGCTCAGGCACCAGTCATCCATCTCTGTGAGACCCTGTTTGAGTATGCATGTGGCAGCTGGAGAGTTGAACATTGCACCCAGTTTGCAGTCAAGTGCAAACATGTTCAGCCATATTCCCTCTGTGGTAGCCTGCATGTCAGGCAAATATATACTAACAAGAGAGGTCCCAGGACCAAGCCGGGGGGCCCTGTTTGGGATAGTC
>NC_056751.1:165939945-166123568 GCF_019279795.1 Protopterus annectens | reverse complement strand
CCCCCCCCCCAATGATATTATTGCATGTGGACAGCAGATACAGGCTGCTTTTCTAGGTATCTGCACATGTGCATGTGATGGCCTCTGCACCAATTGGTGCCCACCATTTAGTAATTGCATGCAGCCTGCTGTGTGGTAAATGCAGTTCTCACTGTGACTTCAGGACATTGCTATAAAATGATAGGTTAGGTAGGCATAGCCCTTTCAATTTTGCAAGGTGGGGACCATGCTTGTTTGCTGTGGACACTGTTGTTTCAGTCAGAAGGTTGGTATATGTCTCATATCTGAAGCTGGGTTGTAGGCAGTGAAATGCATGTTGTACTGAAACCTGACTGCTGCTTCTTCCAGTATACTCTTCTGAGTGTGTAGGTTTACTCACAGCTCCTAATGCTAACACTGGATACATGGGAGTATGTACTTTCTGTTCGAATTAGAGAATTAACTGGCATACAACAGTAGTGATTGCAATGTATTCCTATGGCTTTCCTATTTTCCCTTTACATTCACTGATTGTAATGCATGTTATATTTCTTTCAGCACCAAGTTATTGTATATCTGCTGTGGCTTAGTGGTACGTCATGCAGATTGGTGAATCCAAGGTGTGGGGTTTGAGACTGACAAGGGTATTTTATTTTGCTGCTGAGCAGTACAAGGGCCCTGTCATACAGAGTGATTAAGGCACTTTTAAGCAGTTGTAAGCGGGTTTGAGCGGGTTTGCGTGACGCTTAGCAATGCTAAGCGAAGCTTAGCTTAGCTGATTTTATTTTAGCAATACTAAGCTAAGCTTGGCTTAGCTTATCATTTCTTAGCAATGCTAAGCTAAGCGCACACATGCGCACACTGGTGCAAACCCGTTTACTACTGTTTACAAGTGCTCACTCCCGCTAACCCCCGCGCTCATTTCTTTGACAGAAAAATAAATGGGGAGATAGGAATGTGGTGATAAAGGGTGCACAAGGAGGGGAAGACAGTAGGAAAACCAACTCGGGATGTACAGGATGGGTGTGGAGAAGGTCCATAGCTGCCCATTTCTTTACCAGCAACAGCTGTGCATATGCAATACATTAGGAGGGATATTTGAAACCTTCCACCCCTGAGAGAGGGGTGAGGACAACTAAGTATGTTGTACTACCAATTATGAATATCAAGACTTCCAAAAACTAAAAACTATTAAAACAAAAATTGGCACTAGAAACGATAAGACCAGGCAGCAGTGTAAAATAAATGTTACGACTGTTTATTGTAAGCGCTTTCGGCTTGGTCAATTCCAAGCCTTCATCAGACAAAACAGTATCCCTACATTCCAAAATTAAGGGTATGTTTAAGTGTGGCTGTTGTACACAATGTAAACATATTTTAGTCAGTAATTTTTGTAACATTAACGGCCGTAAATATTACCTTAATTCTAGATTCAGTTGTGATTCTAAAGCCGTTATATATGCAGCCCTGTGTCAGTCTTGCAATGTATTTTACATTGGGAAGACAGAAAGAAAATTCAAACAACGAATTTACAAGCATTGTTATGCCATTAATAATAGGGATTCCAATAATGCCCTAGCCAAGCATATTATATACAATCCTACTCATTCATTCAAGTTTATAATTTTACAACAGAGATGTATTGACATCAGAGGTGGCCCTTGGCACCTAAAACTTGAGTTGGATGAATTGAGATGGCAGGTACTTACGAATGCCCAAGTGCTTCCAGGCTTAAATGAAGTCCTATCAATTAAATGTGTGTTAAAATTGTTATCACTAAATAGATAATAAGTTATTAGAGGGAACTGGATACATTTATGGCAAACCAGTGCAATATATTTATATTATTTTAATGTTAATAATGTGATATATTTAAATCAATCGATTTGTTTAATAATACAATACTCATTTGATTTTTAGACAAATTTAATATATATATTTTTTTACCTATTCATATATTTTTATGTAAATACATTGACCTAATGAGACTTGTGGTTAAATGTTTTTGCCATTTTTCACATTAATGCATATATTTATTGTGTAATGAATAGTGTAATATTATGTATTCATAGTTTACAATATTAGTTGATTCGTTAGTTACTTATATCAGAAAAGTTATTTCATTTTACTTCATCCTTGTTAGAGCTGGACGTTAAAGTGTATGTAACATGGACTTTTTAAGTACAATGGTTAGCGATTCTTTTAAGTATTAATTGATTGTTAATTGAACTTCAATTGTTTAGATTAGAAGTATATAAACTTTGTAATGATGTAGGGATACTGTTTTGTCTGATGAAGGCTTGGAATTGACCGAGCCGAAAGCGCTTACAATAAACAGTAGTAACATTTATTTTACACTGCTGCCTGCTCTTATCGTTTCTAGTGCCAATTTTTGTTTTAATTATGAATATCAGGCACATGCACTGTTTGTGAACTGCTACACTGTCATTAGTACGTTACTCACTTCTGAACAGTTTGTGGTTTGTTTGTGTTGACATTAGCACAGTCTGCTCAGGACAACTGGACATATTTCACTACTGTGTATGCCTACCTACACCCTTGGTTGTGCCTGACTACACGGGTATATAGTACCTTTGGGTAGGGGTGCAGAACTGCAGAGTGCATTATTTATTATCGTGCAATGTTTATCTTACTGGACATGCAGAGTTGCTGTGTACCTGTAAGTCTATAAATGCTAGTAGTCTGTCTGAGTAGCTCCCACCTGCGAACATATCCAGATGGTAGACAGAGGTCAGCCTAGTATTCGTTGACTGTGCACCACAGCAGTCTTTTCAGCACCTGAACAATGGCATTGTCACAGGTGGTTGCTAGCAGTACATGGCTACATCCTTTGATATTTCTGTGTTGTACTTCTACATAAGGGCATGCTTGTGGGATTCATTCTATAGCTATTTGCAGAGTGTGTAACAGCAGACAAGCTGAAATGCCTGTGTATGTCTGACTCTTCCAGGCCTCAGATACTCTCAGGTATATATTTGAACAGACTCAGGGAAAGGTACATATAACTGGGATACACCTGTGATATATTTCAGACATTTTGCAGTTCAGACTTTGGGGGATTCAGAGCATATGTATTACTACACCTTTTCTGACATACAAGCAGTGTCTACTCTCACTTATTGACATTTGTCATTAAGTGAGATTCCCCACCTTTCTGCCTACTGTTAGTACATTTCACAGGAAGTCAGAGGGGCACAGCTAACATTTGTTTACAAATCAGGGTCATCCCTGTAGATCAGTCACTGTTGGGAGGTCTGGCCTGTGACCTATGCAAATATGCCAGTGTTTATCCTGCTCTGATACTGTGTGGGGTTTGTAAGGTGCTACTTAACATTATTCCCTACTAGCATGGCTGATTCTCTTTTCACAGTCATGTCATGCAATTCCACAACACCTGCTGGTTAAGGCCCACAGAACAAGATTTGTGTTATGCCATTCCTATTTTCCCTTTACATTCACTCATGGTAATGCATGATATATTGCTTTCAGCACTAAGTTATTGTATATCTGCTGTGGTGTAGTGGTACTTCATGCAGACTGGTGGTTCCAAGGTCCCGAATTCGAGACTGACAAGGTTTTTTATTTTGCTGCTGAGCAGTACAAGGGTCTTGTCATATAGAGTGACTAAGGCACTTTTAAGCAGTTGTAAGCGGGTTTGCGCGGGTTTGTGTGATGCTTAGCAATGCTTAGCTAAACGCACACAAGCTCACACTCGCGCGCCCCTGCTAACTACTGCTTAAAAGTGCTTACTCCCGCTAACCCCCGCGCTAATTTCTTTTAAAGAAAAGAAAATGGGGAGATAGAAAAGTGGAAAAAATTGGGGCACAAAGAGGGAAAGACAGTAGGGAAACCAGCTCGGGATGTGCAGGATGGGTGTAGGGAAGGTCCATAGCTGCCCATTTCTTTACCAGCAACAGCTGTGCATATGTTTGAAATTTGGTGTGAAATTTGAAACCTTCCACCCTTGAGAGAGGAGTGAGGACAACAAAATATGTTGTACTGCCAATTAGAATTATCAGTTTACATGTCCAGCGGACATGTGTGCGAATTGGGCAGCTATGTATGGGGCGTAATTTTTTTGTGGGAACAGATTGCCCTTTTTTTTATTTTTTTTTTCAGGTGAGAGTGGAATGTGAGGTAGAGGAAGTAGGTATATTTGGGGAGGTAAATAAACAAGACAAACAAGATGCATACAGGGGCGGAGTTTGACACATGGGGTGGGTGAACACAATTGATGGGGAAGGATGTTTGGAAATCGCAAACCCATGAGCCCACAGATGGTAACAGTGGAACTGAGATCCCCACCCATGGACAGTTACCACTGCACCTTCACAGCCCAGAGGGTGGCTGTGCTGAGGGCTGTGTAGGACGGGCAGGCTCACCCGAGAGATGCACCACTCTTGCCTCGAGCTGGCGTAGGGGATCAGTGACTGAACGCTGGATCTCCCTACGCACCACAGCCCGGACCCTAGCAAGGGTGACAGGTGATCCTCCTCTGCCCATGCTTGCATGGGGGGATGAGCCCCATCCCCTGCAGTGCTTCCACCCAAAGGTGGCACAGGACCAATGGAGGAGGGGAGCCCGGGCTGAGCACCAGAGCTGCTGGTGCCAGGTGCACTCGCCAACTGAGGAGGGACAGGTGGGTCCGCTGGGACCGGCCTTCCCATACGTTCTGTGATTAGGTGTGTTTAGTTACAACATAAACAACAGCATTCCAGATTAGTTGTAACAGCATGCAGTAATATTCCCATTAACCCAACACACCAAGGTTCCAACAGTTGAACAGTAAGCATAACACATGCGTATATTGAACGACAGTGGATATTCCAACAGCATGCAGGGATGTTTGGTAGCAACAGGCCACCTGTATTTCTTGACACACACTCATGTTTCTGGTGAATAATTACATGCTACACATGTGCCAGGTTTACTTATTCATGCTAGCCAGTAACTGACTATTGTGGACTGTATATATGTTTCACAGCTACTACCACTTCCATCACCCACTTTATATGGGACTGCATAACTCTGGGTTGCCAGCACATTTTCAAACAGTACTGTTTGTATAATGCAAGGGTACAACAACATTTCAGACTCTGTGACACAGACACACTCTGGGTTTTAGACCTTTATTAATGACATTGCACACTTTTCCACAGGCTCACTCCTTTATTTGTTTTAACGGTGTTTATGGCAGACATGTTCAAGACATATTATACCTTTATTAATAGGTTAGAACAATCGTTTTTCAGGCTCACTCACTTATGTTATATGACAGTGCCTGCAGAGATATTATTCCAGTCATATGTTACCTTTCTTAATGGGTTACTGCACTCTTTTTCTGCCTCTCTGATGTTTTTATCTGACAGTACATGCAGAGGACATATTCAGGCAATTCTATGGCTGTTTTATTGGACTACAACACTTTCTTTCTTGCTCTCTCCCATATTTATATAACAATACATGCAGAATAATCACTAACCTGCCTGGTGGTGTAGCCTTAGCAGCCTATCAGCATAGGCTTTCTGATTCAATACGGTCACCTGCAGCTGTAAAGTAAATGAAGGGATATTGAGACATACCTATCCGTTATACATACTCCATTATCAATTCTTACATACTGCATTCCATGGCTACATACTCAGTTGTGGGGCATTCTGCATCCCACGGGCCTCCTGTATCCACTGGTTCAGGCAGTCCTGCTTTCATCTCTTCAGGTCTGCATTGTGGGGATGGACCTGCTCACCAGTCCAAGGAACATCTGTGGCACTGGTGAGGTCACGAGCTAACAGGTTCCAAGCCTCTGCCTTGTACTCCATCCCTTGGAACTGGCCCTGCAGGAGTCTTGACTCATGACAGTGGACAAGGAGCCAAACCATGTATTTGGACTCCTCGATGCCCCAACGTTGCACTCGGAAGTGTGAACCCTCTCCTGCACCTGCCATTCTGACTGCAAATGTGAGCTACAATCAGTTATGGTGAGTATTCCCACCTATGGGGCTTAAATATGCCGCATTTCCCGCACTTTTTTGTGATTGGCCATTTTGTAAAATTCTCAGCTGACTGCAGACCTGCTTAGTAATGGTTAAACTACCATTCGTAAGTTTATGAATGTTAATAGTGGCTGCTTCCCCTATGTTGTCATGGCTTAGTGGTTCTGTACTTTGATTATGATGCACACGGTCCTGGGTTCGAACCTTGTTATTCTTTTATTTTAATACTGTTTAGACAGGCTAGGGGATGTGGCTGTGTTTAAGCAACGTAGCTCTACGTTGCTCCCTGGTGCCCTACGGTGCCCTGGTTAGCATGGTGTGCACGTCCGCGCAAACACATTGCACTGGGTAAAGCGCTTTTAAACTTTGGGCAACTCTATTGTGCTAGGTAAAGTGCTATTAAACTATGGGCAACTCTGTTTAGCTGGGTAAAGCGCTATTAAACTATGGGCACCTGTGTTTAGCTGGGTAAAGCATTGCTTATCAGCAGGCTATTATATATCTGGGTCCTTTAAAAATATATATTTTGTTCACTGATACATTGGCCATTTCACTGCTTTTAATAACATTTTAATCATATATGTCTGGTATTATTTCAAATACTGATTTAAAACATAAATAAGAAGGAGAGCGGTGGGACTCTAACCATGAATGCCTCCTCTTTGTGCATACGCTCTACCATTACGCTATTGCAATTTGGTGTGATTTGCATCAACATTCTTTCTTATGCTCTTCCATGTCGGAATTGCTAACTATAGCTAAGCAATGGGCACACCCGCGCACACACAAGCAAATACGGGCAGCTATATCGTGGATTTAAAAAAAATAAATAAATATTTTACTTTTTATAACTGTGATGGGGGTTTACAGTGTCAGGGAGTGTGGTGTTGGATGCAAGTACATTTGAGCAAACTCGCTCTTGTGTGTTGACATTTTGCTTTTACTACACTTGCAGGGGCATGGATATTTGGACTGCATGGCAGTTGGACACGCCCCCTGCTTTCATACTCGGTCCGTGTAAGAATTACGGTTGAGTCAGCATGCCCTCATGAATATTCATGACACGATGATGTCATACCGTTCAACTGTAGCCTCCGAGTAAGACTTATTAAGTCTTACACGGAGGATTTGTGAATCCGGGGATTCTTCTTTTGGTGTTTAAGAAGCTGAAGACTATCATACAATAGGCTAGATAAATGTAAAGCAGTACACAAATAGTTATTGGATTTGATATTTAGGATTATTACTGTTTTTATTTTTACAAAACGTGTGTATATACTTACAATTATGTTGACTTTAGGTGTGTGTGTGTGTGTGTGCGTGCATGCATGTGTGTGTGTGTGTGTGTGTGTGTGTGTGTGTGTGTGTGTGTGTGTGTGTGTGTGTGTGTGTGTGTGTGTGTGTCCATAGGTTAGTATTAGGCTATCTGTCCTTGTGGATCATTTTAAGCCTAGCCATATTTGCCATCCTAAAGGTTATAGCCAAACCCTGTATCTTGTATGTATGAGAAAAACCCACTATGATTCATATTGTCAGAAGTAATTTAATCCAAGGGACGTTTTTTCTTTTTTCCTTTTTCTCCAGCTTTTTTTTTTTTTCTCTGTTGCTTACAATTTGCATTATATCTTTATTTGTTATGTCTAGGAGTCATTTTATAACTGAAATAAAGCACTCAGAGGTACAGTCTATATTGTCTGGTAGAGCACACCCCTGTTGCTAAACAGTAAACGCACTCCGTGTAAGTGTCTAGTATCTTAATCTTGCGCAACTGGGGCATACTGTTAGCAACAGTAAACCACACATTGCTGAGCAGATGATCCAGTGTTCATGAAACTAGCACTGACTACTAAAACACTGCATTACAAGGAGCTGTCAATATGATGTAAACCAAGTACAAATGATGTTGCAATGCGCACTAAACTTTTTGTGAAGTATACATACAGGTATATAATTTATTGAAGGGTCAGGGTGTATATTTTACCCACTTCTCCCTTGGGTGATGATTTTTCTGCTGTACCACAGCCACAATTAGTTCATGTTTGTCTGTGTTGCAGTTCATATTTACCAAGCTATTGATAGTGCACTTTGTTATGATGCTGTTGACATTTGGGCTGTACCTGCAAAGAAATGTGGATTGGGCTGAATTCTGCTTTATTTTTAATATCTGGGTGCTTTCTTTAAATTGCTAAAGCTATGTTATGTTTGGCTATGCAGCACATGACAGTCAAATGATTAACTCTGAAAATGCATTAAACTTTAATTAAAACTTCCTGTTGGGCATGCTTTTGAGCATCTTGGTCTCATGTTTTTTGTGAAAAGTTACCAAGGCATTTTTTCCCACCCCTGTTCAATTTTATTTATTTATTTATTTATTTTGCACTGAGGAGCACCAAATGAGGGTCTCGCCTGAGCTTCCATATGGCCTAGTTACTCCTCTGCCTATAGAGTCGTTCTTTGGTATATGTTGTAGAAACATTATATCCTGAGTGCAGATAAAAGCTCTCGCATATGATGCAGATCATTCAGAACAGGAGTTATATGACAAGTATGAGGTGTTCCTGACAGAAGTTTAGCTGCCAAATTCTGTACCTGATGTAGGCACACCAGGCCTCTAGCCAACATTCCAATAGGCCAAGCATGTCATCCCCAGTCCATGAAACACTGTTATTATATCAGAATGGAACAAAGTGCTTGATCCAGACTCTATTCCTAAGATTGAGATGAGGTGCCTTGTGATGTCTGAAGCTTGGTTACTGAGTATCAAACTGACAAGTTCCAATCTCCATTCAGATGTAGGAGATGCACATTCCAGCCTAAGTTAATAAGACACAAGGAGAGGAAATGTGATGGCCTGACAGTGGCAAGTAACAGTAAAAGCCTCATTGTTTGCTGGGGTAAGCTTTAGGCAACTATGACCCCTCCACTGAAAGAAGGAATTTAGACACGTTTTCTGGAGCAGAAATTTTTGGAACAGCTTCCTGAGTACAGGAGAGGTAAAACTTAAAATATGCAGCAAAAGGCTGATAGGGAATACCTTTCCCTTCTGTGACATTCTTAAACAGCAACATACACAACATAAACAAAATAGGGGCCAAGCTGGAGCCCTGCGACAGTCTGCTTTCCACAGATACATTGTATACATGTACTGCATATCTGCCTTACTGTCCTATATATACGTACCTCAGGAGAAGCTCTGTTCTGTATGACATTGTAGAGGTTTACACTACAGGTGACATGCGTGGTATTTCAGACATATGTGTTCCTTTGCTATTATGTTGCTCATTACTTGTGCATGCATGATTTCTTTTTCAGGTCTGAAAACACTGATGTTCTATTTGTAGTCAGATACAATACTGTTGCTTTTTCTCTGGAGTGGTTTTAGACTGATTCATGAGTGAGTTATATGTTTTCATTTATTTCCATATGGTGCAAGTTATTTCAAAGGATGTATTGTTTTATCACCCCGTCATTAACAATCGTTATTATTTATTGTACCTGTCCATGTCTTACTTGGCACACAACTACATGCTCATTTTTGTTTTATCTGCATTTATTTATTTATTTATTTGACAAATTATTTTTGTGCGTTAAATGGCAGACCAAGCTAATGTTTACTACAGTAGGATTACTAGCATATGCTATACTGCTGTCCACAGTGATGTCATATACTGTAATGTACTGACTGACTCAGCTTTTTTGTAATCTGTTTCTTGTTATTAAAATGCAGATAAGTATTTCCTCTGGAATTCTGTAATTCCTGCATGTCACCTCCCTTCGCATAATTGTTGCACTGTGAAAAGTTTCTGCATTTGTGCTTCTAATGTTTATGAATCCCCAGCTTTCATAGATGCTCTTTTCACATTCAGTAATACATAAATACAATTTTTGTTTTATTCTGGCAGTTTTTAGTATGGCTAAAGCTTATGATTCAGGTTGATTGGCTGAAATCTGTTAGTACACATTTTATTTTCCTTTTCTAATTACCTGGCATAGTTGTCAAACACTTAATCACCTTCACTATAAATTGTGACACTAACACAGTGCAAATCATTGACCAATATTACAGCTTATCCACTTGTATCACCAGTCCCCCATACCATATGCTCAACACACCATTGTAGTCTTTGTATCTACTGCTCTGTTCAAACTGGGATGCTGTATTTCTTTCTGCACAGAATTCTTCGATCTGTGAATTATCTGGCATAAATGAGGCCACAATACTCTCAGTGTAAAAAAAAAAAAAAAGAAAAAAAGAAAACCATGAAGTACTGATCTAGTATCCCAACCTCCACCCTCAACAATCTGCAGACAAAGTAAAAGTTAAGGAATAAGGACAACTGTACAGAATATGAGATCCTGGTCACAGTTAACTAGCATAGCAGAAATAAAGTCCTAATCCAGTTAAGGGTTAAAGCAGATCTTTATTCAATGATGGATAAGCGCTCTTGTCTGATTCCAAATGGTCAGCTGAGCAGCGTAAATAGCATCATTCCCGAGGGAGGTACTAGGTCTGCCTCACCTCTATTTTCAAAAGCAGTGAGGGTGGCATGTAACGGAGCCTTTGCCCACGTCACATCTCTCTCATTGCTAGTAGTGTTCTCTTTATTCTTTTGCTTATCTTTGAAAAACATTTTGAGATTGAGCTTTCTTAGATACAGCTAAACATCTATTATTGTTTCCATGAGAGTGTTTTAAAGTGAGGAAAGAAAGTTAGACCCTTACCTAGGATTTTTTCCTCTAGTGTCATGAGGGGTTTGGACATGGGGTTCCAGACCTAACTTTTCCTTTTCCCTGTGGCTTGTCCTTCATTCATCGTGGGACCATTCCCAGGTCTCTCAGTTCCTTTCCCCCTTTGCCATGTACAACTGTAAAATTGAAATAATGTTTAACAGTGAGCAATTGTACTGCACAAATGAGTTACAGAGAACCCGAAGACAGAAAACAAATTATGGCCCTGCCTTTCACTAAAGACTATAAGGAAATCAGAAAGGTGATCACTGATGACTGGGGCATTATAACAGATAAGTAAGTGGAAAAAATCTTGGGATCCACATCCAGCCCACATTTGTTTTCAAGACATACAAAAGTGTGAGTGGCTGGCTAGAATGCAAGAGGAACTTGATATCACCAACAGGGGTACCTACATTTGTGAGCCTCTTAACTGTAGCTTCTGCTAACACCTAAGCAAGTCAAACCACTTTGACTCCCTTGTACCTAATAGAGAATGTAGAGCACCTAAAATACTGTGCTTGAGAAAATGGAGCTAAAATGGCAGAGAAAATTCAATGCCCACAAGGCACTACGAATGAACTCCAGCTGTTCAATAAAAAGCATCTTGGCCCGCAGAAAGCTCCACTCCACTATATAGCCTTCTACTAACTTTGCTGCAAAGTTAAGGATATTTAAGCATGAATTAAATGTTTAAAACCACCCATCTCACATTACTATGAACTTTGGTGACAATTCTGGTTCATGGACTGTTTTTGTAATATTTCCAATGCCTGTTTAACTGTCTGTTCATGGACTTCACATGCAAAATTTAATTTACCCTTTTATACCTTACTTCTATGAGTTATTGTTTATTGTATGCCTGACTTAACTCATGTGCTCCATATGTAATACTGAGTTATTTGAATCACCTGTTTTATGTTTCAAAACATTTTAAAACTTATTTAAACTGGGGTATACAACTAGATGCTAAAGAATATTGCTTCAAAATATTATATACATTTTTTCTACTTTTTCTTCTCCCTATACTGACTGTAAAAGCTGCCCTTTTCAAATGTAAGTGATGTGGAAAATGTCTCAGGATTGCTTAAAGACCATTCCTATCTTAAAGCACCACTACTGGCAAATGCAGAAAAAACATATATTTTTTATCTTGCCATGGATTACTGTACCTCACAAAACTGCTTACAGCAAAGTACTCATTCCTAATTTTATTTTATTTTTTTTATCCTTGTCTGCCCTCATGGGGCAGACATCCTGATTCCATTGCAAAGCTAAATCTGTCCCATAATGCACTATGAGAGCTCAGATTTTGATAAAGAGTAGCCCTACCATTTAGGTTCATAGGGTCATAGGAGTTTACTAGGCTAATGACCATAAGGGCCTTTTTAAGCCTAGCCATACATCCCAAATCTCTGACAAGTTTTGATACCCTTGATAAGTGTAAGCAGGGGCTTGGGAGATGAAACATTTACAGCAGAGGCCTGGGAGATAAACCATTTACAGGTTGCCCTTGTCCATTAGAGACACAGATGCAAAACCAGGGATTCATTTCCTGTTCCCATCCAACTGTCCAAGTTGCATTATAATTGGGTTAGGGAGGAACTCTGCTTTACATGGACGGGGAGCCTGTTCTAGAGATGTGGTAGTCTCTGGGATACATACCTGTCTCTCCAGTAGGTCCTATTTATATCACAGGCAAGGTTTAAGTCTTTAGAGCAGGTAATTCTGGTGCTTTTTGTTTTGTGGATATGCAGGAGGTCCGTCAGAGTGGGGTTTGACAATGCCTTTTATGCCAGGCATAGATCTCCTCTCAAAAGCTTGTAAGAGACAGAATACAGGGATAGGGCCTTGAAGCAGTCTGCAAAGAGCATAGTACTTATGCCCTGTATTCTTTTAGTGAGGAACCTGTGTGAACGTTCCAGTTGTTGGATATACCTGGTTAGGTACATACCAAAGGGAGCACTGTACTCAATGATAGGTCTGATGAATGCCAAATACAGTGAAACGACGACTTCCTTGGACTTAGATGCCACACTTTTGTTTATACATTGTGCAACATAGAATGATTTCCTCAATACTGTAGACACATGTTAGTCAAAGACTAGATTACTGTCTATGTGTGTCCCTAAGTTCCTGACTACTGGGTCAACTCTAAGGGGTATGTTGTCAATATGACAGTTACCAGGATGGATGACTTCCCGAAGGATACTATTATGCATTTCTTGGCATTTAGTTTTAGTCCATGGATCTGACATCAGTCATTTGTCTGTGTCAGCATTTCCTGGAGAATATTTGTGTCAGTGTGGGATTCAATGACAGCGTCTACTTTGCAATCATCTGCAAATTTAGTCAGCCAGAGACCACTGACATTGGTCTTGACTTCAGAGAAGTAAATGCCAAAAAGTAATGGTCCAAGGACTTATTCCTAAGGGACACCACTTGAGACTGGCCTCTTTGTAGAGGTAGACACCCCAATTCTTACTTCCTGGGTCCTGTCTGTGAGCCAGCTGGTTATGCACCAGGTGACATATAGGTTTGTACCTAACCTCTTGAGCTTGTCAACAATGCCTGAGTAGGGTATTCTGTTGAATGCCTTTGCCATGTTAGGGTAGGCAGTGTGAACCATTTTGCCCTCATCCATTGCTTTGTTGACCTTCTCAAAAAAGTCCACCAGGTTGAATAGGCGTGACCTGCCCTTGATGAAACCAAACCAGGTTGGGTCCAGTGTCTGGAAGTTTACTATATCACTATTGCTCATTTAATGATAATTCTTTCCATGGCTTTACATATAAGACTAGTGAGACGTATGGGTCTATAGATGGCCCTCCTTTGTGCAGAGGGATGACTGTTTCTGTTCTCCATTCATGAGGCACGAAGCCTGTTTGCAGGCTACAGTTAAATAGCAATTTCAGACAGCCTGACTTGTCATGTTTCATGCTATTCAGAAGGCATCCTTGGGATATTGTCTGAGCCCATTGATGCAGTGTTCTTGCTCTTAGAAAGAGCATTAAAGACCCATTCCCTAGTGATAGCAGGGGGAGTTATATTTCTTAGTATTTCCTGAGGGAAGCTTGAGAGGTAGACAGAGGTAAAGTTGGAGCTGAATTTATCGGCCAGTAGGTTGCTATATCTTCTGGCTCAGTATAGGTGGCTCCATTTACAATGAGCTCCGCACACAATTGTGTATTGCCTTTGAGGTTGCGGACGTAGCTAAAGAATGCCATGTGGTTGCCCTTGGCCTGGGAGGCCAAATTTACCTCAAATTTGGCTTTGGTAGACTTTATTTGTCCTCTGAGTTGTTAGTTTAGTTTGATGAGAGTGCTTTTATCCTGCTGGGTGTTGTACCTCCTAATTTTTGTCATGATGTTCTTCCTTCTGTTATACAGCCTATTGATTTTATGATTCCACCAGGGTGGTTTGTTTTTTGAGTTAGTTCTGTACTTTTTCCTGGTGGGTACAGAGGCCACTATGCAGCTATTAACAAGCTTTTACAGGATTTCTGTGAACAGCTTTGCATGGGTAGCGGTGTTCTCAGGGTTTATGGAGGCTTAAAATTTTGCCAGGTTATCACTTAATAGCAAGATCTTAGCCTTGGAGTAGTTCCTGAATAGTCCAGGTTTTATTTTTACTTCAAAGAAAACCATTTTGTGGTCTGACCTTACCAGGGAAGACATTACAGTAGGGGATGTGCAGCACTCTCCCATATTAGTGAGGGTCTGATCCAGAAAGGTTGCACCCTTGGTTGGTGTACTGTCTATCAGGTCCAGGGAGTTTGTGTTTACAAAATCCAGGAATCTCTGTTCATGTACGTTTGGTGTCATACAGGATTCCCAGTTAATAGTGGGGTAATTAAAGTTGCCCATGAATATGGTATTGGGTTGGATGGTGAGTGTTTACAATAAGTTTAAATACATGGTATAGGTTTTCTGCGTCATAGAGGGGAGCTTGCAAGGAAGTGATATTTGATTTTTGTCTATGGAGATTTGAACATGGAGCAGCGCAGATGCATTGTCCTGTCTGACCAGCCTTGAGGTATATTTATTTTTTATAAAAATAGAGACACCTCCACCTTTAGTCCCTGCCTGTGTAGTAGCTGGTCTAAATGTGTGAGAGGCATTATAACCTTGCACTGTTGGAGTGCTCTGCATAGCTTTAAACCATGTCTCAGTGACCACACAGATGTCAGCATTCTCTAGTGTGAAGACAGCTTCTAGGGGAGTGGAGCTGTTTGTTTAGATTCCTAGCACTGAGCAGTAATACCTTTACATTTCCTTGGTTTTGATTTGCTATGTCAGAAGTACTTTCCGTTTGGTATTGCCTAAAAAGGCACTATGGGGGAAGGCAATGTTTTAGCTTATATTCAAAAGCCTAGAGGGGAGAGGTACAGACCATCCCTGACAAAGCAGCTTGGTCTGTTGACCATCTCCTTCCATGCTGATAATACTGGACCCCTTAGAATGACACCAGAAACTAAGCCAATTATTAAAGTCAGTCATCTTTTGTTCATATTGTGGCATCATCCTTGGAGAAAGTAAAATGCTGCTCAATGCTAGACACACACTAACCTGAGACACATATTCCGACAGCTCCATGATGTCTCTCTTCATATAGTCTATGGAGATACGTCTCAGGTCATTTACTCCTTCATGAGTATGACTGAGTCATACTGGTACTTTTGTTCCAATGACCTGGGTGTGTGCATAATGTGGTGGATCCTAGCCCCTGATAAGCAACTGACCATGACTTTCTCCTTAGCCTGGTGAGAAGGACATCAGTGTGTCTCACGGAGTCTCCAATGACCAGAATGTTGGATTGTGTGGGGGCTTGCCTTATGGGCTTAGAGATAGAGGCTCCATGAGATGCGGTTCTATGTGTTGATGTGGATGTTGTTTTGAAAGAATGCATTTGAGGCTGCTGAGGGTATCTGTTACATGTTCTTAATCTAGGAGATCTTTGGGGTGTAGGAAGGTTACATTTAAGTGTCTCAGCATATGTGGGTCTATATGCCTGCTTTGAATTCTGTGTGATGGGCACAGCATTTGTTTTACTGACAACCTTATTAACATTAGGAGCACTTTTATGTGACAACTTTGCCTCCAGTGACATTGCGTAAATACATCTCTCACATACAATATCAATTTGTTTGAGAATTAACTGGCTGTCAGTAACCATGAGGCAATTTCTACATTGCCTCAGGATGCCAATATCCACCAAGCTGTTAATGGAGATAGTGGGAAAGTTCATATCCATGGCAGCAGGCCCATTTGTATTGATTAGACAGTTGGACTGAAAATATAAAGCAATGTCAGTAGTATCTGGTTTGCAACTCTAGGGACAGTGCTTGTCCTGTGTGCAACTAAGTACTGGCAAAATTTCAATCATGCTTTTACAGGAAAAATGTCACTTAAGGTGTCTGTGTCTGTACAGGGCACTGCCAAACACCTGAGGAGAAACTAATATGTAGACCCTGAAAATTTAAGGATGAAGTATTTAGGTATATATTCTGAAGTTAGAAACAAATCAAGCAACAATAACTGAAAACTTATAAAAAACTTCTGGAAATCATAAAACAATAAAACACTTCCCCTCCTTCTCCTACAGGAGCTAATAAACAATTATCTGGCACAGACTTTTCCTCTCTGGCTGCAATCAGAACTGTAAGATACAATCTTTATGGCCTAAATTAAGTAATTTTCATTTCATACTATTTTTCAAAGTTAGCTGGAGCTGAGTGTAAATTCTTCTCTTCCAGTATCCTCTGTTACAATATTAACTTCAATAGTTATAATACAGTCTGGGCGGCCACGGTGGTGCAGCGATTAGCATTGCTGCCTCACAGCAAGAGGCTCTCCAGTTCAATCCTCGGCTGGGGTGCCTTCTGTGTGGAGTCTGCATGCCCTCCCTGTGGTCATGTGGGTTTCCTCTGGGTGCTCTGGTTTCCTCCTACATCCCAAAAACATGCTGTAGGTGGATAGGACACTCTAAGTTGGCCGTGTGTGTGTGTGTGTGTGTGTGTGTGTGTGTGTGTGTGTGTGTGTGTGTGTGTGTGTGTGTGTGTGTGTGTGTGTGTGTGTGTGTGTGTGTGTGTGTGTGCCTTCTGTGGAAGGTTGGGTGTCGGGCTGGCAACTTCACACTGTAAAACTCCACTGCCAATCATGAGCGGACAGGTGATTCGTTTTGGTGACCCCTAACTGGGAAAAAGCCAGAAGAAGAAGAAAGTAGAAGTTATAATACAGTTTGACATACAAGTGTATTTCTTTTTCTGTCCAGCAAGACACACTGTTGGTACATTTTTAACACAAGCAGCTTTACAAATGCATTTTTCCACACAAGCATCTGTACAAATCAGTTTGATATACAAATGATATATAATTCTTTACAAAACTCCAGCTAGCTATGCTGGTATATGTTACACATCCACTGTCCTACTTCTTCTGGCATAGCTGGCAGTAATTCACATCATCACAGATGCTTAAAGGGATGAATGATGTAATCTTAGCATATAATCATAAACCAGGGATGGAGGCCATCTGTTCCCACTGGGGCATCAATTGGCATTTTTCTAAGCAGAGATGCAACTTCTTTAGTTCTTACTGCCTTGAAGTAGGAATAAGTTGAGTGTGGGCTCTGAAATGGGGGCGCTGGGGAGTTGGGGAGCTGGGATCTTCAGAAGGTGAGACAGAGGAGTGGCTTAGGTAGATGTTGAAGATGTCAGGGAACTGGAGATGTTCCACAGAGAGTGGAGATATAGTCCTTTTTCTCAGCGTGTTAAGGTGGAACCCAACATGTTCTGTTTATTATCATTCCCTATACCACTTGTTATATTCTCCCTTGCCCTACTTAAGTATCACCTTCCCATTGTGCTTTTTTTAGCTTGTATGGCTCTTTAGTAGCTTGTCTTGAGGTGAAAATTACAGTTCCCCTCCCCACAAAACTCTGGCACAACCGTTTCTTCTACATCTCTGCCTACATGGAATAGTTCTGGACAAAAATAATTTTCTGCTTTACTGTCTCTGCTATCAGTTCAAGACTCTTGAGTGTTTTTTTTTTTCTTTTATGTTGCTCTCTCTCTTAGCATGAGTGGATACCACCCTCTCAATTTCTTTCCCTCTCTCTGAAAAGAGTTATCTGCGAACAAAATCTATATTCATATGTACTCCTTTCCTTGTCCTTACTTTCAGATAGATGTTGCTTAGAGTCTGCCTTTACCCAAATTCCCTGCTTGAAAGTAAGATAGATGTGTTCAGAACTCTGCATTTTCCTACCTATCTTGCTTTTGCTGCTTACTTTGACATCAGGTTCTTTAATTAAAGACCATGTTTCTTCTTCTTTTGCCCTCTCTGATTCTGTGATAATTTTTTTTTTGTGGTAACATTTTTAGTCATACTATTCTGACTACAGGGTTCTCTAGCATTTGTTAGTTCTTATAATGACACTGCTTTGTTTTGTTTCTGTTGTGCTGATACTAGGGCAGGTTTCTGATAACAAACAGAATCATTTTTATGGTCAGCTACAATCAAATTATAGCCCCATTAACCTCTATGAGAACTTTTTTTCTCCTGATTTTAAATCTTGACCTCTATGTGTGTCACTGCCCTGCCACCCCTTCCTAATTTTTATACTAAATGGGTGAAACAATATATTGTTTTATGTCTTTATTTTTATCAGCCTAACACTGTAATCCTACAGATTCACCTTCCTTCCACAGCTTTCACAATGTTTTATAATAGGGTAAATATTTTCCTAAAATGACATTGTGAGTCATCTCAGTGTTTACAACCAAAGGATGTAAAAGTTTTCCTATGACTGCCTGAATTTCTGTTTGTGGCAGGAATATTTCTTTCCATGACCATGAATGCATATTACCTCCACCTTTTGCTTGCATCTTACACTTGTATACCAGGGGACTTTATCAGAGCTTGAACTTCTCCTCCTTCTAGAAATACAGTACACTTCACCAGTTTTACCACAATGACACAAACCTGACTCAATTATTCTGGTCATAGTCTTTACCACACTCATTAGGAACATCATCTGCAGCATACATTTATTTTCATACTTCTAATACTAGCATTCTCTTCAGTATCAACAAAACACAATTCAGAATTGTGATCTCTCAACCAACATTTGAAACCAGTTAATTCATTATATGTTGCATTTCGTTTCACAGACAATGGCACATATCTTACTGTGATATTAGACCTAAAGCAGACAGTTCAGTTTTAAATGTAGTGTCATTAACTAATTAGCACTTTACTGAAGTTGTTAGCTTGTTAGATTTTCTGGGATCACTTTGCAATTCCCATTTTCTTACATTATTAGACAAAGCTTATTAAAATCTGTCGACTGAAAGATTTTCTAACATTTCATTTTACCATTTTATCAGGTTCTAATCATCATGCATCTGAAATATTACAGGTTTCTCAGCATTAGCAATCAAGTTATGACATTGTATAGCCTGTACTTCAGTGGTAACTCAGATACACTAAAAAGTTATTTAAGTTTGGCATAATCTGTGTAATCTATCCCCTGTATGTCCACAAATGTCTTTAATGCCTCTCCTGTCAGCTGGGATGACAGGATTTCACCCATCTGATTTTTGTCCCACTTTTTCCCTCTTTGCTCAGTTTCTTAACATGAGGCACATTTCCTGGATGGCAATTACATTAGCTAGCCCAACTGCAGTTGAGGATGTACTACCTCCTGGCTGGACTCAACGTTACACTTCCCAAGAGTTTTAATAGTCCCTCCACAAGAAGTACACCAAGAAACAGTATGGAACAACCACACCGAAAACAGCAGCCAAAATATATAGGGTTAATTCTTCAGAGAAACAGTAACCCAACTAGTAGCCAAAATAGGTTAGGTACTTGGCAGAAAAGTCACTGCAAAGAAAGGTATATGGTCATACCTCTCACCCTCTAAGATCAAGTAATTTGGACAAAGCCAAAAATAATAGGGGAGATAAAATCAGGGACAATTTTTAAATATTGCTCTTAAAACTTAGGTATACTGCTACTTTTGTATAAAAAAAAGGTCTCAGATTTTACATCCATTCACTTAGAATGGAGCATTTGAACAAAAACCGATAAGTTTGAGAGTCTGCAGCTGCCTAAGATCCCACTGTAGCAGGGGTGCTTTTCCAGTAATCTGGATGGTGTAGGTAGACCAGAATGGGGGCAGCAGGCTGTGTTGGGGGGGAGCTGTAGAGACCCTTTGCCTAGGGCACCGGCTGCCCCTGACTGGTCTGCACTGAGTTTGACAAATGTTATTCCTACTGATGTACTACACATTCTTTGAGAGAAGCTGGCAAAAGCATCAACAAATAACTGAGATAAAAACATTTTTACAAAGTGCAGTTTTGCAGCTTCTGTTCCTGGCCAAGTTACTCCTCCCATCTCCCTTCTTCAATGAGCTCGAGCTTCACATTTCCAGCTTGGCTAGATTCAACTAATTAGTCAACTTTCCATGACAATTGACATCAAACAAATCACAGCCTGGTGTACCACTAAAACTGTTCCCTTATATGTCTCTTCACTTCTAAATAGTATTTCACAGGAATTATTATTAAAAAAAAAAAAAAAAAAAAAAAAAAAATCACACATCAATCCAGAGTTTAGGCCAATCTGTCCATTTCTTAAAATGTGCACAGTAAAATATTCAGTTTTAATTGCAGTCTGGCTGCTCACAAGGTTATCTTTGCATAGTTATTCTGTTGTAACCTGAACTATGGTATTTAATGCCAAGCTTTACATAAAAATGAAACAGTTTTTGGTTAACAATGAAAACAGTGGTAGTGGCACATCAGGCTATCATTTGTTTTATGTCTATTGTCATGCAAAATTGACTAATTAGTTGAATCTAGTCAAGCTGGAAAATAAAACTCTAGCTCATTGAAAGAAGGGACATTTTATTTATTTATTTATTTTACATTTGTTGACCGGGCTAGTCTAACTGGATATATGTCCATTTTCAGTAGAGGCCTGGAGAGAAAAGCTCCAAACAAACAACAGTAATAACAAAGGTTAAAGAAAGACAAACAAAAACAGTACGTCACCAGGTAGTAGTTTACAATAAAATAGTAAATAGCAGTTATTTCAAATACATTATATTGTACATAAAATGACAAAGAACAGAATTTAGGACATGATCTTCAGAGGAATTAAATACTTAAATGTTACAGTAGTTTTACAGTTCACTCTTTCATTCATGCTAAACAACATTGTCTCGTTTGAAAGCAGAAACTAGGAAGTAGTAGAATAGGGGTGAAATTCTAGTCAGGGTTACTACAAGGGCATAACCAGTATGTTCTAAGGAATAATTTGAGTTTTTGTTTGAAGAGGGGTAGGGAAGGAAGTAATGTAAGTTCACTAGGTAGAAGGTTTCAGTTTTTGCCAGCTGTGTTTGAAAAGAGAGAGTCACCTGCCATGTTGTTGGACTTGTTTATGCTAACTAATAGTTTATTTGATGAGCGTAAAGTATTAAGATTTTTATAGGGGATTATGAGGTTAGAGAGTATTGGAGTTTTGTTTGGTTCATTAAGGACCTTATGGGCAATGGTAAGTTGGTTAAATTGAAGCTGATTCTGTAGTTCAAGCCAACCAAGTTGTTTTAGGTTGTGACAGTGATGGGTTCTAAATGGGTTTCCAGTGGCAAATTGGGCAATGTTATTATAGGAGCTAGCTAGCTTGAGCAGGTTGTTTTTAGTTAGGTTTTTGTAAATGGGATGAGATGGGACGAGTAACTTGGCTAGGAACTGAAGCTTGCAAAACTGTTCTTTGTTAAAAATCTTTTTTATCTCAGTAATTTGTTGATAATTTTGCTAGCATCTTTCAGAGAATGTGTAGTACATCAGTAGGAGCAACATTTTTAAAACTCATTGCAGACCAGTCAATGACACATGAGCTGTAGATTCTCAAACTTGGCAGATTTTTTCAGGTGTTCCATTCTAAGGGAATGCGAACAAATGGTTGGGCTACTTTTTATCACAATTTTTGCTCTCATGGTGCATTATAGTACAGATTTAGCTTTGCAATGGAATCAGGATGTCTGCCCCAATGAGGGCACACAATAATAAAATTAGGAATGAGTACTTCCTGTGCTGCAGGCAGCTTTGAGATGTGCAGTAATTCACGACAAGATAAAAAATATATGTATTTTCATCATTTGTCCATAGTGGTCCTTTAACAAAAAGTTCTGAAAGTGACAATTATCACACTCAACCCCCACTTTCTGGGAAAGAGATACTAAGATGTTTGTATGTGTGTTTCTTGCATTTGAGTGTTTCAAAATGTTATAGAAAATATATTTTCTTGCACTCTCTATAAAAACTAAATATTTTAAAATTAAAGAAGTTTGCTAAGTTTCACAAGTGTGCTTCTTGGCCATTACCACCTCATACAAAAAGATCTGAAGGGGACAGTAACTTCATACCATATTCTAGAAAAGAGATACCAAGATCTGTTTGCATTTCTGAGTCTTGCCTGCAACACATCAGATTATTTCTGGGTTAGGATTCTCTGCATCACTGCATACTTTCAACAACATAGGATTTTTTTTCACTGCACATCTTCAGCAGCATGAGCCCTGTGAAATAGGGCACAGTAAATTCTAAAACTATGAGCCCCATACAAGTGGGAACACCTGCATGTACACGAGTACACACACACACAAACACAGACATACATACATATATATATATATATATATATATATATATATATATATATATATGGATTCACTTTAAAATCTCGAATTCCCAAAAACCCAAACTTCATATGGTCGAGACCATAAGTTAAATTTTCGAAAACTCAAACTCTTAAAATGAAACGTAAAAAAAACAAAAAAAGTCAAACATCGCTTTTGCAGGGGGGGTTGCCCCCCTGCACCCCCCATGCGGCAGGCTGTGCCTCCCACACCCCCTACTTAAATATGCCAACTCCAAGATTGCGCTACACTGGGGAAAAGGGAAATCTCCCATGTTGCGCTGTATGCGGAAGCGCAAAACGGGAGATTTCCCGTTTCCTGTCAACATCGCAAAAAAATGAAAACATTACTTACACACAGAGCATACAGGGGTCCTTGCCTCTGTGTGTAAGTAATGTTTTAAGGTAAGTAAAGTGTTATTTTTTAACACTTTACACATTCGAGTTACTGAAAGCTCGAGCATATGATCTCGACCATATGCAATTTGAGCTTTCAGTAATTCAAGCATGTAAAGTGCTCCTATATAAATATATATATATATATATATATATATATATATATATATATATATATATATACTTATAATTATAACAAACTTGTATTATACAGGTAAAACTGCAATGTACTTTTGAGACAGATGGACCTAACAAAACCAAAGAGTGAAAGCCTCTCTGAATGTTTTATTAAAACAGGAGGTAAGCACTTTCACAGAGTAACTTCTGCTTCATCAGACCATGACAGAACACAAAGTCTAGGTACTATTTAAAATAAAAACTCAACCAATCACAGAAAGTTCACCAATCATGTGATGACATTAATAAAAAAAACCTCCCAATCAATAAAAACAGCCTACAATTTGTTAAAGACATAGCAATGAAATCAACATTCCCATCATCAAATATAAAGATATGTTAAACTCATTCCAAACACAGTAATGAGTCATAAAAAAAACATTGAGCAGTTTGTATAAGTTGCTTCAAACCTGACCATAAACATAGATAGATGCATATAGAAGCAGAAAGAATATCAGGAATGTGCTCAAATGTACAAGTGTAACAGAACTAAAAAACCTAATCCATAGAGTGCATAAGCTCTGCACACTCACTAAAACCAACATCACAAACATTTAGACCTATAAAACTAGATATGTAGTTGTATACATGCAACAGAGAAAAGAAAAAAAAAAACAGAAAAAAACCTAATATTCTAATGGAAAACTAAGACAGAAACAGAAGCTACATAAATTTTGTATCAAATGTTCTTGTATAACAAATAAAAAGAGAACACTACCCACCAGTTTGAACAAGGAGTAAAACACAAAGAAAATTATGTATCAAGACCTATCAGTGTCGCAATGGTCTTTTCTTTAAAACAGGTTTAAGGGAGGCCCTCTCATTTAAACCTGGTTCAACATATGCTTTCAGCAGTAAAATCCATCTCTGTTCACATACTTCAGTTCTGTTCTTCTTATCAAATTCTGTAGGATTGCAACTCATTAACTCTAACACAAAGAAATTGAAGTAATGGCTAGTTCCTTTCAACATAATATGCTTGGCTAAAGAACAAGTATTTTTACATCTGGCTATATCATTCAAGTGGTCCCAAATCCTATCCTTAAACAACCTAACACAGAAGGCACTGCATGTGCAACAGGTAGCAAAATATACAAGGGACTTGCTTTTACAATCAGTGTGGAAGTCTATTGATGGTGACACCAGAAATATTACGTGTAAATGGGGTACATGTAAAAATGTAATCACAAGTCATATAGTTATGGCATCTAAAAGTCCCTTTCTGACTCGGGTATCACAGAGGTGTTATAGTTCTTATAACTTAATTGTCAAATAGGGACAAATTATTTCTAAAGCAGAACTTCGGTTTAGAGTCAATGACCTGTCTAACCTCAGAATATCCTAGTAAAATAGGCCAATTCATCCGCAGCACATCACAAACTAGCCCAACATCATGAGTCGCAATCCTAGGGAATTTGATAAGAAGAATAGAAGTGAAGTGTGTGAACAGAGATGGATTTTACTGCTGAAAGCATATGTTGAATCAGGACCTCCCTTAAACCTGTTTTAAATAAAAGACCATTGCAACACTGATAGGTCTTGATACATAATTTTCTTTGTGTTTTATTTCTTGTTCAAACTGGTCTGTAGTGTTCTCTTTTTATATGTTATGCAAGAGTATTTGATACAAACTTTTATGTAGCTTCTGTTTCTATCCCAGTTTTCCATTATAATGTTAGTTTTTTTTTCTCTGTTGCATGTATACAACTACATATCTAGTTTTATAGGTCTAAATGTTTGTGATGCTGCTTTTAGTGAGTGTGCAGAACTTATGCATGACACGTATTAGTTTTTTTATTTTTGTTACACTTGCACATTTGAGCACATTCCTGATATTCTTTCTGCTTCTATACGCATCTATCTATGTTTATGGTCAGGTTTGAAGCAACATATACAGACTGCTCAATGTTTTTTATCATTCATTACTGTGTTTGAAATAAGTTAACAAATGTTTATATTTGATGATGGGAATGCTGTTTTCATTGCTATGTCTTTAACAAATCGTAAGCTGTTTTTATTGATTGGGAGGGGTTTTTTTTATTAATGGCATCACATGATTGCTGAACATTCTGTGATTGGTTGAGTTTTTACTTTAAATAGTACCTAAACTTTGTGTTATGTCATGGTCCAAGGAAGCAGAGGTTACTTTGCAAAAGTGCTTACCTTCTGTTTTAATAAATTTACTTCTATATATAGTGATTTAAAGCCATGTTTGGGAGCAGTTTTTGTTACCGTTTTAGATTTGACTGCTATGTTTACTCCAACCTTAACTAAGTGGTCTACTTTTTCTTTTCTCTGAATGTTTACTTTCAGATTGAACTCTTATTTCATTTTTTTTAAATTGCTCCTTTAAGTTGTGCTAAGGTTATGGGTCATCACTACTCTCATGTATTGTTTATAAGAGGTACCTAACACTGTTAAAATATGAAATGATACAAGACTTTGTAACTTCAAGGTAACATGGAGTCACCAGAGATATCCCCTTTCCATGGCTAAACAAATGGTGGCTTAATTTTTGCACCCAACCAAACCATCTCTACCCAGGTAGACCTGGTACCTACCCTGGAGTGATATTATTTAAGCTGCTCAATTATCAAATTGGAATCAAAGAAGAACACTCATCCATCACTAAATAAAGATATGCTTTAACCCTTAAAGGGAATGTTTGTTTCCTTTGGATAGAATACATTTTTGCTAAGTTAGCCGTTGCCAGGATCTCACATTCTGAACAGTTATCCTTATTCCTAATCTAGTACTCTCAGCCCTCTGGCACTCATTATGTCCCATTCAGATGTATCTTCCAAACATTTGAAGCACCTGGAAGAACGTCATAGCTTCCTATCCAAACGAATTTCAGGTCTGAATTGCCTTAGTTATCATGAGTCTTCATGGGTGACCTCTGCCTTGCTTACTGTGCCATTATGGATACAATCAAACTTCATTTATTGCATCTATTCATGATAAACAGTTCCACTGTCACTACAATCAAAAAACTTAATCTTTACCAACACATAAATTAAACTAAGTGGAGGGAAAGGTTTATAACCCAGCATCTCCCAAATCTATGAAACAAACTCTTCCTTCACATGTGACTCAATGCTTTCATTTAAGACACCTGGACGACTAGATGGAAACAAATAAGTATGCACCAGGACTGACTGCTGTGGCCTCCTTGAAAAGTGGCACTATGTGAGGGTGGGTATTAGCAAGTCATACGTGGCCTCATGACTCATTCACCTTGTAACATCTATGATATTTATAAATGATGCCTGTGTTATTCTGCACACATATGTATCACTGTGCTTATATTTGTCACCCATACATTCTTGTACAACAACCCCTATCTTTAGTACTTACCCTTGACATGATTTTCCAGGTCAGTACCTTATGATCAGATTATTGCACTGCAAAACTTCAGTAATGTAGATCATGGCTGCCTGCAATATTCTTTCCAGTCAGTCTTTTTTTTTTTTTGCCTTGGTACTCTTTTGATCATTGCTGTTTTCACACTGTGTAAAACATTAGGACATAAAAGTCAAGCATCTAACTGTGTTCATGTTTCATTTAGAAGGACTCATTTTGCACTTTCACATGATGCATAGCATTTGAGTAGGCTCACTTAAAAGCTTGGTGTTCATTTCATAAAGTAAGCATGGTGTCACTGCCTAACTGAACACTTTTGCCTTCCTGTCTCAGTTTTTTTAAACTCACTTTAGTTAATTTACCATTTTTTAAGTTAATGGCACCACATATTGCACTCTCAGTGCTTCACCATGTCACACACTGTTTTCCATTGATAACTGCAGTGGGCCTGACTAATGTAATAACACTGCAAAACCTGTAAAACACACATCAGCTGCTCGGGGGGACACTGAGTATACTGCCTTTCTGTGAACAACAGCAGTAAGTAGCTTTGACTATATTTACTTTATTTAAGTTTGATGACCAGGAAAGTCCACTGCGCCAAGAAGAGCCCGTTTTCAGTGGAGACCCGGGGAGAAAAGCTCCACAATAATTACAAGTTACATTTCACATGTTATAAAAGGACATAGTTCATACACCTAATTAAACATTTACAGATAAGCTCTATGATATTTGTAACTGGCTTGTCACAATGTTAGAAAAATGAAAAGACATAATTAAATACAGAAATTTCAACATTTACATGAAGTAAAACAATGAGTGAGAAGGTCACTGAAAAACCAGTCAGTAAAAACAAAATGAAAACTCCAGCAAAGCTAGAACTTCCACTGAGTGACATCAAACACAAGCACTCAGGTCACTCCAGAACAAGTACAAATATGATTCTGTCATTGTCCATGTTGGTGTGAATGACCTGAGCCATAACTCCCTGGACTACATGAAAAGAGATATGGAAGAGCTCTCTGATCACATAGCCCAGGCCAGTATGAGCCTGACCCTGAGCAGCATCCTGCCCTCACCAAGAATGATACCACGGTATAAAGAAAAAATTCTCAATTTCAACAATTAGCTAAGTTTCTGGTGTCATTCAAAGGGGATCCAGTGCCTGTCCTCCTGGGATGACATGCTCGATAAGCCATGCTGCTTTGCTATAGATGGCTTGCACCTGTCACCCTTAGGCTATTGAATACTGGCCAAGGCTCTTGCCACCCCCATAGTGCCTTTTTTAGGCAAGGCTCAAAAGACAAACCCACCACCGTAAATACCACAAGTAACAAAAAACTGAGGGTAATGTTAATCAGTGCCAGAAGTCTAAACCTCAAAATGCACGCACTCGAGGCACTCCTCAGTAGGGAAAAAAATCAATATATGTGCAGTAACAGAAACCTGGTTTAAGGCTCCAGAGAGCACCCTAGCACTACCAGGCTACAACTCATACCATATATTTCGGCCACAGAACCCAAACTGAAATACAAAATGCGGGGGCATATCCATATTCATCAAGGATAACCACACATCCAGGTTAGTGGCACAGCACACAGCTTCAGAGATCATCCATGTGAAACTAACAACGGGCAAAACTGCAATTCAAATTGTAGCTTGCTAGAGATCACCCACCATGTCTCAGGACCCCCATTCCGCATTTCTGGAAACACTGGGAAACATAAAGGTCATAACAAACACCCTGATGTTGGGTGATTTTAATTACCCAAACATTAACTGGGAGAACTACTCAAGTACTAACTCCCTTGCTCAACATTTCCTAGAATTTATAAACTCAAATGCCCTGGTTCAACCGGTTAACACTCCCACCAGAGGTGACAACATATTGGACCTGGTCATCACCAACATGGGCGACCGATGTTCCACACCAGAGGTCAACCCCTCGCTGGTTAGATCTGACCATAAATAAATCACTTTGGATATCCACATTCCGCCCCCACCCCCAGTAAAGAAAACCACTGTGAAAAACTTTTCAAAAGTAAACTTCACGTTACTTAAGACAAAGGTGGAAAGTTTCAAAGTCCCCATGCTGAAGGATAATGCTGTCCAAGCTGCAAAATCCTTTACTAATGCATTCTACAGGCACCTACAAGAATGCATGGATCGTGCCATCCAAGCAAAACCAAGACTCACTCCTCCAAGAAAAGGAAACCTGTTTGGTGGACTCCTGCCATAAACAAGCTTTACAATAGAAGGAGGAAACTAGTACAGAAAAGAGTAAAATCCCAAGAAGGGAAGACATCCCTGATCAGTATCAGCAAGAAACTATCCCTCATAAAATCGTCCAAGGCGAGCTTTGAAAGAAAAATTGCCAAGGACTCCAAAGATAACCACAAGGCATTCTTTAGCTATATCAAGAATCTAAGTGGCAATGCTCAGATCTGTTCGGAGTTAGTGCAGAATGGCACAAAACACACTGAACCAACCGTTATCAGCAACATCCTGGCAGACAGGTTCAGCGCAAACTTCACCCCCCTCTCACCCCTAAAAGGGCCCATAACCATACCAAAAGAATGTAGAGTCCCTGAAATCACAGACACTCAGGTTAAAACAGCCCTCTCCAAAGCCAAAAACACAGCATAAATGGGACCAGACGTTGTCCCAGGCTGCATCCTACACGAGCTCAAAGATGAACTAACCCCTCACCTAAACACACTGTTCAAACTTAGCCTCTCCACAGGCTACATACCCATAGAGTGGCAGACAGCAACGGTTATTCTGCTCCACAAAGGTGGAGCCACAACAGATCCCGGAAACTTTCACCCTATAAGCCTGACTAGCTTGGTCTGCAAGGCTATGGAGCGCATCATCATGGAACTCATTAACAGAGACATTGGGAACCTTCAAACACTGACCCTGACCAGCATCCTGCCCTCACCAAGAATGATACCACGGTATAAAGAAAAAATTCTCAATTTCAACAATTGGCTAAGTTTCTGGTGTTATTCAAAGGGGATTCAGTGTCTGTCCTCCTGGGATGACATGCTCAACAAGCCATGCTGCTTTGCTAGAGATGGCTTGCACCTGTCACCCTTAGGCTATTGAATACTGGCCAAGGCTCTTGCCACCCCCATAGTGCCTTTTTTTAGGCAAGGCTCAAAAGACAAACCCACCGCCGTAAATACCACAAGTAACAAAAAACTGAGGGTAATGTTACTCAGTGCCAGAAGTCTAAACCTCAAAATGCACACACTCGAGGCACTTCTCAGTAGGGAAAAAAAATCAATATATGTGCAGTAACAGAAACCTGGTTTAAGGCTCCAGAGAGCACCCTAGCACTACCAGGCTACAACTCATACCATACATTTCGGCCACAGAACCCAAACAGAAATACAAAATGTGGGGGCATATCCATATTCATCAAGGATGCCTACACATCCAGGTTAGTGGCACAGCACACAGCTTCAGAGATCATCCATGTGAAACTAACAACGGGCAAAACTGCAGTTTAAATTGTAGCTTGCTAGAGGTCACCCACCATGTCTCAGGACCCCCATTCCGCGTTTCTGGAAACACTGGGAAACATAAAGGTCCTACCAAACATCCTAATATTGGGTGATTTCAATTACCCAAACATTAATTGGGAGAACTACTCAACTACTAACTCCCATGCCCAACATTTCCCAGAATTTATAAACTCAAATGCCCTGGTTCAACTGGTTAACACTCCCACCAGAGGTGACAACATATTGGACCAGGTCATCACCAACATGGGCGAGCGATGTTCCACACCAGAGCTCAACCCCTCGCTGGTTAGATCTGACCATAAACAAATCACTTTGGATATCCACATTCCGCCCCCACGCCCGGACAAGAAAACCACTGTGAAAAACTTTTCAAAAGCAAACTTCACGTTACTTAAGATGAAGCTGGAAAGTTTCAAAGCCCCCATGCTGAAGGATAACGCTGTCCAAGCTGCAAAATCCTTTACTAATGCATTCCACGGGCACCTACAAGAATGCATGGATCGTGCCATCCCAAGCAAAACCAAGACTCACTCCTCCAAGAAAAGGAAACCAGTTTGGTGGACTCCTGCCATAAACAAGCTATACAATAGAAGGAGGAAACTAGTACAGAAAAGAGTAAAATCCCAAGAAGGCAAGACATCCCTGATCAGTATCAGCAAGAAACTATCCCTCATAAAATCATCCAAGGCGAGCTTTGAAAGAAGAATTGCCAAGGACTCCAAAGATAACCACAAGGCATTCTTTAGCTGTGTCAAGAATCTAAGTGGCAATGCTCAGATCTGTTCGGAGTTAGTGCAGAATGGCACAAAATACACTGAACCGACCGATATCAGCAACATCCTGGCAGACAGGTTCAGCGCAAACTTCACCCCCCCCCTCACCCCCAAAAGGACCCATAAACATACCAAAAGAATGTAGAGTCCCTGAAATCACAGACACTCAGGTTAAAACAGCCCTCTCCAAAGCCAAAAACACAGCATAAATGGGACCAGACGTTGTCCCAGGCTGCATCCTACACGAGCTCAAAGACGAACTAACCCCTCACCTAAACACACTGTTCAAACGTAGCCTCTCCACAGGCTACATACCCATAGAGTGGCACACAGCAACGGTTATTCCACTCCGCAAAGGTGGAGCCACAACAGACCCCGGGAACTATCGCCCTATATGCCTGACTAGCTTGGTTTGCAAGGCTATGGAGCGCATCATCGTGGAACTCATTAACATAGACATTGGGAACCTCCAAACACTGGACCTTACCCAGTTTGGCTTTGTTAAGGGCAGATCATGCCTCCTAAATCTGGCAGACTTCTTTGAGACAGTTACCAAGGCTATAGACGAGGGAAAGGTGGTACACACAGCCTACCTAGACCTAATTAAGGCCTTCGACACCATTCCCCATCCTGGTATTATAGACAAGATCACCAGCCTGAACATAAACTCCTACATCACAAGATGGGTTGCCAACTGGCTCACGGACAGAACCCACATGGTGAGAGTTGCAGGAGCTAGGTCCGACTCTAAACTGGTTACAAGTGGCATTCCCCAGGGCTCAGTCCTAGGACCCCTCCTGTTTGGCATATACTTCTCAGAGGTACAGGCAAGCACAGGAAGACTATGGCTGACCAAGTTCACAGACTACCGCAAACTAGGGGCTATAATTGACTCCCCAGCTGACACAGACATCCTCCAAAAGGGTCTCACTGAGACGGATACCTGGTGTCAAAATCATGGCCTCAAGCTAAATGTCAAAAAGTGCATAGTCATCGCCTTTGGAAAAAGCAAAGTACCCACAAACTACTACATAGGTGGTAGCCCCCTAAATATGGAAGACGTAATAAGGGATCTGGGGACCCATGTAGATAGTAATCTCACCTTTGATAATCACATTGCCAAAGTGGTTAGAAAATCCTTCTACATGGCCCACCTAATCACAAAAGGGTTCGCATCCAGCTCAAAAGAGGTCATTATGCCCCTCTACTCATCAGTCATCAGACCCATCATAGAGTACAATGCCCCATTTGGGATGTACCTTACAAGACACCTGCAACAGCTGGAAAGACCACAGAAGTACCTCACCAAGAGGATCACTGGCCTCAAACAGATGCCCTATGCAGCTTGACTGAAGAAACTCCAGCTGTACTCGGTTGCATACCGCCTACTCAGAGGTCATCTCTGCCTGACATACAAGGCCATGTCCAACCCATAATTGATGGACATGCTCCACCTAAAGAAAACCTTATCCCCTCGAGCCACACACTCTAGGGATCTAAACCTCATCACAACAATAAATAGGACATGCTGGTGGGATAGATTCCTGTCCCAGAGACTTCCCATGCTTTGGAACAAGATCCCAATCTACATTAGGCAGAGCTCCTCGCTTACACTCTTCAAAAGAAACCTTGATGAGTGGATGGGAAACAGAAAGTTTACCCCGGGGATCACTTCAGTGGTTCTGCTGGACAGAGGCCCATGAAACTAATCTAAGGGGGCAGCAAAAGCCAACACATTCTGGCTAGGCTTATAAATGCCTTCGGGCAGATAGCCTAGTACATACCTATGAACCTATGAACCTCCCAAACCTCTTGTATCAGAGGCAGATGGGATATATGCAGGTGATCCTTAGGAACATCAGGTGTTTCAGCTAATTGGTGATTCTGAATGCCCAAGACTTGTTTCATCATTTTAATGGACAATTTCAGGTCAATAAAGCCAAACCCCACTAGCTGGATATGCATATTTCGACCTTGTTATGACCTCATCAGCACAGCACAAGCAGAGTGTTTGACTAAGCATTAGAAACACAGGGCTGTTATACCCAACTGATGTCCATTATCAGTAGGGTCACTGCAAAAATATCCCAAACAACAAACTAAAACAATGAGTGAGAATGTCACTGAATAACCAATCAGTAAAAACAAAATGAAAACTCTGGCAAAGCTAGAATTTCACTGAGTGACCTCCGAAACCCCTTGGGCATTCAGAATCGCCAATTAGCTGAAACACCTGATGTACATATGGATCATTTGCATATATCCCATGTGCCCCTGATACAAGAGGTTTGGGAGGTCACTCAGTGGAAGTTCTAGCTTTGCTGGAGTTTTCATTTTGTTTTTACTAACATTTACATAAAGTGAATATTTATGTTATAAACTCAATTGTAGGTTTAACATTTCAAAATACATAGCTACTAGCCATTAATATAGTTAGGAAAATATTATGCATGGCGAGGGTAATAGTATAATTGAGATTGGAAAGTATAGTACAATAGATGTTAGAGAGAAAATTAGTTTTTGGTAGGGGAGGGATTGTTTTGAGTTGGATGAAGTAATAGTAGAGGTAGTTGGATGAGTCAGTGCAAGGTGGAATGGGGGGAGGGGTTTAAATTGGAGCGTGGCAAGGGCATTCCCATTTGGAAGAAAGATGAGAAAGTAACTGAGATTTGAAATTTTGTATGGGTAGCTAGGTTGCATAGGTGTATGGGGAGAGAGTTCTACTGTTTAGCTAAGGAGTGGGACAGCAGTAGATGGCCAGGAGGGCATGCAGGTTTGTGGACCTGAAGGAGATTTTGGTTTTTGGATCTGAGTGAGGGGTTGGGAATGTCAGGTTTTAAGGAAGTAGCGAGAGCTGGGCAGTTGGCAGGTTTAAAGATGAGCTTGTGGGCAATGGTGAGTTGTATGTTAACTGAGGTAGTTGGGTAGTTCAAGGCCAAGATGGAGATTGGTGAAAAGAGGGGCACCATACATAAGGGAGGGGAGTAGGAAGGTGGATGCAAGCGTTTGACAGGTAGAGGGGCTTAGGAAGCGGTTGTGCCTGTAGAGAAGACCTAACTTTTAGTGTGCTATTTTGCTTGCCTTTACAAGTCCACCTTTTTCTCAAATTGTCAGTCTTCATTCTGCAGTCCTACTACTTGATGATAACTACTATAGCCTGTATGTGCAATTAAGACACAATAAATAAATAGCACAAGTTCAGGAGACAAATTATGGCACTTATTTATTTGGAAAGCTTAACATCAGCCTTTATTTACATTTTTTAAAGGTCACATTCCCTTTAAACTACTCTGCCTTACTCGGTCATTTAATAAATGTGAGCAAGGTGTGTTTCTTCTGCTGTACAGTTAGCAATGCTTTGCTTTAGGATCATATTTGGTGAAGACAGAGAACAGTACATCCAAAAAAGAGTTTTTTGTGTCCATACTTGAGCTAAACCAAGAAGTTCAAATGTTTACTTGTGTACCAGTGTAGACTGATCTATTGGATATTTCACTACCATCGCTATATGGAGACCTGTGGTGTTCTGTTTCTTGCACAACAGTGCATTATTTGTACTGTTACGTGTCCATTTGTTATCACATCAGTCTACAGTTATATGTGCAGTGTTGTAATCAAGTATTCCTATTAAAAACAAACTGTATAATTACAGGCCACATTTTTATAACATTGTTACAGTCTGGATAATCACAACTCCAGTGCCTGCTAGTGAGTTATGTGTACTTTTTACTACTCTTCACGGTTATACACTGCTCCACAAACCTAATATACGTTTAATGATAGTGGCAGAGATAATGTTATGCATAGAGCAGGCTGCACACTAGTAACAGTGATGTCACTTCTAATGAGGAAGATGCCTAGGTATGGAAAAACTGGATTGCTAACTTAACTAGCAGGTGCCATGCTGCATTCCATGTTCACAGAAGATAAACGGGTTTAAATTAACCCTAGCCCCTAAACTCTATCTCTGAACTGAGTACTTTTTTTTTTACTCAATGAGTGGCACAAACAGAGACTTGGAACCCAAAGTATCTTTCTTCTGTGGTAATAATCTGTCTACAAGGATAACCCCTTCAGTAGACAAGTCCATTCTATAACCCATCATCTCCAAGGTCAATCCAACATTTATAGCAGTCCTTATGATATCACTTTCACTAATGCAGTGGTCTACTTCCTAAAAAACAAATGTCTTTCCTTTTTACCACCAGAGGTGGTGGTTCATACAAAATGTCCTTTTATCTGGCCTATTGTAATTCCCTCTTTCTAAGACTATATGGCTGTAGCTTCTTTTACCTCCATTTGGTTCAGAATTTTGCAGCCACGGTACTGAGTATCACATTTCATTTTGATCAAAAAATTCTTGTGCTGTGGGATCTGTAGCAGTTGCCATTTGGTATATGGTCTTTACTAAACATTTTTGTATAAACATACTATGCATACACAGCCTGAGTCCTGTCTACACAAAGGAGTTGCTGGTATCTTACTCCCCTATTCACCCGCTCCACTCACTCAGAGTGGGACTGCTGTTGGAGGTATTCAAAGATTTCTGGCAGGAACTGTTTTGTTTATAATACTCCCGGCTTGAGGTACTTACTAGCTCTCCAGATTTCTGCCTGTGATACTCAGCCATTTTCTAGATGGTCCCAGAAAATTCATTCAACAGAAAGTCTATAAAAATACTTTTGCAAAGGTATTCCATGAGTAGCATTCCATTGTCGGAGAAATGAATGAGATATTCTGATGAAGGAGCAGATGAATGGCTTGATCACTCCCAGCACATTCAGTACACTACTGCAGAATGTTTTCCTCTCTTTACTTTTGCTAAGTTGACTGCATAGTTTTGCTGTTGACAACACTGCTAAAGCTTCAAGTAAGAAAATGTGCAGTTAGAAGCCTTGAGAATTTTGCTCATGATTTTTAATTGATGCTTGATGCTGTAAAGGGCTGCATTTCTTATTGTTTTCCAAACAATCATGTTCAGTGCTGTGTATATTGCAGAATTTGTATTAGCAGTTTGTCTTGCATGCATCCTTTAAGACATTGGGCAGGATTCACGAAGCCTCCGTGTAAGAGTTACAAGTCTTACACGGAGGCCGCAGTTAAACGGTGTGACGTCAGCATGCCATGCATATTCATGAGGGCATGCTGACTCACACCCAAGGCTAACACGGTCCGTGTAAGAAAGTAGGGGGTGTGCCCGCAGGGCGAGTCCTGCAAACGGAGACGCCCCCAGAAGAGTAACAGTCCCGAAAGTAAACCCCCACGAGAGAGTCCGCGTAAATGTCAACAAACACAACACAACACATGCCCCCACAGACTATAAACATAAAATGTAAAAATGAACATGTTATATATTTTTTTATAAGTTTTAAAGATGTTTGCCCGTAATTGCGCTCGTTTGTGCGGGCATACCCGTCGCTTAGCCACAGTTAGCAGTCAGTGGAAAAGCATATAAGATCTAAATATGGAAAGCAAGCCAAGAAGCAATAGCGTAGTGGTAGAGATGTCGGCTGAAGAGGAGGCAGTCACGGTTCGAGCCCTAACAACATCAATTTTTATCTCTAGTGAAATAAGCACGAAACAATTCCCTGACATATATGTACATATATATAATTATATTTTATGTAAAATGTAATGAAATGGGCCATGTATTTTGAAGAAATGTGAGATAATAAAAAAAAAAAAAAATGTCAGAAGTGCCTATAGCTGAGCTACGCTCTAACAAGCTGAGTATATCTGCCCGTAGGTGAGCAGTGGTTTAACAGGTGTAAAATGAGTGCCCGGGGTTGAGCAGCATTGTAACACACTGAAACTGTGTGCCCATAGCTGAGCTGAGCATAATATGCGTGCTGACAGCCAAATGATGTGTAAACCAGCGTAACCCGTTTGCGTGGAGCTAAGCACCGTGCCAACAAGCTAACCGGCGGGCAACGTTGAGCAAGCTGTATCAAAACTGCCTTTACACAGACACACCTCCTAGCCTGTGTAGACAGTCATAAAATAAAAAAGCAATGGCCAGGCTTGAACTCAGGATACCATGCACCATAGTCAAAGTACTGAACCACTAAGCCATGACAGTTGCTCTTAGAAATGCAGTATTAGCGTATATATAGGAATGAATGGAAAGAGAAGCATGACAAAGCAGGTTTTGTGAAGCTGATACATTTCCAAAATGGCCAATCACAGATAAGTGTGGGAAAAACGGCATATATAAGCCCCATAGGTGGGAATACACAGCATAACTGATTGTGGAACCGATTTGCAGTCAGGATGGCAGGTGTAGGAGAGGGTAGTTGCTTCCGAGCACAGAGGTGGGGCATTGAGGAGTCCAAATATATGGTTTGGCTCCTAGTCCATGATCATGAGGCCCAACTCATGCAGGGCCAGGTCCTGTGGGGAGCATACAAGGCTGAGGCATGGGACCGGTTGGCACATGATCTCACCAGTGCCATAGGAATACCAAGGACTGGTGAACAGGTCCGTCACCACCATGCGGACCTGAAGAGACGGAAGCAGGACCAACTGAACCGTTGGATCCAGGAGGCCCGGCAAATGCCCAACACCTCACTACTGAGTAAGTTACATGTAATTATTTATGTAAGAAATTAACCTAGCTGATATTATGGAGATGTGTATTCCAATATTACTTCATTTATATTACAGTTGCAGGTGTCCGTTCTGCGAATTGTCGAGCCTATGCCGATAGGCTTGTGCGGTTGCACCACCAGGCAGGTTAGTAATTTTCTCCCTGTAACTGTTAAAAAATATAAGTATGACAGCTTGCAAAAGAGTGCAGTGTAGTCACTTATTAATAAAAAGTTCAAGTAACAGTGTAAGAGAGATTCTGCTAGTACTGTGTGATTACATAAGTGTGATGCAGCCTGTAATCCAAAAATAAAAATGAAACAAGTCTGAAATAAAGATGTTCCACCTGTACTGTAATAGTACATAACCTGCAGCAGGCTGTAAATTACAACACATGTGTGAAATATATCCCAGTTTAAAATCTGAAACATGACACAAGTGAGACTGTTGGAAAGGATTGTTGTAACCAAGTAAAACATGTCAATAAAGCCTAGGATTAAGTACCATCCTGAATTGTAAAAATAAAACACGTGAGAGTGTGAGAAAGAGGTATGAATCCACCAAGAAAGTTGTAATAACTCCTGCAGTCAGTACAGAATGAAATGAATGTGACAGGCACAACAAAAGAGTGAAATGTGTGCAATAAAGTACTGAAGCTGGAATGTCTGTCCCACAATTTGGATATGTTGCTGTACCTTTGCAATATGCAGATAGTATGGTTGTATGAAATACCAAACATCCACAGTTGTCTAGAGCCATATAAATCAAATGTAGCAGGATGCTGTAGCTGAACAGAGCCAGATATGAATGTGTATGAATAAAAATGCAATGTATATTAATGTAGCAGTAACATTCCCATCATCAACATGCCTAAGTTTACACATAGAAAACTGTAGTCAGACCTGTAGGGTGTATATATCTGCAGCTAGTAGAAATGTACAGCATATGTATAGGTATTTGAAGTTGTTAATGAAATATTTCTTCACCCTACACTATAACCACAAATAATCCATTCCACATGAAATGGGTATGTGTATTCACAATTAATTCCCCTGGACATTTGTCCTGTTGGTTCATACATATTTGCATGTACGTTGATGCATGTGCCCTGTTCATACATCCAAACCTGATGGCCTGTTGCCATCAATCAACCCTGCATGCTGTTGGATTGTGTACTGTTGTTCAAATTATGCATGTGTTATGCTTGCTGTTCAATGTCTTGAATTTATGGGTGTTTGGTTAATGGGAATACTAATCCATGCTGTTACAACTAATTGTGAATGATATTGTTTGTTACTAACCCAAATTGTCATAAAATATTGCAAAACATATGATGACAGGGAAGGCGGGTTCCTGCGGACCCACCTCTCCCACCTCAGCTGGCGAGTGCACCTGGCACTAGTGCCCAGGCCGGACCCTCCTCCGGTGGCCCTGTGCCACCTTCGGGTGGAAGCGCTGCAGGGGATGGGGCTCGTCCCCCCTCTGCAAGCGTGGCCGGAGGAGACCATCCACCCACCCTCTGTAGTGTCCGGACTGTGGTGCATAGGGAGATCAGGCATTCTGTACTTGAGCCCCTACGCCAGCTTGAGGCACGGGTGGCACAACTCACAGGCGTGCCTGCTGCCCATCTTACACAGCCCCCAGCACAGTCCCGTCCTGGGCAGTGAAGGCACAGTGGCAACTGCCCATGAGTGGGGATCTCAGTTCCACTGTTGCCATCTGTGGGCTCATGGGCTCGAGATATCCAAACATCCGTCCCCGTCAATTGTGTTTCCCCCCCACATGTGTCATACACCACCCCTGTATGCGTCTTGTTTGTCTTGTCTGTTAACTTCCCCTACCTACCTCCCCAACTATACCTACTTCCTGTACCTGACATTCCACTCTCACCTGAAAAAAAAAAAAAAGGGCACTCTGTTCCCACAAAAAAATTACGCCCCATACATAGCTGCCCATTTCGCAGACATGTCTGCTGGACATGTGAACTGGCAATTACAACTGGCTGTACAACAAATATTGTTGTCCTCACCCCTCTCTCAGGGGTGGAATGTTTCAAATTTCACACCAAATTACACATGTATGCACAGCTGTTGCTGATAAAGAAATGTGCAGCTATGGGCCTTTCCTACACCCTTACTGCAAATCCTGAGCTTATTTCCCTACTGTCCTACCCTCTTTGTGACCCCTTTTTCACCACTTTCCTGTCTCCCCATTTTCATTTCTTTCAAAGAAATTAGCGCAGGTGTGCGCAAGAGTAAGCACTTCTAAGCAGTAGTAAGTGGATATGCGCTTGTGTGCGCTTAGCTACGCGTGTGTGCACGAAGCTAAACGCCAGTGCGCATGCGTGAGCTCCGCGCAAACCAGCACTACCCCACTTACAACTGCTTAAAAGTGCCTTCGTCACTCTGAATGACAAGGCCTGTAGTCTGCTCAGAAGCAAAATAAAATCCCACTGTCAGTCCCGAACCCAGGATCTTGGAAACAGTAGTCTGCATGACTTACCACTAAGCTATTACTGCTATACAAGAACATTGTGCTGAAAGAAATATATCATGAAATATTAGGAATGAATGTAAAGGGAATATAGGAAGTCTAGTACACAAAGCATGTCATGTATATTTACTGTCAAATCTAGTGGATTTGTAAAATATTAGTGTGTGAAGAGAAACAGCCATGCTAGTTGGTAGGTAGTAGGTAATAATGTCACAGTAGCACCTTGCAAGCCACACACATACTCAGAGCAGGATAAACACTGCCATATTTTAATAGTTAAGAGCCCAGGCATAGCAACTGTGACTGAGTTACAGGGATGTCCCTGATTTGAAAACAAATGTTAACTGTGCCCCACTGACTCCCTGTGAAATGAGTAGGCAGAAAGGTGTTACAACACATGTAATGGTAACTATGAATTACTGAAAGTATGCACCACTTGCACATCACAAATGGTGTAGTAATACATATGCTCAAAATAACCCACAGTCACAACTGCAGAATATCAGAAAATGTCATGGGTGTATCCCACTGGTATGTACCATTCCATGAGGCTGATAAAAGATGCACCTGAGAGTATCTGAGGCCTGCTCAGCAGCATAATCAAATACCCTTCTAGGTGTCAAGGCCCACACCAAGGCCAGACCACACTGTATGCAGTACCACCCTACCACAACAAACACATAGGGAATTGCTGCTCAAACAGATATAGCAAGCATTACAAGGTGTGAATGTAAATGGAAAATAGGAAAGCCATAGCAACACATTACAGTAAAGACACCTAGCAGGCATACAAGGAGTGAATGTAAAGGGCAAATATTGAAGCCATAGCAACAAATTGCAAGAGCCACTGCTATATACCAGTTACACCACAAGTCCCACAGGAAAGCACACACACCCATATACACAGTATTACTAGTCTTAGGTGTCAGTTTACATACACAATGAGAAGAGGAAACTGGAGGAAGGAATACTCAGGTTACAGTACAACATGTATTGCAGTATCTACAACACAGCCTGAAATATGAGAGACATACCAGCTGTTACACTCACAGAACAGTGTCCACAGCATACGAGCATGGTCCCCACCCTGATAATCTGAAAGGGCTATGCCTACCTAACAAACCTTTTTATAGCACTGTCCTGAAATCACAGTGAGAACTGCAATCACTACACAACAGGCTGCATGCAATTAGTAAATGCTACCTAACAATTGGTGCAGAGGCCATCATCACATGGACATGTGCAGATACCTACAAAAGCATCCTGTACTCCCAGTCCACACATGCAATACTTTCATTGCACCCTCTCGAGGTAGAGACAGAGAGAGAGAGAGAGAGAGAAAAGAAAGAAAATTTAAAACAACAAAACAAACAAGTTGTCATCACAACCTGACACTGCCAAGCCAAACTGAAGCTGGCAAGAGAAGCAGCAGCAGGCCAACCATCACAAAGCCAACAAACCAGCTGTAACAAACACAGGTAATGTAAAGTAATAATATAATAGTCTGCATACTGTGAACCCTCCATATGTGTTATTGGTCTGTATCTATGTATATGAAGATGTGCATAGGGCAGGGGACATACTGCAACTGTCACTGAAGGCTGTACATACATATGTATGTGAAGGTAACTATGTGCACATATCAATGTAGGTTGTAGTGCAATGTACAATATAGGTTGTACAGCAATGGATGTTTATCAGTACATTAGTGTGTGTATACATATGTGTAAATAAAAAGGTTTATATATATATCTATCATATGTATATGTATGTATAGATAAAGTTGGGGACAACTTTTTAGGTCAGGAGGAACTCCCTACTGAGAATCCAGACATGTGACCTTAATAGCGAATAGGATGATGTTTAATTTGCAATGGCAAACAGTTTGTTGATGCTTCTTCGGTGCAGCTTTTTTACCGATGGTGGAACTGTCTTAAATAACTTGCATTGTATAGATTTTCTTACAATTAAGGTAAGGGATTCTAGCTATGTTTATATGAGTTAAGAGACAAGGAACACCATGATAGTATTTTGATGAAAGAACTCTCAGTCTGTGAGGGATGTGTTCTCATTTCTGAATGCCATTTGCCAAGTTGTAATGCTTTTGTTCAAAATATGCACTTTTGAATTATGAGCTTGTAAATGCATTTTTTATGTCTGAAGTCTGCAGCGTTTTGTTTAGTCAGAGGGTTTTGGTAATGCTTTGAAATATTTTGTGATGAGTGTGAGTGCTGCACTTTAGAAAATGAATTGGATTGAATTTAAACTGCATTTGAATGTAATGATGGCTTTAAATTGATAAAAGGCAATTAAGCTTCATTTTAAATTAATGAGCCGCCAAAAGTTGTTTAGTATAAGTATTTTGGAATCATTTTATGACATTGTATCTGATGAAGCATAGTTTAACTATGCGGCGCTTATTCTCTGTTTCCAATAAATGAATTTTTACATATTTCCATCGTGGATATTTTCAGTGTGTCAGGAGCTTGAGTTGGGACTACTCTACAGAAGGATTTACTCGTGGTGACTGTTCTCACTTTTGGACTTCATTACTACCCCTTCTTGTTTTTGGTGAGAACGTCTTCGTATTGAGTTGTGTTTTCTACTTTTACTGCTTATTCTGCATTTTTGTTCACAACTCAATTCACGATGGAAGGCCAGAATGTTGGGACTGCTTCTAATCCAGTGTCGAGGGATTTGTCTCGTTTATGGACAGATTTATTTGTCGTGAACTCAACCCTTTATTGCTGGACCTGAATGAAGTGGGGCCCACACATCGATGATTGATAATGGAGAAAATATGGAATTTCATGAGCAACTAAGCGCTGGAAAATAATCTTTACCAACTACAAAGGTACATGTGGCAAAGATTACATTTAGAAGCTTGCTTGCACCATAAGGTAGTCCCCAGAGGCATGGGTTTTCTGCATGCCTACGTGGGATGGGGACTCCCATCCGTCCTATTGAAGCAGTGGCAAGACTTGAATATAGGCCTGGGCTTTGATTATGTGAAGTTACTTTTGAACTATTTTTCCACTGGAGACTGACCTCCGTGCTAGAACTGATGTGCTTTATCAAAGGTTAGTTGATAATTTCAGCTCAGATTACTGCATAAAAACAACTGACACATTTTACAGGTTAAATCTTTTGGTGAGAGACTGTGTAAGACCAAACAGCATAAATTAAGGAGAGATCTGTTGGATTTCCAAAATGGTCATGTCTTTGTATGGCCTAGGTACCAAGAAGGTCAGGCCAAGTCTATGCAGTATGTACAGGAACATAGTAATCTGGCAGCAAGTGTTGTATCTACTAATAATCTGTTTCAACAGCTTAATAACTCTGAGTTTATTCCACAGTCAGTGGTTTCTTCTAACAGGGTGAGTGCTTTAGACCCTATAGATTTTCCAACCACAGACACACCTCCACCTAATCAAGAGGCCATGCAAGGCTATAAGAATCCAGGAGCTATACCTAAAAGCAGCTGTACACCAGGCACCTCGAATCCATCTTTTTTACCTTATCAAAGGAAGTTTGCCCCAGCTCAGGGAAGATCCAGCAGCAGGGGACCAAGAAAACGGAAGTCTTCAGAAGAAGGGAATATAGTCAACAGAAGAACCAGGCATTGACTCTTGTGTTTAATTTTTCTAGCTATAATATGGACACAGCTATGCATAGCCTTCTTAACAGAGGACTTACATTTATTCCGTCAACTAAAACATCATTAGAGGACACTTTTGGACTTAAGATTATTTTGTAGGCGAGTTTGTCTAAAGTTGTTTTTCCGGCTGATGATACCAGGATGAGTGGGGTAACTAAATCTCGTAACATACTTAAAAATAATAGTACCTTTATACCTCCTATACATCCTATGGTGCAATGTTTTCTAGATCTATGCGAAAGAGATTTCTACACATTGTTTTCTCTAGCATGTAACAACACAAAAGGAAGATTTTGCAATCTCAATAGGGACGAGTTTCAAGCCCTGGTTAAATTGAGAAGTGATGATAATCTGATTGTGAAACCTGCTGATAAAAGGGGGGGGTGTAGTTCTGATGGATGTGGATGACTATGTGAATAGCATGAGATTGCTATTGTTGTCTGATCACAATACCTATAAGCACATCACTGCACAGCAGGTCTCTTCCATTATACTAACAGTTCATGAAAATGTATATGATCTATTATTATGTAGACAAATTAGTGTTGAAATGTATGAATACTTGTTAATATCTGACCCCGTTATTCCCATAGTCAAGGGACTCCCCAAGATCCACAAAGAGATTTGGCCTGTTCCGATGAGACCTATTGTAGCAGGTGAGGGGTGGGTTACCATATATCGATCTTTTGGAGAGCCTCCTACATCCAGTAGTGAGTAATTGTCACACCATTCTTAGTGACACTTACCAACTTATAGATAGCCTAAGGGCCTACATTTAGAAATGAAGGACACAGAGTACCTCCTCATAACCATGGATGTGGAAAAGCTCTTTACCTCTATCCCTAATGAGATAGGGATACAGTACATTAGAGAGCTTCTGCATAAAGAAACACAATATACAAATGATAGAATAATACTGATAACTCAGCTTCTTGACACAGTGCTTAACAACAATGTGTTTATTTTTGAAAATGACTATTATCTACAGGCATGGGGGTTGCCATGGGCACCCCCTGTGCCAATAGTTATGCTAATTTGGTGGTCTACTGGTGGGAAAAGTTGTTCCTGTTTACCCACGAATCTTCTAGATACATAAGATACTATAGAAGGTTCGTGGATGACATATATAGTTTGGGAAGGTACGTCAGATAGTTTTCATCATTTCCTTGGTTATCTACAAACCACAACAGACTTCTTGAGGTTTACAGTGGAGATTTCAAGTTATGAAGTTAATTTCCTTGACGTCAGCTCAGGTTGACAAAAGAGGGTGAAATTGTGACCAGGATTTACAGGAAAGCTGTATGGAAGAATGCATTGTTAGCACCAGATAGCATGCACCCAACCTATACCTTCGTGGCATAGTCACTAGTCAATTTATAAGAGTATCTAGACTATGTCAAAATAAAGATGATCTTTTGAATGAAGTTAATAATATGGAAACCCTGTTTAGGGATAGGGGATATGACATGACTATGGTTAGAAGGGTAAGAAATGAAATTTTGGAGTTTTAGAACATGATGCTAGTCCGGTGTTCCATATTAAGAATGGATGTAGGATGGGAGCCACTATGGGCCCCAATATCCGTGGAAAAGGCTTAGTTATGTCATTAAATTCACCAATGAAGTGGAAAGTGTAAGAAGTGTGATTAGGAAGCACTGGAATGTCCTTTCGTAAATAAAGAAATTAGCAAGATCGTAGGACCTGCACCAACATTTTGCTATAGGAATTGCAATAATCTTAAGAGGCAACTATGTAATGACCGGCAGGTCACGAATATAAGAAATCCACTAGTCTAGTACTAGGGGACCTGGTCAGGAAAACATATCCTTGTTTACACTGCCCAAGGTGCAAGAGCATTAGTAATATACAGACTTATCAACATCCCAGTATGAATTTTGTTTTCAAACCCAAGTACTATGCTGACTGCAACACCAAAAATGTGATTTACTTGGCCACCTGTTCTTTTTGTACAGCATTTTACGGGTCTAACCAAGAGAAGGCTAAGGACCCATTATCTATGACCACCTTTATGAGATCCAAAGCAGGATGACACTAATGCTTTGGCCAGGCATATTAAAGTGTCCCTCTCATTCTTTCACTTTTAGGGTTTTGGACATAATCATTCCAACTTTAAGAAGAGGTAGTATTGAACAAAGGTTGGCTAGAGCCGAGTTACACTGGATCTTAAAACTAGCGGCACATAATTCTCCAGGGCTGAATGGCTTTATCTCTATTAAACCGATGTTGATTGAGCGTAAATAAAGTTGGTTTTGCTATCTAGAATTCTATAGCCCATACTTCCCTAGTAGTTAGGATATTAAAGTGGGTATTATCCCCCTTTTTTCCTCTTAATTTGTGGTTAGCCAACTGGGCATTTCCTTTATCTATAGCTCTATAGGGTGATGTATAAGCATTTAATGATAGGGACATCTTGTCACCTTGGAAGTTGTTGTTTAACATTACAGTATATGCATTACTAAACATCATTAATTTTATACCAGGGCACGTACTCCTATATTATAGATGTTTACGATGGAATAGATAAGTATAGTACTTAGTTATTCAGGTCATATATACAGGTTTTATATTTTAAATTTTTATTTCATTGCTTATTATATTTTATAGTAAGGGCATGTCTTAATATGATAGAATGGCGTTTGAGATTAGCCCTTGGTTTGTTATATATACATATGTAGCAAGGGTATGTTTTAGTTGGATAGAATGGTGTTTTGAGTAACCCTTCATCCTATATATCTATATTTGTCTTGGTATATAACCCTGCATGTTCATTTGGGGTGACACTCCTCCACCATGAGATGTAGGATTAGAACTGCCCTTTGAGTTCAGCTACACTGATGTACAGGAATGGTTTTGATGTCCAAAGGAAGCATTATGGAGATGTCGTTTGAATAAATATCTTGCCATTGTTGTCCCATAAGGGTATATAGTTACACATACATTTTTATACCATAGATACATTTTATATCTGTTGCTTTGTGATTATGTGGTTATGTTTGTTTTATGATTTATATGCATGTGTATAGTATATTCCCTAAACATGATGTGTAGTATACTACTATGTAAATTTAGTGGTAAATACAGCACTTTCTTATAGGTTCTTGTTAATTTTTAGACACACAACACGTTCTATGTTTCATGTAAAATAAGTATCAATAGGATAGTAATGCTGAATTAATTGTGTATTTTGCAACATGGTTTATCCTAGTACATATGAAATAGTTTGTAGTTCGTGTAAATATACAGATATTGCTTTTACTTCATCACTAGAGAATTAATATATGTGTTTATAGCGGTTTTGGTTTTACACTGATATATATATATTCCCTCATATATATTTTATATATTTTTATGTTTATTTACTGAAGTTTATATGTGGGACATAAAATTTTAGTAATAGAAAATATACATCTTTATAGGTCTTACGCATGGTGGGTAGGATCAGTATGAAGAATGTATTTAAATGCTGGACCTATATTAAATTTTCTTAGTTCGGTCTCTATGGTCTTGCTTTAGGACCGTGGGGACAACTTTTAGGTCAGGAGGAACTCCTACTGAGAATCCAGACATGTGACCTTAATAGCGAATAGGATGATGTTTAATTTGCAATGGCAAACAGTTTGTTGATGCTTCTTGATTGCAGCTTTTTACCGATGGTGGAACTGTCTTAAATAACTTGCATTGTATAGATTTTCTTACAATTAAGGTAAGGGATTCTAGCTATGTTTATATGAGTTAAGAGACAAGGAACACCATGATAGTATTTTGATGAAAGAACTCTCAGTCTGTGAGGGATGTGTTCTCATTTCTGAATGCCATTTGCCAAGTTGTAATGCTTTTGTTCAAAATATGCACTTTTGAATTATGAGCTTGTAAATGCATTTTTTATGTCTGAAGTCTGCAGCGTTTTGTTTAGTCAGAGGGTTTGGTAATGCTTTGAAATATTTTGTGATGAGTGTGAGTGCTGCACTTTAGAAAATGAATTGGATTGAATTTAAACTGCATTTGAATGTAATGATGGCTTTAAATTGATAAAAGGCAATTAAGCTTCATTTTAAATTAATGAGCCCGCCAAAAGTTGTTTAGTATAAGTATTTTGGAATCATTTTATGACATTGTATCTGATGAAGCATAGTTTAACTATGCGAAAGCGCTTATTCTCTGTTTCCAATAAATGAATTTTTTACATATTTCCATCGTGGATATTTTCAGTGTGTCAGGAGCTTGAGTTGGGACTACTCTATAGAAGGATTTACTCGTGGTGACTGTTCTCACTTTTTGGACTTCATATATATATATATATGCATATATGTATACATAGATAGAGAGGGATGTAGAAATACATAGACGTATATAGATAGATAGAATATGTACATACATATATATGTAATACACACATACATATGTAGATATATGTAGATACATAAACATATACAGACAGATCTGACTGTCTACAGATATGTCTGTATATGACTATCTCTCTCTCTCTCTGTCCCACCCCTTCTGTCTCTCTCCTTCTGTCTCTCTCTCTCTCTCTCTCTCTTCCCCTCTCTCTCCATATCTATATCTATATATCTATATCTATATATATTATATATATATATATATATATATATATATACATATACATATATATATATATATATATATATATATATATATATATATATATATATATATATATATATATATATATATATATATCTATATCTATATATCTATATCTATATAAATATCTATATATATATATATATATATACTGAGTGAGGCACATGTGTGCAGATGTATTGCAACAGGTGCCTGGTGACAAAGGCATGGAGTGAACACCAGTGTGGATACTGGAGTACCATACCCCATTCCACAACACTTACACCAGTAACCACCACATATGTGCTTGCCTGCCCACCACTGCATGTGTCAGGGGGGAACAGGGGCAACAAGTGTACAATAGGCTCCCCATTGATATTCACAGTGGCACACTAGTCCTGTAATACCTGTACATGGTATGTGTCAGCAGACATGGTGTGTCAGCTATGGACATGTAGGTCAATGTACCCCTCTACACCCCACAATGTCCTACACGGTATGTACCTCCCATGACAGCTACAGATATGGAGAAGGACACAGTCATATGTAAGAAACTGTGACAATGCACTCAAGCACATTACTTATGCAGAGTGACTGACAAGACCACAGAGCGCACCCATACTACCTACATAGAGGTTACCACTGCTGGATATACATAGTTAAGTCACACCCATGACAGTTGTCCAACAACCATGGTAAAACCTCACAACATCCACAACCTAAATGACCTATGTCTGTCATCCTTGTCACCACAGTAAAGAGCACATGGTGGAGGTACAGGTTCCTACCCACAGATAAGACATACCCTGGAGTAAACCACACAGCATTAAGAAGCAAGGCTCCCCACGAGTATATGTCAGACATACCCCTGCTGAATGTTATGCAGATAGGTAATATGCCATATGACTCACCCTGTGTAACTGTTTGACAGGAGCAGGTACGATCACATCACATGTGTCACAAGGGGCAGGTTAGCATAACAGTATGCTGCTGTAGGCCCAGGGCCAATAGCATACTACCTACCTAAGACACAATGCACACCCACGAACCCATTGCAAACCAACTATGTGAGATGGAATGAGTGTGCCAGTGACTGGGTGCATGTTATGTAATGGTGTGATTGCTCACCATGACTGTCTGTCTGTCATGGTAGTGTGTGTCCTTGGTGTGAGGCCAGAGACAGATGTGTGAGGTATTGCGATCCAAACATATTACATTGTCATATGTTGTGCTGTGTTACCTTGTATGTGACTGCAGTGTAGGTAGGGTTATGGCAAGTAAGAGTAGTGTGCATTACCAGTGAAATATGTAACGTGCATTGCATGCAGTGCATGGGTTGATAATGTTCCCCATACAGTACCTTTATACAAACCCCCAGTGTGAGGTTGTGCATTGGACCTGAATCAGTGTGCTGACTGCTGGAGTATACTAGTGTGTCTTATGGAGTGTGCCAGGTACTGTTGCACAGTTGTCGGCTGAGCACTGATATCTGGTCATTTACATGTGTATCCTCCAATAGATAGACAGATGCTATATATGGGAGTTAAGTTATATCACTACAGTCGAGTATTATGTGTATTATGTGTGCCATATTTTGCTGACATATATTGCTGACATATTTTTCTTTTCCTTTTCAGGGCTATGGTTCACCAGCGAAACCCTACCTACTCCGCTGCAGAGGATGTGGAGATACACCAGAGCCTGGTGCGTGATTTCGCAATACTCTTTTCCCACACCAGCCAGAACCAGCAGGAGACGGCTTCACTGTGGCAAGACCTGGTCCGTCGGGTAAATGACATAGGCATGCATAACCGGACATATGAGCAGGTACGCCATCACTGCAGTGATTTAATTAGAAATGTCAGTCAGTGTGCATCAGATATCCACAGGCAACAGCTTGCCACAGGTGGTGGGGTGGCTATACATCCCCCCCTCACCAGACTGGAGGGACTACTCCTAAGTGTTGTGGCTCCAGCCCAACAGCAACAGCAGCAGCAGCATACATGCATAATGATGGAGGCTGGAGCCACCCAGCAGCAGGACTCGCAGGTAACATGCCATATGTATAGTTGACTGTTCTGTACACTGGTAGTTTATGCATGTGTGAGGTGTGTCCTCGGTTTGTAGCTGTTATCTCGGTAATTATTGTGCAAGAGTGATATTCTCAATATCAGCAGTAGACCTGTGAAAGCCAACTGCTGTACTACTGAACTGTATCATACTCACAGTATCAATGGCACAGTTGTGCCCACTGACAATAAATGTCTCATTTCTGCAGGTCCCTCTGGTGTAACAGCAAGGCAGCCTATCCATGCTGGTGAGTGTGTAATAACAATACCTTCAATACTCTTGATACTAATAGTAATAATAGGCTCAAGCAGTAGTGCTATGTGTTTGATTGCAGGTGTGTTTGTGTCTGTGTGTTGATATCTCATATACTGAGGAGTGTGCATGTGTGCATGTGTGCATGTGCACCTGTGTGCATGTGTGCATGAGCACATGTGTGCATGTGTGCATGTGTGCGTGTGCATGTGTGCATGTGCACCTGTGCACCTGTGTGCATGTGTGCATGTGCGCATGTGTGCATGTGTGCATGTGCACCTGTGTGTATCAGTGGTAACATTGTGTACACATTGTAAACTGTGTTTCCTGTCTTACTCCCACAGGTTCTGGTGCTGCTCTGGTGTTGTGCAGCAGGGAACCTGAATCAGCTGCCGTGGATAGTGATAATGATGATACCTGTGTAATGGCACAGGGAGGTGTGCCAGGGTCTGTCGTTGGTCAGCCATTTGACAGTACACAGCTGTCGACCCCATCAATGCGCACAGTCATCCTGCCAATACATCCTTTGTCACCAATATCCCTAGGTGATGGACAGGATACAGTGGGCATTGAACAGGGTAATGTGGTATCAGTGGCACATGCATCCCCACACAGCAGTCATGGCCAGGGTCCTGACATGGTACCACACAGGCAGATGTCCAGGGGTTCTTGTGGGAGCATACGTGGGCGTACTGCCCCTGTCAGACGTGCCCACAGAGGTCTTTCAACCTCAGCTATGTTTCGGGCTGTAATGCAGGCACAGTCACGTATGGAACGGTACACCAGACAGGGTCAGAGGGAGCTGAGAGCATGTCGCACAGCTATGAATGACAGTATGCGTGATGTTGCGGCTGCCATCCATAATTTCACCGAGGTCATTGACAGACGTTGGGGGGACACATTAGATCTGTTCCACAACTACATGTCCATGGACCAGGGCAATGGTGGATGGTTGAGGCGTCGACGTGGGCGTATGCCAGCAACAGCAGTAGCTGGCAGTCGTCGCAGATGACAACAGGCCTGTGGCTGCTCCCATAGTGCCAGCAGCAGCCCCAGCAATGCTGGGTCTGTGCTGTCATCAGACCGCCCTAGGAGACCACGTGCACGTGGCTCTGGACAGTCCCAACAGGGACCTGTCTCCAGTCACCAACCACCTGCTTCTGATGACAGTACCCAGTCTGGCTTAGTACCTGATACAGTCCATAGCACCCCTTCCAGGCACAGGTACTGTGTCTGTGGCCAGAGACAGTGATCTGTATGACCTGGCAGGTACAGTCTGTGGCTGTTCACAAACACCTGTATATGGCAGCCATGAGGTGGAACTGTGTGCATGCATACACACATGCAAATTGATAACACCTAGGGCTACCGCATACACGCACACACTGCATCAACATTGCCCCATTTTGTACTGCTGTCCCTCACCAACACACACACACACACACATACATGTCAATTGGTTGTATCAGTGGCAGACTCAGGCATACCAAGTACACACCCTGTGCATATGATGAAACTGTGCCACCTCCTGCAATCTGTAACATCGGTGCAGGAACAGGTTAACATGGTGCTGATGCACAGGGTGACTACATAGAAGTGTAGTAATAGTATCATGTTGTCAACAGTACAGTGTAATTATATAATTGTGGGTATATCCCAGCATGCCTGATGCAGTAACAGTATGATTGTCATTGTATTGTTTTGTACACCCATAGTAATTACCATAGTGTAATGTCTGCACATCTTTGCATAATGATGGTAAGGCTGTCAACAGAAGGCCACCTACATAGGTAGCACAGGGGATAAGAAAATGTAAGTATTGATACTCAATGATGGACATGTAAACTGCAAGTTGCATGCTGTCCACACTCAACTCTGCAATGAGGATGTTTGAGGATGTTGATATCTGTGCAGTAATACACAACATGTTCAAGACTCACAAGAGCACCCTAGCACTAAAAGGTCACACCTCATACCATGCTTGACAGCCCCAAAACACAGAACTATGACAGGAGGGAGAGTCTCCATAAATGTCAAGGATACTGTGGTGCCAGGACAGGTAGCATACATCCTACTAAGTTTGGAACTGCTGAGTGAGGGCTCAGTGTCTGTTATTCGAAATGTGTATTCGTTCAGGTATGAGCACTTGGGTTTCAGGCCGGTTATTCTACATTATGAAGGTACATTGTCTGTACACTTGTGGGAGGTGAGGCTGGACCCTGCCCATCTGACCTGTGAATTTCTGGGTACAGGCTTATAGTGCCTGCATATTTGCACTGTTACCTACTGGAAGTGGTACACCTTGTTTGTTGTAGCATAGAGTAGATCCAGGCCTGCTGACTGTAGCTTTGTTTGTATGCATGTTTGCTTGTTATTTCCCCGAAACACTGATTCCACCTGCAATGCAGAGTTACAGCGCCTCTGTGGATCCCTAGTGGCATCTGTATTGCTTACTGTACTGATGTCCATGTCTCACTTGACAGAACGTCACTGTTTGTCCTGTTTGCATGTAGGTTGCCTGTAACACATTGCATATGACTTACCTGGCATTTGCTCATGAAAGCATTTATATATGCTAGCACTAACAAATCAGAAGCACTACACCCTCACATACTCACCTTGAGTACCTTGTTCCCCATTGGCCCTATGTGTTGTTAATTATTATGGAATTCATGATACTATGGTAGCATGTGCAAAGGTCACTTGTCAATCTCCTCTCTGGTCCAGTTGGTGAATCTGTGAGTCATGTGGCAATATTACAGCTGCCTCATGTACACAGACAACCCTCTCCCCTTCCCATAAACTTACAACACATGTGAGAGATGCAACCACATAGCCAAACTGGGGGCTAAGCTCTCTTAACTCAGTACTGGCATAACTTGTCAGGTGGAGTGGGATACTACAGTGAATACAATACCAGTCTCACACAGACCTACCACGACAGCAATCCAAACACATAAACACACAGGAACATTCTTGGAGTCTCAGAATAGCATCCTGCCTGAGCAGCAGACACCTCCGAAGCAGACACACAAGCAAACGTTATGCCAGAACAGAGCACGTGCAACACATAGCTCACAAAGCCTGTGTGCCAAACAGTCACAGCCTGTAAGGCTAAACAACACACCTGCTACAGTTGTAATAGGTACCTCTATCGTCAGGTACACTGAGGTCCCGCTCACCAGGCTGAACAAGGAGAAGGTCATGGTGAGATGCCCGTCGGGCACTATGATCCACCACATAACATAAGCATACAGGTCACTCCAAGGCATGTACAAATATGACTCAGTCATTGTCCGTGCCAGTGTGAATGACCTATGACGTACCTCCCTGGACTACATGATAGGGGACATAGAGGGGCTCTCTGAGCATGTGGCACAGGCTGGTATGACCCTGACCTTGAGTAGCATCTTACCCTCACCAAGAATGCTGCCACAATATGTAGACAGGATGATCAATTTCTACAATTGGCTTATGTTTTGGTGTCATTCAAAGGGGATCCAATTCCTGTCAGCATGGGATTACATGCTAGACAAGCCACAATGCTTTGCTAGGGACAGCTTGCACCTGTCACCCATGGGCCGTTGTATATTGGCAAAGGCTCTTGCTACACACACAGTGCCTTTTTATGCAAGGCTCAAATAACATAGCCACCTACACAGGTATCACTTGGGATAGGACACTAATAGTAATACTACTCAACGCCAGCAGTGTAAACCTCAAGATGCATGCACTGGAAACTGTCCTTAGCATGGAGAACAGCAATATCTGTGCAGTAACAGAATCCTGGTTCAAGGCTCCCAGGTGCACCCCATCACTGCCAGGTTATACCTCATACCATGCTTGTCGTCCCATAAACATGCACCAAACCAGAACGGGGGGGAAGTATCCAAAGGCACCACAGATACACACACCTCCAGGTTGGTGGCACAGCACAAAGCATCAGAGCCTATCCATGTGCAACTAACAGTGGGTTAGACTGCCTTCAGGTTCATAGCCTGGCACACACCACCCTCCCATACCCAGGAAACCAACTTGGCCTTCCTGACAACACTGGGAATATGACAGTCTCTACAAACACCATTATATGGGTGGACTGCAACTACCCAAACATAGAGTGTGAGCATTACTCTAGCTCCAAGACCCTAGCTGAAAGGTTCCTAGCATTTATTCACTGAATTGCTATGGAACAACTTGTTACCACTCCCACAAGAGGTGAAAACATGCTGCACCTGTTCATCAACAACATGTGGACTATATGCTCCAGACCAGACGTGTATCCCTCGCTGGTAGGATGACACCATATACAACTCACACTGTATATTCACATACCACATGCAGCCCCTGCACAGAAAACCACAGTCATAAAGTTGTCTAATGCAAATTCCATGTATTCACATGAGGCAGGCTTCAGACATGGGAACTATTGAAGGTCACAGGTACATATGTGTATGTGGCACACACATACATCATGTGTGAATTGACATTACTGATATAATCTATGTCGTGCAATATTGGGAACACCACCCTACACACATGGACAAACTGTGTGACAAAAACACACATGGCGTTTGTAGGATACAAACCCCTACCTAACTGTGTTATGACACTTGTGAGAGACGCAGTAGCAGAGCGCGCTATTTGCATTACTGGGAGGCTTACTTTCTCCTGCTGTACTTATAGGGTGCTGACATCATCAGTGTTTAGACAGTGGAATATGCAGCATGTGGTGTGTTGTACTAGTTGCCAAAAGGGACATTTCTCTTACATATAGAATTGCACACACCCTACTCCCCCCCCCCCAAGACGTGTATCCCTCGCTGGTAGGATGACACCATATACAACTCACACTGTATATTCACATACCACATGCAGCCCCTACACAGAAAACCACAGTCATAAAGTTGTCTAATGCAAATTCCATGTATTCACATGAGGCAGGCTTCAGACATGGGAACTATTGAAGGTCACAGGTACATAAGTGTATGTGGCACACACATACATCATGTGTGAATTGACATTACTGATATAATCTATGTCGTGCAATATTAGGAACACCACCCCACACACATGCACAAACTGTGTGACAAAAAAACACATGGCATTTGTAGGATACAAACCCCTACCTAACTGTGTTATGACACTTGTGAGAGACGCAGTAGCAGAGCGCGCTATTTGCATTACTGGGAGGCTTACTTTCTCCTGCTGTACTTATAGGGTGCTGACATCATCAGTGTTTAGACAGTGGAATATGCAGCATGTGGTGTGTTGTACTAGTTGCCAAAAGGGACATTTCTCTTACATATAGAATTGCACACACCCTACTCCCCCCCCCCAGACGTGTATCCCTCGCTGGTAGGATGACACCATATACAACTCACACTGTATATTCACATACCACATGCAGCCCCTGCACAGAAAACCACAGTCATAAAGTTGTCTAATGCAAATTCCATGTATTCACATGAGGCAGGCTTCAGACATGGGAACTATTGAAGGTCACAGGTACATAAGTGTATGTGGCACACACATACATCATGTGTGAATTGACATTACTGATATAATCTATGTCGTGTAATATTGGGAACACCACCCCACACACATGGACAAACTGTGTGACAAAAACACACATGGCGTTTGTAGGATACAAACCCCTACCTAACTGTGTTATGACACTTGTGAGAGACGCAGTAGCAGAGCGCACTATTTGCATTACTGGGAGGCTTACTTTCTCCTGCTGTACTTATAGGGTGCTGACATCATCAGTGTTTAGACAGTGGAATATGCAGCATGTGGTGTGTTGTACTAGTTGCCAAAAGGGACATTTCTCTTACATATAGAATTGCACACACCCTACTCCCCCCCCCCCCCAGATGTGTATCCCTCGCTGGTAGGATGACACCATATACAACTCACACTGTATATTCATATACCACATGCAGCCCCTGCACAGAAAACCACAGTCATAAAGTTGTGTAATGCAAATTCCATGTATTCACATGAGGCAGGCTTCAGACATGGGAACTATTGAAGGTCACAGGTACATATGTGTATGTGGCACACACATACATCATATGTGAATTGACATTACTGTTATAATCTATGTCGTGCAATATTGGGAACATTACCCCACACACATGGACAAACTGTGTGACAAAAACACACATAGTGTTTGTAGGATACAAACCCCTACCTAACTGTGTTATGACACTTGTGAGAGACGCAGTAGCAGAGCGCGCTATTTGCATTACTGGGAGGCTTACTTTCTCCTGCTGTACTTATAGGGTGCTGACATCATCAGTGTTTAGACAGTGAAATATGCAGCATGTGGTGTGTTGTACTAGTTGCCAAAAGGGACATTTCTCTTACATATAGAATTGCACACACCCTACTCCCCCCCCCCAGACGTGTATCCCTTGCTGGTAGGATGACACCATATACAACTCAAACTGTATATTCACATACCACATGCAGCCCCTGCACAGAAAACCACAGTCATAAAGTTGTCTAATGCAAATTCCATGTATTCACGAGGCAGGCTTCAGACATGGGAACTATTGAAGGTCACAGGTACATATGTGTATGTGGCACACACATACATCATGTGTGAATTGACATTACTGATATAATCTATGTCGTGCAATATTGGGAACACCACCCCACACACATGGACAAACTGTGTGACAAAAACACACATGGCGTTTGTAGGATACAAACCCCTACCTAACTGTGTTATGACACTTGTGAGAGATGCAGTAGCAGAGCGTGCTATTTGCATTACTGGGAGGCTTACTTTCTCCTGCTGTACTTATAGGGAGCTGACATCATCAGTGTTTAGACAGTGGAATATGCAGCATGTGGTGTGTTGTACTAGTTGCCAAAAGGGACATTTCTCTTACATATTGAATTGCACACACCCTACTCCCCCCCCCCCAGACGTGTATCCCTCGCTGGTAGGATGACACCATATACAACTCACACTGTATATTCACATACCACATGCAGCCCCTGCACAGAAAACCACAGTCATAAAGTTGTCTAATGCAAATTCCATGTATTCACATGAGGCAGGCTTCAGACATGGGAACTATTGAAGGTCACAGGTATATATGTGTATGTGGCACACACATACATCATGTGTGAATTGACATTACTGATATAATCTATGTCGTGCAATATTGGGAACACCACCCCACACACATGGACAAACTGTGTGACAAAAACACACATGGCGTTTGTAGGATACAAACCCCTACCTAACTGTGTTATGACACTTGTGAGAGACGCAGTAGCAGAGCGCGCTATTTGCATTATTGGGAGGCTTACTTTCTCCTGCTGTACTTATAGGGTGCTGACATCATCAGTGTTTAGACAGTGGAATATGCAGCATGTGGTGTGTTGTACTAGTTGCCAAAAGGGACATTTCTCTTACATATAGAATTGCACACACCCTACTCCCCCCCCCCCACATTCACTGAGCATTTGCAGGATTCAAACCCCTACCTAACTATGTTATGACACTTGTGGGAGACGCAGTAGCTGAGCGCACTATTCAAATTACTGGGTATCATTTGTGCTCCTGACATATGTATAGTGTGCTGACATCATTATTTATGAAGAGGTATGTACATCTGTTACTATCCATCAGTAAAGGGGAGAGCATATATATGCATTAACTTTGCAGAGGCACAGTGACCTACTGTACTGCGGAGGCAGACGCCAAATACACTGTGGATAGCCTTCTGTATTCCCTAGGGACAACAGCCTAGTACTGAACTCTACGGCCATATGTTTACCTGTCAGATGCAAGTATCTGTTGCTCATAAACTGTTTGTGGGTCTTTATTGCCATAGCTTTCCCTATCTCTATGTACAACTTGTGTACTGTGGCAGATGTTTGCATATGAGTGGGATCCACTACTTTACTTATGTCTCTGTTGTAATTTCACTGTGTGCACTGGGCAGATTTCTGTATTGTGGGAGGTTCCTGTATTAACACATACAAATGCCAGATATGTGTGTGCAACTGCCGAACTGTGACATGGCCTAAGTGTGTGAGCATGCCCAGTTCACAGTTTATATGTCTTCTTGACTGACACGTCTCATTTATCTAAGTGTACGAGCATGCCCAGTGTGAACTTTCCATATGTTGAGATCTGTGGTCCACCACATTTGTGTTTGTGTGTGGACTTAATCTATATTTGACATGTACAGTTGAGTGTTGGACGTCAGGTTGTGTTCTTACTGCCCAACTGCTTTGTGTCTGAACCTAACAGGCATTATGCTGTGCCTGCAGGGTTGCCATGGGATAGTTTGCATACAGTTGTCAACATCCTTTCATACTGACCAAACAGTGTATTGTCATATAGTGTACTGGTTCAGTACTTTCACTGTGGTGGACAGTATCATCGGTTTCAGTCCTATCACTGCTTGTAATATTTATAGTGAGCACACCAGACTGGTTGAGAGCCAGTTGTGCAGATATGACCATGTTGCTTTTTGTTCAGATATGGACAACATAGAACAAGATTGTCCGACATTGTTAATGTATTCCACAACTTGTGTGGACAGTGACAAACAATGGCCATGTGCCCTAGGCCATTTGTAATGCTAGTCAGAGAGTGTTTGTCCTTCAACACACATATTTACTGGTGTTTGCCATGACATATTTCAAGGTTAGTGTGCTGTGCCTCTGTCTACCCGTGACATACAGGTGATATCCAGGGTACACCTACCATCTCCCATCCAGTCATCATGATTCCTCTGGATGACAGTCAATGAGGATAACCTGCACTGGGAGTTTAGTCATGAGTGGAGTGAGCTTCTGGGTTATGGACCAATCGGTACAGCATGTCCTGTTTATGTCAGTGCTGGGGTTCAGGCCTGTCATGTGCATAGGTCACCAGCATTCAGATTTTACATGGTGCCAAATGTCCATTGATTCCAGCTTGGTCATGGCTTTATACATCAGGCACAGATCACCTCTAGCCAGGCGGTATGGCACTGTGTGGAGCTGCAGTTTGTTTAATCAGGCAACACATGGCATCTGTTACAGCTTTGAGATCCTCCTGGTGGGGTATTTGTGGGGTCTTTCCAGTTGATGCAGGTGTCTGCTAAGGTACATCCCACAAGGGCCATTGTACGCAATTGTGAGGCTGCTGATGGATGACTGGAGAGGCACAATGACCACCCCTGACCTAGCTGTGCTTACCTTCATGATTAGGTGGGTATGTGGTATGTTTCTGTAACCACTACAGACACATGGTTGTCACATGCAGGATATCTATCACCTTGTGTCCCCAGGTCTCTTATTGCTCCTGATGTACTTAATGGGTTAACACCTATGTGGTAATTTGTGGCCACGTACTGTGTTTCCACAGGGGATGACTATACACTATTCTGCATTTTGCTTGTTGACATGGCTGTGGCACCACTTGTCTGTTTCTATGTGTGCCTTTTGTAGGATGCTTGTGTCAGCTGGAGGGTCCGATATGGTGGGCAGTTTGTAGTCATCTGCGAACCTGTTCAGACACAGTCCTTACATGTTGGCCTGTACCTATGTGACATATATACCATACAAGAGAGGTCCCAGGACCGTGCCTTGTGGGATGCCAGTTGTACCTGGTTTGTAGTCTGACATGGCTGCAGCATTTCTGACCAGGTCAGTTCTGTCCTTGAGCTGGTTTGCAACCCATCTACTTGGATAGGGGTTTATAGTTAGGCTGGTGAACTTATCTGTGCTGAACAACTGGGGTATTGTATGGAAGGGTTTAGCAAGGTCCAGATAGGCTGTGTGAACCACACTCTCCTCATCAATGGCCTTGGTGCATGTTTCACATGAGTCAGACATGTTTAAGGGGCAGGATCTGCCCTATGAAAGACACACTGGGTAGGGTCCAATGTCTGTAGGTACTCAGTCTCGTTATTTCTGGGGTCCATGATCATCCTCTCCATTACTTTGCTGACCAAGATAGTCAGGGTTGAGGGGTGATAGTTTGCAGTATCCATTCAGGCACCACCTTTGTGGTGAGGGACCACTGTTGCTGTACACTGCTCTTTGGGTACATATCCTGTGGTAAGACTGAGAGTGAGCAGTAGTGCTATTTGGTGTTCCATTCTTCTTACAGTTCTTGTTGGACACAACCCAGGACACCATCTGGTACCATTGATGCTGTGTGGTTTGCTTTGTAGATGCTGGCTTTTACCTCAGCATCTGCAATGTCAGGGGGCCAGCACTCTGCTAGGATAGATATTTGGCAGTCTGGTGCTGGTGGGGAGTTTGCAAACAATCTGTTAGGTTGGATGTTGGCAATGTGTGTGGGTTTGGTGTATTGTTTGTGATATTTGAGTAATGCAGAGCATATCTGTGGATTATCACCATGGTTTCTACCATCAGTTAGGGCAGCTGTGTGATTATCCTTTGTGTCCTGCACAATTTGTATCGTCATAGGTTCATAGGGTCATACTAGGCTATCTGCCCTGGCCATGTTTGAGTCTAGACAGACTGTGTGTGGCTTTCGACACCCCTTGTAATGTGCATATTATGCCCATTTAGGGTTTACTTTACTAGATGTGACACAGAGATGGCCCCCAGTGTACACCTATTATCTCCCATTCACTTGACCGGATTTCTCTTGTTGAGTATGAGTGTGGAGCTCAGCCTATCATGGACTGGGATTCTGTTCTAGAGTGTAAGGAGCCTCTGGGTTATGAATCTGTCCCTCCAGCATATCCTATTTATCTATGTGTTGAGGTTCAGATATCTCACTGTGGTATCTCTGTTGGATTTGGAGTTTCTGCAGTGGAGCATGTCCATTAATTCTGGATTGGACATGGCCTTGTACATCAGGCATACATATCGCCTCTGACTGGGCAGTATGCATGTGAATTGGGCTGGGGTTTCTTCAGCCAGGCAGCAGATGACAAATGTTTGGACCCTTTATCCTCTTGGTGAGGTACGTTTGGGGTCTTTCTAACTGCTGCAGGTGTCAGGTAAGGTACATCCAAAATGGGGCATTGTTCTCAAGTATGGGCCTGATAAGAGAAGAGTATGGGGACACAGTGACCTCTCTTGATCTACATGTGCATCCTTTCATGTTAAGGTGGGCAATATAGCAGGTCTTCCTGGCCACCTTGGCAATGTGAGTGTCACATGATGGGTTACTGTCCACTTCTGTCCCTAGATTCCCTGATTACTTCTTCCGTACATAATGGATTACCACCTATGTCATAATTTGTGTGTGCCTTGTTTGGTATTTGGTGAGACATTCATACTCTGCAGTGTCTTCAGGAAGGCTAACTGGGGTTCCTGGGTTTGGGAGGGTGGTCTGTAGCAGGCTGCAAACTAGGACGCAGTTTGAGCCACTGTTACTTGCCCGTGGATAGTTCATGCTGCTTCTTGCTGTGGTACCAACCCGGGGGTGTGGTTATCCTTGACAATTATTGATAGCCACACTCCTATTGTAGTTTGTTCCATGTTTTGGGGCTGTAAAGCATGGTATAAGGCATAACCTGGTAGTATTAGGGTGCTCTTCTGAGCCTTGACCCAGGTTTCTGTTACAGAACAGATATTACCATTCTCCATGCTGAGGTGGGTTCGGTCTGCATGCATCTTGCAGTTTAGACTTCTGGCATTGGGTAGCATTACGTCCAGGTTGTTATCCCTTGTGCTACCTATGGTGGTGGGTTTGTGTTTCCAGCCTTACCTATTCAAGGCACAGTGGGGGTGACAACAGCCTTTGCCAATATCCACACAGCCAGGTGTGCTGGGTGCATGCCATCCCTAGCAGGTGGAGCATCATGTCTTGCTCGGCATGTCATCCCAGGCTGTCAGCCATTTGTTCCCCTTTGACTAACAGCAATACTTCAGCCAATTATTGTACTTGATCTTGTTGTCTTCATAGTGTGGCATCATGCTTGGTGAGGGTGAGATGTTAGGCAGGGTCATCATGTTTGCATATACTACATGGTGTTACATTGCTTAACACATGGCAATCATGCCTCAGGTGGTGCTGCAGGGCTGCCTATGTCGGATGCACATACTACACTCCCTGTACATGTTTGAAAGCAGGTTGTGTCATGTTAGGTGTCACTTTTACTATATGAGTGAGTCAGAGAGGGGTATCATTCCCAGGGTTCCTACTGAGCCAGTGTATGTGCTATGCATTGCCTCTTTGCCAAGGCCAGGGCATACTAGGCACGCCTCCTTCTGCCTACTGGGGCAGGCTCAGGTTGTTCCTCCTCCGAGTCACGCTCTGCCTGTGATGACCTTGGCAATAGTGGGGCGCTGTTTGTCCCGCCCCTATGCTGGTCCTGCTGCAGCTGTTTTCGCTGAATCATATTATGTAGCATAGCACATACCATGACAATTTGGGTACATGTAGTTGGTGAGTACTGCAAGGCTCCACCAGATGTGTCCAGGCACCGGAACCGTGACTTGAGCAGCCCAAACACACACTCTATTACATTTCGTGTTTGTGCGTGTGCCTCATTATGGCGTTCTTGTTCAGGTGTGTGTGCGTTTCTGATGGGTGTCATCAGCCACGGCTCCAGTGCATATCCAGCATCCCCCACTAAGTGACCATGTGGGATGTCCCCATTGGCAAATGTCTGGTACAGCTGCGTCAGATGCCAGATACGGGAATCATGGTAGCTTCCAGGGCAGCCAGCACACACATTCGTTATTATGCCCTGGGCATCACACACAACCTGGCAGTTGATGGAGGGGAAGCCCTTGCGGTTAATGTAGGCCCTACCCTGCTCACCAGCTGGTGCCTTGATGCATATATGCGTGCAGTCTATTGCACCCACTACCTCAGGGTATTCCGCTATTTGCTGGAAGAGTCGCATATTGCTAGCCAATGCCTCATGGGAATTGGGGAAATATACATGATCTCCAACATGTGCCGACATGGCATCCAGGAACTGGTGCAGTACCCTGGATGCTGATGCCTGTGAGATCCCCATCATATCACCAGTTGGTCTCTGGAAGGTACCTGTTGCTAGTATTCTTAGGCCAACACATACCTTGGTTTCCACTGGGATGGGTTCCCCTCTGTTGGTTCTGTGTGTGAGGCGTGGCCTGCACAGCTCAACAATTTGCTGCAGGAGGTCTCTGTCCACTCTATAGAGCTCCACTATCTCCAGCTCATGTAACCCCTGGTAGGTGACCCTGGGTCTGTACACTCTTCTCCGTCTCCTCACTGTGGGTTGTCTGGCAGCATTTGCATTGTCACCACCCCTAGCAAATCTCCTATGTCTCCTTATAACAGCTATGGCAGCCCCTAGCATGTTTGGTCTGAGTGCAGCTTTTTCAGTTTTCACTTCTAATAGCTTACTCCTGTCTTGCAGTGTCTCTTGAGATAAACATACTGCAAAGCTGTTTGCAGTGTTTTAAGTGCTGGGCTGGGCTAGTATTCTGCCTGTGTAATTGCCTGCTTCTAATTGTTTTCACCTGCTAGCTCTACCAGTATTCCCTGCTAGCTTCCTACTATTTCTTCTGCTTCCTTTTTCCTCTCTGTTTCCTCAGGGGGGAGCAGCATGCATACCAGCGAAAACACGCTCACAGTGGCTACCATGCGTGCACACATGCTTACACAGACTAGAATCTGCTTATTCGGGTTAAAACGCGCACACACCAGTGCAAACAGGTTTACAGATCTTTAAACAGGCTCCTACATGCTTACTCTGCCTTACATGTGTGCACTCATGCTTACACGCGTGCACTCTGTCTTACTCGCGCCTCCCAGCGCGCACACGCACGCATGCATGCACAGCAAGAAACATTGGTGTTAGCCACAGTGTACACCTTCCATTTCTTGACTTTCCCATGCTTATCTGTTGACACTCCTCTTTCTATGCTGTGTGACTGACATCTTTCACATACCACTTTGCTCCAATGAGCTTGATTTCTTTCTGATATTCCCCCCTGTGATGTCACCTATCTCCTACTCTGTTACTCCCCCTTATCTAACTCTTACACTACATGGAATGTGCTCATTTGCTATGTGACAGTGAGATTCTCTATCCTACCACTCATTTACATAGGATTGCCTACTAATGCTTAGTTACGTGTCTTACACTCAGCTTCCCCCCTTAGCAACCACTAGACGGTGGCCATGTTGTTTTCGGTCTGCTAGTCCCTGCATTGTAAATCCATGCATTGCATAAAACCCACATTTGTGGGTTTAAAACCTTTATTTTTATGTTTTATATAGCGCAGCCCATTTGCGCGGGGCTGCACTGCATTTACACATCGCCAATCGCCAAAAAAAAAATTATTTTTTTTTCATGTTTGCATCGGGTTACCATGCCAATGGCCACACATTTGGCCATTGGCATGCTGCCTGACACATATGCACACTTTATTTGGAGCTGACATGGCTCCATTGTGTTATTTGCAGAAACGTACTCAGTTGTCAACTGAGTACATTTCTGCACCTAACACGACTCTTACATGGGCTGGTTTCAGCTTCGTGGACCACTAATCTACCTCATTTGCATGCCTTTCGGCTGCAAGTGAGGTAATTAGCATATCCACGCCCTGCCCATGTAAGACACGTTTTAGCTGGTCTCTTACACGGTATTTCGGGCTGTTCCTGGATCGCTATGGCTGCATGGAGTCTTACACGACTCTTAGACTCTGTGCAAGCCATCGTGAATCCTGCCCATTTTTTTATACTTAACTGCAGGTCCGTACTGATATATTTGCCAGACATGTAAGTTGTACTCTGAGGTTTTAAAGCTCATTGGATTAGTAAGAACTAACTTATATTAGAATTAGATTTGTAGATATAGTGTACAAAAGTGGGATATTCAAATTACACACTTGCATTTTTGATGAAAATACAATGACATCCTATTTAAGTTTAGAAGAATAAAGAAAAGATATATAGTATATTATATTTGGGGCATGAAAAACTATCATTAATTCAGCATATATTGTGTGTTGTATATGATAAATTAGTAAAACCTGCAAGAAAAAAATAGCCGAGCTAGAATTTTCACTGTGTGAAACCTTAAACATGCTGTAATGGAGGCCCATGGGATATATGACTATGGGTTTGGCTTTACTGACCTTAATGTACCCATAAAGACTTAAAAAGTAAAAAGTCATGGTCATTCAGAAGCCATGTAGCTGAAACACTTGATGTCCTTAAGGGGTCATTTGGATATATCCCATGAGCCTCCATTACAGGAGGTTTAACATATCACACAGTGAAAACTCTAGATTGGCTGGGTTTTTCTTGAAGTTTTTCTTAATGGTTTGCCAGTGTGACCTTTCTACCCTTTGTTTTTGGATTTGTTAAAATTAGTAGAATCTGAATCCGTAGTTGTAAAATCCACTTTACCAGGAACAAGACTTCTTCGGTTCTTAGGGTTTCATTTTATTATTTACACTGGAGGAGTCAGTGGTTTCCCTTGCTGTCTCATACCTCCTGGGGTCTCTAGTTCACTTCTTGTCATTGGTGCCTTCTGTGCAGAGTCTGCATGCCCTTTCAGTGTCCACATACATTTTTGCACAGTATACCAGTTTTCTCCACCATCCTAAAAGGCATGCTGTTAGGTGAATTGGCAATCATTTATAGTGCCCGTAAGTATAAATGTAATATATGTGTGTTTGTTTGTGTGTGTGTGTGTCTGTCTGTCTGTCTGTCTGCACTAGACAAATGAACATTGTAGTGGGAGTTATAAGGTGATTTACTCATAGCTGTGACATTTGTCAACCTGTCACTGAACCAGAGCTGTGTAAATTATGCACAGTTTGCTGAAAACACAATATAATAAGTAGCAGATACTGGACCCTCATCCAGAATGAAAGAAAAGACACAGTCTAGCTAGTCAGAGAAGTGTAAACATATAACACAGGAATAACAAACTAATATACACTGACATAATAGAAAAGGGGTATAAATTATTATTTGCAGTTTAGAAGCATTCAGAAAAAAAATCTAAATCTCCAAAACACTGGAATGCAGAAAGATGATTAATTTAATTGTAGTTGCTAGTTCTTGATAAGTACAAGGAATGCATCATAGGATTATGTTATTGCAAACATTTATTACAGTAGAGAGGGTATACCTTATCTTAGTTTGTATAAAACTGACAAATAACAAATGTTGGATGGACATAGACAAGACTGAATTATATCATTTCAGATGTATAGGTACTAGAACTAAAAGTAAAAATAGTGGGATAGTCTAACAGTACAGTTTATGGTTGAGTCTGGCAAGCTAAGACTACTTAGGGCATGAGGTGAAGGACATATTTGGGGACTACAGATAAGCTGTTACTAACTAAAACTATAACTTTAGAGAATTGAATTAATTCAATATACCATGTCAGGACTAGTAAACTGCATTATGTAGAATATTAAATGACTAACTGTGTAATTGTGCATCAATGACTTCATCGATATTTCCCGGATTGATAAAGATAGTAAATGTTGCTTGCATATTAGTTGTAAACATTAACTGTGATGCTAATCAATAAGGAGTACTTTAGTTATCCATAAGGTTTATAAATGCCCGAATTTTCAGGAAGCAAGTATAGGCAAAGACATAGCCAAAAACTTATGTTGGAATTTAGGTGCAGATCTGTGATATATATATATATATATATATATATATATATATATATATATATATATATATATATATATATACATATACACAAATAGGCAATCACATTAAGAATATTGACATCAATATGGAGCACTGTTTTTGTCCTGGGAATAGTTAAATAAGATAAATTACTGTCTATTCGGAAGGGGTACAATTGCATGGTGATATCCCCTAGCTTAGAAGAAGCAATGACAAAAAGGATATGAGTCTTAGTATACCAAGAAAATTAAAAATGACATCAATGTCTTCTACAGCATAGTATGCAGTGTTGCACTTTAAAAAAATATGTGTGTGTTTATGCACTGGTAAAAGTAATGCCTGATTATAGGGAATACCATTTGCAAATGCTATTACATTCACAAAGGTTTCTGGGTCATAATGATGTAATAAATTTTAAATGTGTCTTAAAGAAACAAAGTCTTTAAAGATCAACTTGTTACCACTGAAGAATGTTATATGTTTGCATATTTAGTTAGTTATATTTACATGTACACAAGTAATATTTCTGTAATAAATTCCAGCAGTTCTTGAAAAGCTTCAAAAAAGTTTGCTATGATGTCTCCCTTTGGCAGCACCTTTTGACTTTTTGTTACACTTTTATTTATAGTCATGTAATTCAACATTGTACACTATAAGTGAATCAGCTACATGAATTAAACCAGTTTGACAAAGCTGTTGTCTCATTAAGAACTGAAAGTACTTACTGATTTTTATTTTTCATATTTAATAAAGTGCACTGCCTTGTTTTAGGAAGAAGCTGCTGATGCTGTTCACTGCTTTATTATTCACTTTTACATTCAGATGTTTTGTTCCACATATAGTTTTTGCCTTTTACTTTTTACACTGTTTTTGTTTACACAATTGTCACCTTCAGTGAGAAAATTAAAAGTTCTCTAGTGATAAAATCCAAGGTATTCATTGTATTAATGCATTACTCAGGGCATATCCAAAGGTAATAAATGCATGTTTGTCATGTATTACATTATTACCTTTGGTAAAGTTTCCCCATCTTATTATTATCAAAATCCTTTACACTGTTATTAACTAGAACTCCCTATACAGGCTACACAGGGCTTAGGTCCCCCAGAGAATAACTGCGTGCTTTTCTCCCCCCAAATGGCACAGCATGATAGACCATTCTCTTTGATTGATAGTTTCAGTATTAACCAAGTCAACAGCCTCACTAATTTGCCAGTACTGTCTCTTTAAAGATAGTTTTGGGTGGAATAATTAAGCCTTAAAATGGTTTTAATATCCACATTGTTTCTAGTAGAATCATTTTATGACTACAATGTATAGCATTTGCAGCAGAAACACAGTTTATTTTACTAAGGGCCTTTCCACATACTGAATGAACATAACCCCACTATACACAATGATCTTCTAGTCCAGTAGTTGAATTAAACTTCTTATGTTGGCAGAACAATTTGGTATCATGATGACTTCTCTAATTTGGTATCAAAATGTTCCCAGGAATAGTACAGCAGAAGCACAACTTACATTGAATCAGCCTGCTACCCAAAGTGCTTACTTAGCCAGCACAGAAATATGTCTGATTTCTTCAGTGACACATCATTTGATCTATTACTTCAAAAGCGCAAAAAAATCCTTATTACACATAAAAAGTCTCCAGGCTTGTACTCAATGAGACAAGCAGGCAAGAAATGAAGGCAGTGGTTCACAATCCAAGAATTAAAACAGGCAAGGTTATGCTATCTTACATCTACTGAGCCATCCATCTTATTTTTTAAATTACTTTTTCCAACAGTGTCAGCAAGTTGCTTTACTTTAAGCACAAATGTATCCTAGTTATCCAACTGTCATACGTCCTGGCAAGATAAAGTAGCCAAGCATGGTGTCCTCTAGACCAATATTTTTACCTTCCATTTTTCTTTTTCTTTTATGATTTGCGTTAGTGTTTAAATGTTACTGAAAAAATAAACCTTTATTCTACTTTAGTAAGTTAGTGAGGACAAACTTCAGCAAACTTAGCATTTCCATAGGTTATCCTAGCTCATCTTGGGCACAGTGCCAGTTTTATTTAAATTCTCACTGTTGTAGTCAAGGAGATAGAGTTAAGGCTTGTGTAGATATTAAATGGTCATGATGAATGGATGGATGAAGTACTAAATGATCAGAAAGTTTTACTGTATCTTCGTATGCTTTATATGCCTTTATTTTAATGTAACTGAACGATATATTCAACTAATTATACTCATTCATCATTTTCATTCATTACTGAGGTACTCTCAATCAGGGTAATTTGACTGTCAGATCATTTAGAGTTTAAGCTGTTAATTAATAAGTAAGTGTGTGCAAAGATGATCTAATTAAGGAATTATTCGTGATTTCTTTTTGCATTGGCAGACATGATACACTATAAACAATGGTGTTATAATATGCATTTAATTAACATGGCTTTCCATAAGTAAGATTCCCATTATCACAGTATATGTAGTGAGTAGCATTTTTTTTTGGGGGGGGGGGCACTTAAAACCCAGCGTGAGGTTACAAGTGATAAAACATATTTGGTTCCAGTGCTGTCTTCCAGCATGCTTTGACAGGGAATGTTCTGCAATGGTTGCAGTAAATCAGATCATCTTCATTAAAACAAGAAACGGATAAAGAAAATGTACTGAGCTACATATGTTATAACTCTAGAAAACATTGTAATAGCTGCAGTTACTAAAACTAGCTGCCTGCTAGAAATATCAGTGGGCTAATGGTTATGATAATTATACACAAAGAAAAAAAGGTAAACATTGTGCAAGGATATACCTTTATTAACAAAGAAATAATATGTGTGTGTGTGTGTGTGTGTGTGTGTGTGTGTGTGTGTGTGTGTGTGTGTGTGTGTGTATTTAGGGTGAGAGAGTGACAGGGAGACATGTAAAGGAAAAAGTGAACAAAGGAACAAAGAAACAACAAATATTATTAAAATGCTATCAAATAAATAACATACTTGAGTTTATACCGCTCTCTCTCTCTCTCTCTCTCTCTCTCATGAGTCATATCCTAGAGTGACCTCTTAGATAGCCACTACAATCCTTGTACACAAATGTTAAAGTTATTAGAATTCTAAAATTAATTCTGAGTTAAAATTAGACAGATGAGAAGAACAAAATGAAAGGGATTTTATTAGAATGTAACATGCTTAAGCTAAAATAGTAACTGTAAAGTAAAGTCAGAAGAAATGACCAGTCAGTCACTGACAAAGAAGTTGTCATGTAGTGACTGAGAGTATGACTTTGGCATAGGTGAATGACCATATGTTCTGAGGCACATAGTGGGGGTACTATGTCAGGTAGTTGCACAAGAAGGGTGCATTGTCTGATTAGGATGTGCATAGCAAGGGTATTAAACTATGTAATACCTCATGCGTTTGGTGACATCTTGTAACCTGAGATATGGATCACGCTGGAGCCATGTGTGTCACTGTGTTGTGAAATATGTGCTTCTTCCTTTCTGTGTGACTTGCATGCATGCCATGGTACTATGTGTTGTTTGTTAGTCTATATTTTCTTTTTTTGTTATGGGTTCATTGACAGCATGCCTCTCTGTTTCCATTCCAGACAACAGAACAGACTATGGACAGGATTCATAGGTTCATAAGTAGGTACTACGCTATTGGCCCTAGGGTCTATATAAACCTAGCCAAATTGTACCCTGGCTTTTGCCACCCAAGAAAATTATTTTCCTGTGTCCCTGTCAAGCAGAGCCACAGAAGTGATCCCCAGGGTGAATTTCCTATCTCCCATCCAATCACCAAGATTTTTCTTAAAGAGTGCTAATGAGGAGCTTTGTTTGATACAGATAGGTAGTTTGTTCCAGAGTATGGGAAGTCTCTGGGACAGGAATCTATCCCTCCAGCATGTTCTGTTTATTGTGGTGACAAGGTTTAGGTCCCTAGAGCGTGTAGCTTGGAGGGATTGGGATTTCTTTAAGTGGAGCATGTCCAACAGCTCTGGGTTTGACATAGCTTTGTATGTTAGGCAGAGATCACCTCTGAGTAGGCGATATGTGACAGAATAAAGCTGGAGTTTTTTGAGACGGTCTGCGTAGGGCATTTGTTTGAGGCCGGTAATCCTCTTTGTGAGGTATTTCTGCGACCATTCTAGTTGTTGTAGATGTCTTGTGAGGTACATACCAAAAGGGGCATAGTACTCTATAATGGGTCTAATAAGTGATGAGTAGCGGGGAACAATGACCTATTTTCTTCTGGATGAAAAATCTTTTATGATGAGGTGTGCCATGTAGAAGGATTTCCTGACTACTGTGGTGATGTGATTACCAAAGGAGAGACTACTGTCCACCTGTGTCCCAAGGTCTCTTATCACACTTTCAGTGTTAAGTAGACTACCGCCTATGTGGTAGTTCATGGGTACAGAGTTTTTACCAAAAGGGATGACAAAGCACTTTTTGGCATTGAGCTTGAGGCCATGGTTCTGACACCAGGCATCTGTCTCAGTGAGGCCCTTTTGTAGGATGTCCACATCGTTAGGAGTTTTGATTATGGCTCCTAGTTTGCAGTCATCTACAAACTTTGTTAGCCAAAGACCTTCTGTGTTAGCCTGTACTTCAGAGAAGTAGATATCAAACAGGAGAGGACCTAGGACTGAACCCTATGGTACTCCAATTGTCACTGGTCTGAAGTTGGATTTAAAGTCTGCTACTTTCACAGTGTGGGTTCTGTCACTGAGCCAGCTGGCAACCCATCTTGTGACATAGGGATTTATACCTAGTTTAGTGAGTTTATCTATAATTCCAGAGTGGGGGAATGGTGTTGAAAGCCTTGGCGAGATCTAGATAGGCTGTGTGAACCACCTTATCCTCATCTACGGCTTTGATGACCACTTCAAAGAAGTCTATCAGGTTTAGGAGACATAATCTGACTTTTACAAACCCAAACTGGGTAGGGTCCAGAGTTTGGAGATTACCAATGTCATTGTTTATAAGTTCCATGATGATACATTCCATAGCCTTTCAGACCAGGCTCATCTGGCTAATGGGGCAGTTGTTCCCGGGGTCCATGGTGACTCCCGCTTTGTGGAGTGGGATAACAGTTGCTGTGTGCCATTCAGTGGGCACAAGTCCTGAGGTGAGGCTATGATTGGACATGGTACTTAGGTGGGGTGCCTGTTCGTTCTGTAGTTCATGTAGAACACAGCCTGGGATGTTGTCAGGTCCCATGGATGCTGTGTTCTTGGCTTTGGAGAGTGTGTTTGCTACCTGTGCAGCCGTGATTACAGGAACTTTGCATTCTTCAGGTACAGAGATGGGCCCTTTAGGGGATGAGAGAGGGGTAAAGTTAGCACTGAACCCATCTGCCAGGATGTTGGCAATATCAGTTGGTTTTGTATATTTAGTGCCATTGTGCTGTAACTCAGAGCAGATCTGAGTGTTGCCATTGAGATTCTTGACATAGCTGTGGAATGCTTTGTGGCTGTCTTTAGAATCAGTGGCAATTTTGTTTTTATAACTAGCTTTGGAGGATTTTATGAGGGATCTCAGCTTCTTACTGAGGCTGACCATGGAGTTACTCCAATCATGGGATTTTACTCTTTTTTTTGCAAGTTTTTTTCTTCTGTTGTAGAGTTTGTTTATGGCAGGGGACCACAAGATTGGCTTCCTTTTTTTGGAGGATAGCATCTTGGTTCTGTTAGGGATTGCATAATCCATGTACTCGTGTAAGTGCTTATAAAGTGCATTTGTATAGGATTCAGCAGTTGTACCTCTATTGTCCGTCAGTATGGGTGTCGTGAAGTTTGCCACTTCTGTCTTAAAAAGCGTGAAGTTGGCTTTGGAGAAATTTTTTACGGTGGTTTCCCTAATGGGGGGTGGGGGTAGGATGTGGATGTCTAGGGTGATTAGCTTGTGGTCGGATCTGACCAATGAGGAATTGACCTCTGGTGTGGAGCACCAGTTGCCCATGTTGGTAATGACCAGGTCTAGGATATTGCTGCCCCTGGTGGGGGTGTGGATAAGTTGATCCAAGGTGTTGGAATTTGAATTCATTAACAGCTACACAAAGTGTACCAGTCGTATTTGCATTATGCAGTACCACCAACATGAAAGTGCATGATTTGGTATTAATTAAGCAGCTCTGCATGGCATATAAATCCACGCAACAACATGTACACAACACCTTCTGGAATACAGGTACAATTACACATAGAAAACAACATGTTAGGGTTTGAGTTTGCTGCTGCGATTATTATGCTGCATGTGCAATAGAATTTAATTCATTGTTCTTCTGTTGCTGCAGACCTCAGGCAAGATGAAGTAGGGTATTTTGACCCTGTTTGACATATTACAAACTGCATGAATCAAAAGTTGTTGACAGATACAGGGTGGACAGAGAAAGACTGAAAGAAATTTTCAACCTCTGCCGACCCATCTCAGGCCCAGGCAAATCATGGAGAACCCATAACAGTGGAAAAAATGTATGTTTATCATTACATGTACTAGCAACTGGAACTTTCTAAAGACCCACAGGAGATATATGGGGGGGGTCATAGGCATCTGCCTCTAGAATATTTCATCAGTTTTTTAAATGCAATGCTACTACATTCAAGGGAACATATCTGATTTCCACAAACACCGCATGAGAGAGCAAGAACCATGGAGGAATTATATGCAATAGCACACTTTCCTAAAGTACTGGGGAACACAGACTGCGCACACATAAATAAAAGCCCCACCAGAAGAACAGAGAAGGAAGTACATCAACAGAAAAGGTTTCCACTCCATAAATTGTCAGGTTGTCTGCAATGCCCAATGAGTTACCTACAGTATTTGTGCAGGTAACTCAGGCAGTTTCCACGACTCACACATATGGCACACTTGTGAGCTGTACATGGTCTGCTAGGGGTAACATCCCCCAAGGGCATCTACTGGGGGATGTAGGTTATGCACTGGAACCCTGGCTAATGACACCCATGAGAAACCCACACAACCTCACCAAGCAAGAAACAATGAAGCCCATACTCAAACAAGGAACATGATAGAACATGTATTTGGTTTATTAAATCAAGTTTCTGGTGTCAAGGCACATCAGGAGGTGCACTGCAGTATGACCCAGGCACCTGTGTTGAAATACTTACAGTCTGTGCCATGTTACACAATATCATTCTCAGGAACCAGCCCCATCAGAAACATCAAGGGGCAGGACCACATTGTCAAGGACCACAGGCAGGGCCAGCAGCAGCACAGATACAAATGATGAGTCTGAGGGAGAACCGCCAGCTGCAGGTAGTGCTGTCAGATGGAGGCATGCACAGTATGCCCTCGCTCTTGCTAAGAGGTAAAGGATAGCACACATAATCACCAACTAGGTCAAAGACTAAGACGCTATGCAAATATGAAAAATGATTCCTCCCAGATGGTACAACATTTACTTAACCATGTAATAGCTGTGTTCTGATAGCATCAGACAGGGACAACCACCAAGGATGCAGTACATACCTGTACTAATGATAATGAAGTGTGGAAAATGTAAATAAAATAAAAATCTTATAGCACTCATTAATCTCATATTGACACATGTATATGCCCTATGACTACACACAAGTTAATAACCTCAATCCACCCTGCTAAACCCCCCTAAGCCAATCACACATCCCCCACTCCAACCCTCCAATCCAGCCCTCCTTTCCCAATATAATACCATACCCCAATCCAACACCCATATACACACACAGACACACACACACACACACACACACACACACACACACACACACACACACCAACCTCCCTCAAAAAAGACATAAACGAAGTATATTTTGAAATCAATAATCAGAACAGATTGCATAACACCTCCGTAATGGAGTTAACACATGCTTAAACTTTGCAATACATTTCTGCATTAACAATTTAGCAATTATCAGTGCAGCATTACATAAGTAACACCAAACTATTATAACATTTTTATCCACTGCTATGGAGTCCAGTCCAGTAGAAACACACACACAGAACCTGTTTTCCTTTTCCTGCCAACACAGATAATGACATTAGCCCTCCCTACATACTTAACAATACCATTATCTGCAAAATGTGATGACATCAAAATGAAATCACATTTCACATGTAGCATTTGGTAGCATAATTGTAGAAATGCAAAAGTGGCTGTGCCAAAAATAAGGGATAAATGTAAATGCATAAACATCATACAAGTACTCTTCATCAGTCACTGCATTTCACCCTTGTACTGGCCAAATGGAAGGATTATTTAAGAAATAGCTACATGCCTTGACAATACAGGACTACAAAAACTAGTTAAATTACCTAAAGTCCTGCTACTCTGCTACTATTTAGCTCTGTTTCAAAACAGCCTCCCCATTATGATACAAGGGCACTGCTTACACCATTACCTTCATATAATGCAGAATCAGTCCTGTGAGCACTGTGAATATGCAAATGAGGTGTGAAATCATTAACATTCTGGAATACAAAAATTTACACAACGTGTAGGGAATGTCAACACGGTGTAGGGACTTACATGATTAAATACACATGTCCTCAGCAGTGCAAGCCCAAGCACTGAGAAGCAATGTTATGGCTTGCAAGCATCTCTGATTACACTGACAGCATGAACAGTCGGCTTTCACAGTATCCCCTCTCTGCTATACAGCTACTCAGGTTGTGACAGGTAGATGAGACTTTAAAAATCTGCAAATACATGGACTGATATATATATATATATATATATATATATATATATATATATATGTATATATATATATATATATATATATATATATATATATATATATATATATATATATATATATATATATATATATATATATATATATATATATATATATATATATATATATATATATATATATATATATATATATATATATATATATATATATATATATTTATATATATGTATATATATATATACATATATATATATATATATATATATATATATATATATATATATATATATATATATATAGATAGATATAGATATACATATATAGCAGTGTGACAGTCCTCATTTTTCAATTATGGCTTTTTATGTCTTTTTTCATTTGGTATTACTTGTGTGCTGTTTAGCAAAGTGAAAATTACTTTCAAGGCTTAAGGAAAAAGGTGAAAAATTTAGTTTAGGCTGCCATAGGTCGCACAAACCAGCCAACCAGCATTCTGTGTCTGACAGCACTCTGGATAGTACTCAGGGAATAAAACCACCTGATATGCATCCTTCTCTGTGGCACAAGTTGTAAGTGCAGTTAGCTGATAGATAAAGTATATCTAATGCAAAGTTTGAATCCACTGACATGAAACTTTTGCACACACTCATCAGAATATATATTTAATCCCATTTTGTGATACCATATTATTTTTGATTAAAAAATAAGCTGTTCATAGGTTCATAGGTAGGTACTAGGCTATCTGCCCGAAGGCATTTATAAGCCTAGCCAGAATGTGTTGGCTTTCACCGCCCCCTTAGATTAGTTCCCTGTGCCTCTGTCCAGCGGAGCCACTGAAGTGATCCCCAGGGTAAACTTTCTGTTTCACATCCACTCGTCAAGGTTTCTCTTGAAGAGTGCTAGCGAGGAGCTCTGCCTAATGTAGATTGGAGTCTTGTTCCAAAGAATGCGAAGTCTCTGGGACAGGAAGCTATCCCTCCAGGATGTCCTATTTATTGTTGTGGTGAGGTTTAGATCCCTAGAGCATGTGGATCGAGGGGATAAGGTTTTCTTTAGGTGGAGCATGTCCATCAATTCTGGTTTGGACATGGTCCTGTATGTCAGGCAGAGATCACCTCTGAGCAGGTGGTATGCAACTGAGTACAGCTGGAGTTTCTTCAGTCGAGCTGCATAGGGCATCTGTTTGAGGCCAGTGATCCTCTTGGTGAGGTACTTCTGTGGTCTTTCCAGCTGTTGCAGGTGTCTTGTAAGGTACATCCCAAATGGGGCGTTGTACTCTGTGATGGGTCTGATGAGTGATGAGTAGAGGGGCACAATGACCTCTTTTGATCTGGATGCAAATCCTTTTGTGATTAGGTGGGCCACATAGAATGATTTTCTAACCACTTTGGCAATGTGATTATCAAAGGAGAGATTACTATCTACTTGGGTCTCCAGATCCCTAATTATGTTTTCCGTATTTAGGGGACTACCACCTATGTGGTAGTTTGTAGGTACTTTGTTATTTCCAAAGGGAATAACTATGCACTTTTTCGCATTTAGCCTGAAGCCATGATTTTGACACCAGGTATCCGTCTCATTGAGACCCTTTTGGAGGATGTCTGTGTCAGTCGGTGAGTCAATTATAGCCCCTAGTTTGCAGTCGTCTGTGATCCTGGTCAGCCATAGTCCTCCTGCACTTGTCTGTACCTCTGAGAAGTAGATGCCAAACAGGAGGGGTCCTAGGATTGCACCCTGGGGAATGCCACTTGTAACCGGTTTAGAGTCTGACCTAGCTCCCGCAACTCTCACCATGTGGGTTCTGTCCATGAGCCAATTGGCAACCCATCTTGTGACATAGGGGTTTATGTTCAGGCTGGTGAGCTTGTCTATAATACCAGAATGGGGAATGGTGTCGAAGGCTTTTGCGAGGTCTAGGTAGGCTATGTGTACCACCTTTCTCTCATCTATAGCCTTGGTAACTGTCTCAAAGATGTCCACCAGATTTAGGAGGCATGATCTGCCCTTAACAAAGCTGAACTGGGTAGGGTCTAGTGTTTGGAGGTTCCCAATGTCTTTGTTAATGAGTTCCACGATGATGCACTCCATAGCCTTGCAGACCAAGCTAGTCAGGCTTATAGGGCAATAGTTCCCGGGGTCTGTTGTGGCTCCACCTTTGTGGAGTGGAATAATCATTGCTGTGCACCACTCTATGGGTATGTAGCCTGTGGAAAGGCTGAGTTTGAACAGTGTGTTTAGTTGAGGGGTTAGTTTGTCTTTGAGCTCCTCTGGGACAACGTCCAGTCCCATTGATGCTGTGTTTTTGGCTTTGGAGAGGGCTATTTTAACCTGACTGTCTGTGATTTCAGGGGCTCTACATTCTTCTGGAATGGTTATGGGACCTTTTGGGGATGAGAGGGGGGTGAAGTTTGCACTGAACCTGTCTGCCAGGATGTTGGCAATATCGGCTGGTTCAGTGTACTTTGTGCCAGTCTGCACTAACTCCGAGCAGATCTGAGCATTGCCACTTAGATTCTTGACATAGCTAAAGAATTCCTTGTGGTTATCTTTGGAGTCCTTGGCAAGTTTTCTTTCAAAGCTCACCTTGGACGATTTTATGAGGGATCATAGTTTCTTGCTGATACTGATCAGGGATGTCTTCCCTTCTTAGGATTTTACTCTTTTCTGTACTAGTTTCCTCCTACTATTTTATAGCTTGTTTATGGCAGGGGTCCACCAGACTGGTTTCCTTTTCTTGGAGGAGTGAGTCTTGGCTTTGCTTGGGATAGCACAATCCATGCATTCTTGTAGGTGCCTGTAGAATGTATTAGTAAATGATTTTGCAGCTTGGTCAGCATTATCCTTTAGCATGGGGGCTTTGAAACCTTTCACCTCCGTCTTAAGTAACGTGAAGTTTGCTTTTGAAAAGTGTTTCACGATGGTTTCCTTGTCCAGGGGTGGGAGCGGAATGTGGATATCCAAACTGATTTGTTTATGGTCAGATCTAACCAGCGAGGGGTTGACTTCAGGTGTGGAACAGTGGTCGCCCATGTTGGTGATGACCAGGTCCAATATGTTGTCACCTCTGGTGGGAATGATGAACAGTTGTTCCAGGGTGTTTGAGTTTATAAATTCTAGGAAGCATTGGGCAAGGGAGTTAGTACTTGAGTAGTTCTCCCAGTTAATGTGTGAGTAGTTGAAATCACCCAATATTAGGGTGTTTGCTAGGACCTTTATGTTACCCAGTGTTTCCAGAAATGTGGAATGCGGGTCCTGGGACATGGTGGGTGATCTGTAGCAAGCTACAATTTGAATTGCAGTTTTGCCCATTGTTAGTTGCATGTGGATAATCTCTGAAGCATCGTGCTGTGCCACTAACCTGGAGGTGTGGGTATCCTTGATGAATATGGATACTCCCTCGCCTTTTGTATTTTGGTCCAGGTTCTGTGGCCGAAATGTATGGTATGAGTTGTAGCTTGGTAGTGCTGGGGTGCTCTCTGGAGCCTTAAACCAGGTTTCTGTTACTGCACATATATCAGTTTTCTCCATACTGAGGAGTGCCTCAAGTGCGTGCATTTTGAGGTTTAGACTTCTGGCATTGAGTAGTATTACCCTCAGATTTTTGTTACTTGTGCTATTTACGGCGGTGGTTTGTCTTTTGAGCCTTGCCTAAAAAAGGCCCTATGATGGTGGCAAGAGCCTTGGCCAGTATTTGAAAGCCTAAGGGTGACAGGCGCAAGCCGACTCTTGCGAAGCAGTGTGGCTTATCGAGCATGTCATCCCAGGCAGACAGATACTGGATCCCCTTTGAATGACAGGGTCTGTTGCCACTATTGCTAGCAAAATGTGATCATTATTCTGCCCACCATAACATAATATATCAATAAATACAGGGTCTGATAATGTCTTCCATCAAGTAAATGTTTGATGTTGCATAGATATGTGAGAAAGAATTGTTAACTTGAATTCAGTTCTTGCTCCAGTAATTGCTACATATACTCATTCATTGCATTTCACTCACTATCTGTAATTTCAATAACATAAATTACCCTACAATGTCTGTTCTATATGCTCTACAATTGGCATTGTGTAAACATGGTTCACTACCTAAGGAAAACTGTGAAAATTTAGTTTAGGCTGTCTTAGGTATCTCAAAAATGCCTGGTGGCTTTCAGCAGCTGGCAGCACTCTGGATAGTAATATTTCAAAAAAATAACTTCCTCCATGGCACAAGGTACAATTGAGGTGAAAAAACAAAAATAAGGTATGTGGAGCATCGTTTGCATTCTGCTTACACTCCACTTTGGCATAATTCACAATATTTACTTTTTCAGTATTTTCCGCTTTGAAGTACAAATGTTCTCCACTTGACATCATGGAAACTAGGTTCACTGCCTAAGGTAAAAAGTGAAAAATTAGTTTAGGCTGCCTTAGGTAGCTGAAAGCAGCATTGTGCCCCCTCCCCCCCATGGGAGAGTACTTACTTCAGTAAATGCAGTGACAAATGTCAGATTCTGGGGTACAAGGTGTAACTGTGAAAGGAATGAGGCACATGAAGCATTATTTGAATCCTGTATAGAGATCAGATTGCAATTTATCACAATATGAATTTTTTTGTTACCTTTTTTTCAGGTTTATTTGCTCTTCGCTAGACATTGTGCAATCAGGGTGCACTACCTAAAGAAAAACAGTAAAAATTTTAGTTTAGGCTGCTTTGGTAACTCAAATATACCTGGTGGCTTTGCATGTGGGCATACTCTAGATATTAACTATTTTACAAAATACCCCTATTGCCAGGTAACTTTCTCTGTGGTGCAAAGTGTAACTGAGATGAATTGACAGAAAGAAGGTACATGAAGCATTGTGCAAATCATATTTGTAGAACACTTTTCCATAATTCACAATATTTACTTCTCTATTGCTTTTCATTCTAAGGTACATATGCTGCTGGGTTTATATTACCACCTCGAACTAACTGAAACGCGAATACCATTTCATCGACACGTGTCAAATGCACGGGTAAGCGAATGGCCACATCACAAATTTTTTTTCCTAGGAAAAAAATCAGTAGGCCAACTATACGACACACCAGTACAGACATTATAAAGTGCCCCCCCACACCCCCTTAACTAAATATACTAACTTCAAGATCACACTACAGTGGGGAAAATGGGCAAATTCACAACAAAAGCCAGACAATTTTTTTTCCCTAGGAAAAAAAATCTGTGATGTGGCCATTCACTTACCTGTGTGTTCGACACATATGTGTCGATGAAACAGTATTCATGTTTCAGTTCATTCAAGTTGGTAATATAGACCCTTTGCTGTCTGCCTAGCATCGTACACACATTGCTCACTATCTAAGGAAAAATGTGAACATTTTAATTTAGGCTTCCTCAGGTATCTGAAACACATTTAGCAATGGTGTGTTGGCTTTAGCACTCTTGACACTGCTGAGAGGAGAATTTCTACCTATCATAGAGCTATCTCTGTGAAACAAGGTGTAAGACCAATAAATTTAGATAAATAATACAGGCTATTAAGGGTTCAAATCCAGCTAGACAATACTTTTTAAAAAGGGTGTAAGATGCAAATTGTCAGAAAGTTTTTAATAGGACTGTAACAGTAATTAACTATGATAATGTTAAGCATAATTCTTGCAAGCAGTTAATCAGTGAGCCTTCCATAATGGCAATGTGACTTTTAGCATATATGACTAATATATTACATTCACAACCTAATGTATGCCTAGCTTCCTAGACATGCCAATAATTATACGACATAAAAAATCACTAGTACATGTATGATGGGCACAATACGTTAGTTGGCAACACCATGGCTCATTACATATCCTAACTATGTGTTTAGGACCTTTATGTCTTCTGAAGTGTGCATGTAACACAAACCAACCTATTCTGATCATCACATTCAACTGCAGCTATGTGAACCATACTTACTTGCAGTAAGAATGACTTTTGCAAAGGAATGCATGCTAAGACAGGATTACAACACATGCACACAGGCCTCTCTAAACTGTATCTCCATTCATTCTGATATCAGTAAATGTTAAATTTCCATAGTATAAAGTTAGCTCTCCTGTGGCAATGTCAGCTAATACATTAAGTTGCAATTTTTTGCCTCCTGTATCCCATGAGTTATAGTCCCAGCTGTTACAAAAATATTTTGACATTGGTTAAGCCCCACACTGAGAATATGTCAAAACTCATCTGTCTTTCACCTCTCAAAGTGCAACCCATAAAAGTCATGCCAGTAGGCAGTCCACTGTTTATAGGTTCATAAGCGTGTACTAGGCTAATGGCCCTGGAGCCTTTACAAGCCTAGCCCATATAAATACCCTTGCATCGTGCTGCCCAACATTAGTTCCTAGTGTATCTATCAAGTAGAGCCACTGGAGTGATCCCTGGGATGAACTTTCTATTTCCCATCCACTCATCAAGATTTCTCTTGAAGAGGGCCATTGGGGTGCTCTCCTTGACATGCATGGGAAGTTGATTCCAGAGCATGGGCAGTCTCTTGGTTATGAACCTATCCCTCCAACATGATCTGTTGATTGTGGTAATGAGGTTGAGGTCTCTGGAGTGTGTGGTGTGGAGGAATTGGGATTTCTTTAGATGTAGCATTTCTAACAGAGCTGGGTCAGACATGGCTTTGTAAGTCAAGCAGAGATCACCTCTTAGTAGACGAAATGAGACAGAGAATAGCTGGAGTTTTTTTGAGTCTGTCCATGTAAGACGTGTTTAAGGCCTAGGATCCTCTTCATGAGGTACTATTGTGGCCTCTCCAGCTGTTGCAGGTGTCTAGTAAGGTACATGCCAAATGGGGCATTATACCTGATGATTGGTCTAATGAGGGAAGAGTAGAGAGACATGATGACCTCTTTCTTCCTGGATGCAAAACCCTTGGTAATGAGATGTGCCACATAGAAGGACTTTCTGACTACAGTGGCAATGTGGTGCTCGAAGGAGAGGTTGCTGTCAACCTGTGTCCCAGATCTCTTATAATGGTTTCAGTGTTCAGTGGGCTCCCATCTATGAAGTAATTAGTGGGAACTGAGTTTTTCCCAAAGGGGATGACAACACATTTTTTGGCATTAAGCCTAAGGCCATGGTTTTCACACAAGTCATTGGTCTCAGAGAGGCCTTTCTGTAGGATGTCTGCATCACTTGGGGAGTTAATAATGGCTCCCAGCTTGCAGTAATCTGCAAACTTGGTTAGCCAGAGTCCCTCCATATTGGCCTGGACTTCTGAGAAGTAGATGCCAAACAGGAGAGGACCCAGGACCGATCCCTGTGGGAGTCCACTCGTGACTGGTCGGTGGTCTGACTTGGAGTCCGCTACTTTCACACTGTGGGTTCTATCTGTGAGCCAGTTTGTAATTCACCTAGTGATATAGGGGTTAATGCCAAGTTTGGTGTGTTTATCAATAATTCTTGAGTGAGGAATTGTATCAAATGCCTTGGCCAGATCGAGGTAGGTTGTATGAACTGCCTTACCCTCATCCACAGCTCTGGTGACTGACTTAAAGAAATCAACCAGGTTCAGCAGGCATGATCTACTCTCACAAAACCAAACTGCATGGGATCTAGAGCTTAAAGATTATCTATAGCCTTGTTAATTACATCTATGATGATGTGCTCCATAGCCTTACATACCAGACTCATCAGGCTAATGGGGCAATAATTCCCAGGGTCTGTAATCGCTCCCCCTTTATGGAGAGGGATGACTAGTAGTGCACCATTTGGTAGGGCAAAGCTTGAGGTGAGGCTGTGAGTGAACAGGGCACACAGACATGGTGCCATTTCACTATGTAGTTCATGTAGAACACAGCCAGGGATATTGTCGGGTCCTGTGGAAGCTGTATTCTTGGCCTTGGACAATGCAGCTTTAACCTGTGCTGAAGTAATGCTGGGTGCCTGGCATTCTTCTGGTATTGTGATTGGTCCTGGGGGGGGTGGTAAAGTTAACACTGAATCCGTCGGCCAGTATGTTGGCAATATCTGTTGGCTCAGTATAGGAGGTACCATTGTGCAGTAACTCAGAACAAACCTGGGTATTGCCGTGGAGATTCTTGATATAACTATAGAAGGCTCTGTGGTTGTTTTTAGTGCCGCAATTCTGCCTTCATAGGTAGCTTTAGAGGTTTTTATAAGGAATCTCATCTTTTAGTTTAGGCTAATAAGGGAGTTTTTTCCAGTTTTGGGACTTCACCTTTTCCTGCAACAGTTTCTTCCTTCTGTTGTAGAGTTTATTAATGGCAGGGGACCACCATATTGGCTTCCTTTTTTTGAAGGAGAGTGCCTTGATTCTGTTGGGTATTGAACACTGGAAACTGTGGCAATGGATGGAGCAACACACATGGCACAGATCAGTGCTGTTTTTCACACCTTTACTGATATCTGCTGTAGGTAGTGCCATGGTGTCTGACAAGGGTCTATCCACTTATAATCATGCAAATGCAGTTGGCAAGGCTGTGCTTGTTTGTGCAATACTAGCAACATGCCAGATCTGAAGTATGTGACAATTCAAACATACATAGTTGGTAAATTTGACTTTTGCAGACATGGCTGGTGATGGTGAGAATGGTGCTAAATTAAGAGCACAAAGGTGGGGTGTTGAGGAGTCCAGGATATTAGTGGCACTCCTCATCAAGTTATATAGCCATAGGCTGCTGCAGAGAGATTATACTGGGTCTCGGTATAAGGCTGTGGCATGGAATAGCTTAGCTAAAGCTGTTTCCATTGCAACTGGCATTCCACACACTGGGGAACAATGTTATCACCACTATAGTGACCTTAAAAAGCACAAGTAAGACCACCTGAGCCAATGGGGAGCTGAATGTAGGACTGGGAACACCCCCAGCTGTGTAACTATAATGACCCCTTAACCTGTCTATGATATGGCAGTAATTATCTAACCAGCTGACGCAGTTACTCATTGTGCTTTCATATATATTTGTCTTATTTTTGCTCCCTACAGCAGCAGAGAAGATTGCAGCAAACTATAAGGTGCACCAGGAGAGATTAACTCTCCTCAAAGAGGCATGGAGTGCTTATGAATGAAGTAAAAATTAAAGCCATGACATCTTTTCATTCTCTCAGACTCTAGCAGGCATAGGTCATCAGTCATCTCAAGCATGCATGCCTTCCCAAATAACTGTTGCAGTTGGCATTGGGCAATTAGAATACCAGCTTTACTGTGTGTGGGTTCAGAACCCAGAAGTAGCATTTTTTTAAACTGATAATTATTTATAAGATCTTAACAATAGTCTGTCAGGAAGAATTACATTATGGTAACTGTAATTATTAAGTTAGAATACGCAAGTCCAATCCATTATAGTGAAAGAAAGGCAGCTGTTTATTATTTAAGATCAGTGATATTAGTTTAATACCACATAAATACCTTTCTGTCATATATGCATGTTTCAAAAGTGTACAATAGTAAATTATCATAGTTGTTTATGTATTACCAAGTAAAAGTTTGTTTAAAGTATACAGTACTGTTACATGATATGTATCTAATTGCCTTTTTGTTCTCTCCCCACCGTTGTCTCTATCTCTTTTTTTATTTGTTTTTTTGGTGGAGGGGGGTTTAATTCACTAACAATTTGCAGTGTGCATAACTTGTTAATGAAAATTAATCATCAACAGCACGTAGACATGCACTGACCATTGTGGCTCAGCCTATCATACCTCCACAGATAGCAGCACAGACACCCAGTACTTTAGGGTCACAACCTGTAACTGCTTGTAAATTTGCACTTGGATACTCCTCCTGGGCCCATCTCATTTGCTCACTCAAAAAAAAAAAAAAAAAAAACGTTCTTTTATCTGCTTTTACTGTATTTGTGTTTCTTCCTACTCTATTTTGCTTTTGCGTCATCTTAAAAGTACTCAGTTGTATTTATTACTGCTTGGTGTAACTCATTCTAAGCCTTTTGGTTTAAGCACTTGGGCTTCAGACCAGTTGTTTTACATTAAGAAGGTTTGTGGTCTGCACTGTAGTGGCAGAACAGGTAGCTTACATCCTTCTAAGTTGGGAACTGATTGAGAGCTCAGTGTCTGTTATTCTATAAGTGTATTAGTTCTGGTTTAAGCACTTGGGCTTCAGGCCAGTTATTTTACATTAAGAGGGTTCGTGGTCTGCACTCTTGTGGGAACAGAGGCTGGACTCTGCCCTTCTGAGCTGGGAATTTCTGGTTAAAAGCTTATAGTGCCTGCATATTTGAACTGCTTCTTACTGAAATTGGTACACCTTGTTTGCTGTAGCATAGACTAGATCCAGGCCTGCTGAATCTAGCTTTGTTTGTATAACTTGAGCACTAATCCAGGCATTCTTTAAAGTATTCAATTGTATTTATTACTGCTTGGTAGTAACTTGATTAAAGTGTAGCTATCATTCTATGTCTTTTGGATTAAGCACTTGGGCTTCAGACCAGTTGTTTTACATTAGGAAGGTTTGTGGCCTGCACTGTGGTGGCAGGACAGGTAACTTACATCCTTCTAAGTTGGGAACTGCTGATTGAGGGCTCAGTGTCTGTTATTCTAAAAGTGTATTAGTTCTGGTTTAAACACTTGGGCTTCAGGCCAGTTATTTTACATTAAGAAGGTTTGTGGTCTGCACTCTTGTGGGAAGAGAGGTTGGACTCTGCCCTTCTGAGCTGGGAATTTCTGGTTAAAGACTTATAGTGCCTGCATATTTGAACTGTTTCTTACTGAAATTGGTACACCTTGTTTGCTGTAGCATAGACTAGATCCAGGCCTGCTGAATCTAGCTTTGTTTGTATGCTTGTTGTTTGTTTGCTTGTTATTTCCCTGAAATGCTAATTCCAGCTAAAACGTGACTAAAAAAGTTACTGTTTGTCATGTTTGCATTTAAGTTACCTGTAACACAGTCGCAGGCTACACACTCAAGTGCGCTAGCCTCCTCTGTGTGTTTAAAGTAATTTAAGCTCTACATTTCTGTTTTTAAAATAAATAAATAAATAAAACCACAAAAAAATTCCTTGTTTTCCCGCCTTTCTGAACTAGTCTAGTCCAGTTTTCAGGCGTGCTCAATCCAGGACTGTGGTAAAGGTTCCTGTGTTGCCCATATCATATTTGGATAATTAGGTGGCTTCCTTGTTCACTGTGAGAGAGGGAACTCTGAGCAGCCTATCTGTCCCTGTAGGAGTGGTCCCAGCCCAGCAACTTGTAGCTCATTAGCCATTTTGGGCTAATTTCTATCCTTTTTGATCTCCCTGATATAAAAACCACTTAGCGCAGTTTTGTGCGGGTTTGTGCACCGCGCAGCACTGTTTAGCTGTGGCTAAACTATTCCAGGCTCCACGAAGTCTGCACTTCCATTTTTCCCTTGAATCTTGAAACACTTCAACCCAGCACTAGAAATAAGGCAATTTAAGACCAGCACTTACTAAAACTCACTAAAACTAGCACTAGCTTATAGCTTGCACTTCAGCCCTATACTCAGGAAGTATAAGGCTCTTTACTCATCCAATCAGCAATACAGTCCCAACCATCTATTCAGGCAAGTTCAAGGGACAGCTTCAGGTGTGCCCTCTAGTCCAGCTGGTGAATCTGGGCATCCTGAGGCAATGTCACAATTGCCTCATTTACACAGACAACCCCCTCCTCCTCCCAACCAACACAAACATATGTGAGAGATGCAGCTACACAGCCAAACTGGAGGCTAACCTCTCTCAACCCACGACTGGATCAACCAGTCACAAGGAGAAGGGCAACACTAGCACCACATTACCAGACTCACATAGAGCAGCCATAGCTGCACCAGAAAACAACTCTCAGAAACATGCAAAAACATACTCGGAGGCTCTAAATAATAACCTGCCTAAACAACAGAGACCTCCTAAGCATACACCTAAGCAACCCTACCCCACAACAGAAACCAAGTAACACATACGTCACAACATCAGTGTGCCAAGCAAAAACAGCCCCTAAGGCTAAATAACACACCTAACACACTAGTAATCAGTGATTCTATCATCAAGCACACAGACGTCACACTCACTAGACTGAACAAGGAGAAGGTTACCGTAAGCTGCCTGTCAGATGCTAGAATCCGCCACATAACACATGCACTCAGGTCACTCCACAACAAGTACAGATATGACTCTGTTATTGTACATGTTGGCGTAAATGGCCTGAGACTTACCTCCCTGGACTACATGAAAAGAGACATGTAGGAGCTCTCTGACCATGTAGCCCAGGCTGGTATGCCTCTGACTCTGAGTAGCATCCTGCCCTCACCCAAAATGATGCCAGCATACGAAGAAAAAATTATCAGTTTCAACAACTGTTTAAACTACTGGTGTCATTCAAAGGGGATCCAGTACTTGTCAGCCTGGGACGACATGCTTGACAAGCCACGTTGCTTCACCAGAGACGGATTGCACCTGTCGCCCCTGGGCTTTCGAATACTGGCCAAGACTCTTGCCGCCTCAATGCTGCCTTTTTTAGGCAAGGCTCAAAAGACCAACCCACCTCCATAAACAACAATAATAAAAACTGAGAGTAATGCTGCTCAACGCCAGAAGTCTAAACCTCAAAATACACGCACTCAAGGCTCTCCTTAGTATGGAAGAAATCGACACATGTGCAGTGACAGAAACCTGGTTCAAGGCTCCAGAGAGCACCCCATCACTACCAGGCTATAACTCCTACCATACCTTTAGGTCCCAAAACCAGGACCGGAACACAAAAGGAGGGTGTGTGTCCATATTCATCAAGAACACCCATACCTCCAGGTTAGTAGCACAGCACACGGAATCTGAGACCATCCAAGTGCAATTGACATCAGGTAAATTGACTGTTCAATTTAAAGCTTGCTACAGATCTCTCACCTTGTCTCAGGACCCTCACGCAGCATTCCTGAGAACATTATAAAGTATGAAGATTCTACCCAACACCGTGCTACTGGGTGACTTCAACTATGCAAACATTGACTGGGAAAACTACTCAAGCTCAAATGCCCTAGTCCAATGCTTTCTTGAGTTTATAAACTCAAATGCCCTTGAACAGCTGGTCACCACTCTACACAAGAGGTGACAACATACTGGACCTGGTCATCACCAACATGGGGAACTTATGTTCCACACCTGAGGTAAACTTGTCATTGGTAAGATCAGATCACAAACTAATCACACTGGACATCCACATCCCGACCCCCCCCCAGTCAAGAAAATCAAGGTAAAAAACTTCTCTAAAGCCAACTTCACACTCCTGAAGACCAAGGTGGGAAGTTTCAAAGCTCCCAATCAAATGGAAAATGATGACCCTTCAGCAGAATCCTTTACAAGTGCATTCTATGAACACCTTCAAGAATGCATGGACCAAGTCACCCAAGTAAAACCAAGACCAACTCCTCAAAAAAGAGGAAGCCAGTCTGGTGGACCCCGGCCATAAATAAACTTTACAACAGAAGGAGGAAACTCCTGGAAGATAGAACAAAATCCCAAAATAAGAAGGCATCTCTGATTAACATCAGTAAAAAACTGCGCTCCCTCATTAAATCATCCAAGGCCAACTTCGAAAGAAAAATAGCCAATGACTCTAAGGATAACCACAAGGCCTTCTTTAACTATGTCAAGAGTCTAGGGGCAAACTCTCAGATATGCTCCATGCTAGTGCATAATGGCGATAAATACACTGAACCAACTGACATTGCCAACATTCTGGCTGACAAGTTCAGTGCAAACTTCAACCCCCCTCCACCAAATGGGCTAGCACCCATCCCAGAAGAATGTGGCGCTCCAGATATCTCAGACACACAAGTAAAGACAGCCCTTGCAAAGGCCAAAAACACAGCATCAATGGGACCAGATGCTATCCCAGGTTGTGTCTTACACGAGCTTCAAAATGAACTAACCCCCCCATCTCAAATCACTATTCAAACTCAGCCTCTCTACAGGCTATGTACCCAAAGAATGGCATACAGCAACAGTCGTACCACTCCACAAAGGTGGTGCCACAACTGACCCTGGGAACTATCACCCTATAAGCTTGACTAGCTTGGTCTGCAAAGCCATGGAATGCATTATCATGGAGCTCATTAACAGGGACATTGGGAACCTCCAGACACTGGACCCCACCCAGTTCGGCTTTGTTAAAGGCAGATCTTGCCTCCTGAACTTGGTCGACTTCTTCAAAACAGTCACCAAGGCCACAGATGAAGGGAAGGTGGTCCACACAGCATATCTGGACCTCGCTAAGGTGTTCGACACCATCCCACACTCAGGAATCATAGACAAACTCACCAGCTTAAATATCATCCCCCATGTCACGAGATGGGTTGCCAATTGGCTCTCAGACAGAACCCGCACGGTAATAGTGGCAGGCGCCATGTCTGACTCTAAACCAGTCACAAGCGTAGTCCCACAGGGTTCAGTCCTGGGACCCCTCTTGTTCAGTATATATTTCTCTGAAGTACAGGCAAAGGTGGAGGGACTGTGGCTAACCAAGTTCGCAGATGACTGTAAATTGGGTGCAATAATTGACTCTCTAGCTGACACAGACATCCTGCAAAAGGGTCTCACAGAGACAAACACCTGGTGTCAAAGTCACAGCCTCAAGCTAAATGCCAAAAAATGCATAGTAATCCCATTTGGGAAAAACAAAGTACCTACAAACTACCACATAGATGGGAATTCACTAAGTACAGAAGAGGTAATTAGGGACCTGGGTACCCAAGTAGACAGCATGCTCTCCTTTGATAACTACATAGCCAAAATGGTCAGGAAATCCTTCTATGTGGCACACCTGATCACAAAGGGTTTCTCATCCAGATCCAAGGAGGTGATTGTGCCCCTTTACTCCTCACTCATTAGGCCAATAATAGAGTACAATGCCCCATTTGGGATGTACCTCACTAGACACCTGCAACAACTAGAAAGACCACAGAAGTACCTCACTAAGAGGATTAAGGGCCTTAAACAATTACCCTATGAAGCACGACTAAAAATGCTCCAGCTCTTCTTAGTCGCTTACCGTCTGCTCAGAGGTGACCTATGCCTGACCTATAGGGCCATGTCAAACCCTGAACTAATGGACATGCTTCACCTCAAAAAAACAAGATCCCTCAGAACCACTCGTTCTAGCAACTTGAACATATGTACAACAATAAACAGGACATGCTGGAGGGATAGATTTCTGTCCCAGTGACTCCCCTCACTCTGGAATAGAATCCCAATCCATATTCGACAGAGCTCCTCTCTGACCCTCTTCAAGAGAAATCTTGATGAGTGGATGGGTAATTGTAAGTTCTACCCTAGGATCACTTCAGGAGCCCTGTTGACAGAGGCCCAGGTTACTAATCTAATGGGGAGGCGAAAGCCATCACTCTGTGGCTAGGCTTATAAATGCCCATGGGCAGATAGCCTAGTACTTACCTATGAACCTATGTTACCTCAACAACCCATTCCCTACCTGCTCTAAGTATGTCAGGTAGCTCTGCCTAGGCTGCTGTTGCAGTGGTACCATCTGGGAGCAGTAATAGTGGTGGTAGCATTTTTGTCACCCAGCAGGAACTAACAGGACTGATGGAGGATAAAATGGAGAGGGTCCTCAGTGCATGTATTGGCAGGGTTGAAAGGGTCCTGCATCACATTACAAAGATGATGCCATATCCAGCACTGACCCAGGGAGCTGATACAAGAGACAGTGATGACAATTCTGAGGGTAAGGACTAGATTATTACTGTTCTCATGCTGGACATGGGTGTGCCTCCAATGTCCTTTATCAAACCCTAATCTTGGTATCCCCCAACTTTTTGTCTGCATCACCATCCCTGTCTGTCTGCCTATCTTGCACGTCCTGTATGTCTGTATATGCTTTCTAACTATCTGACCCTCTCATTTCTAAACACCTTTCTCAACATTCCTCTCTGCCCCCCCCCAAAAAAAAAAACAATTGTCCACTTTGCCTATGTGTTAATCTGACACAATTGATTTGGTCCAGTTGGCCATATAACATTAATCCATTGTTGTCACCCATCACTGGTGTGGTGACTCTGCAAAAGTCATGAAACTGAGTGTAAACTAACCCTTTTTCACCTCTGTCTTATCCATCCTTTCTCACACATTTAATCTGGTGAAATAACAGATTCATACACAACATACACATGGCCAGAAATGGCACTTAGAAAAGCTTTCAAATTATGTCCTCAACATTTGTGTGGAGTTTGGCATAGTGCAGCAAAGCTGATGATTTTTATTTTCTCCGCAGTGGTCCGGTTACTTCCTTGCAAATGTGCTTAAATCCATTATGCTATGGGAATACAGAGTAAAGTTATACCAAAGGCAGTACTGTGGTACAGTTAATATAAGATTTATTAGGCTCATAGCCAGCCTTAGGCATTGTCCAACTAGGCAGCCGCCTAGGGCGCTGCTATAGTAGGGGCACTTTCCAGTATTTATTTGGTGTAGGTAGACCAGGATAGGGGCACCAGCTGGTGTGGATGGAGGCGCCATGGAGCTCTTTTGCCTAGGGCACCAGTTGACCTAAGTCTGCCCCTAATTAGGCTGCTGTATATATTTAACTAGGAGTTCTTATGTGGTGTGTTATATTATGATAGTTACTCTGCTTATACCTGCCTTTTTTGCCATAGTGTCATGGTTTTGATTACAACATTATGTCTGTATATTACTTCATGACAGTTCATATTCCTATCATATATTTATTTGCAAATGTCTGCATTTCTCTGCATATAACACATTCCCCTAATACAACATTGTAATAGTTCAGTGAGACATATTTCTCAAACACATTGCAGCTCCAACAGGCAGACTTAGTAAGCCAACCTCATCCTGGTTAGGTATTCATGGTTATTGCACTCTCCCACACCTTTTTTTAACCTGCAGCAACCAGTGTAGTGTACAGAGCAGGGCTGATTACTGATGATTTCACAAGTAAGACTAATCTACTGTACAAATTATCCTAGATGTCTTACGAAACATATTTGTGCCATTTCTCTCTGCATCTGTCTCTAACTTTCTGTGTTAGACCCTCCTTCTTCCATACATTTTCAATGCATTTCAGTAGTGTTATACCAATGCTGGGAAGTAATAATTTGTTTGTGATGTCATGAGCTAATGCTCTAATGTGCAGTAAGATTTTTTTAAATGTCATGGGTTCTATTCCAGCCATCAGCTAATTGTTGATAACTATAATTTGTTTCAGTAATGTAGTTGTACATCTTAGCTACAAGTTGTAGTGAGGCACCATTATCCTTCTTCATCACTAAATAACATTGTCCCTGCCTCCGTGTCACCCTGATGATGTGTCATCCCCAATCTATATCATTCTTCTTCCACTTCTGCTGCTGTCAGCTATTAACCTTCATGAATATACATTTCTACATATTGTGCTAATATACCACTCAGGTATGAATTACTTAATGGAATGCTGAAAATGTTTGGATACATATGGATGACAACGTGTCATTATGTTTTGTTTGACTACTGTTTCAGTACATAATGGCTACACCCCTTTACAGAGCACATCATTATCCTGCTGCTACACTAATCTGACTGCTACCTAATGCTGTCTTGCAAAGATCTTTGTGTAGAAGTCGGCACAGAACAGCAAAGAATACTGATAACTGCTGTTTTAAATTCAACATTTCAGTATATGAATACACATGCACTAACACTTTGCCATCAGCAGTGCAAATCAGCTCAGTGGCACTGCACTAAAACAGTACATGAAAACAAAAGAGGGGAGCATAGAATTATAGCTATCTCTTGCATGAAGTTTGTATACCTGTATTACTGTTCTTCAAAGATGAACATTTATTAAGGATCTTAACTCAATTAATTAATTTTGGTGAAGTACTGTCTGCACTACAGTGTTTTCTGTTGAACCACATCATCAGTTTGATTAATCTTTTCTCACCACCTCCATCACTGTCATTCTGCATTGCACTGTTCTCTGTCAGACTTCTAAGTTTGCCCTGCCAATGCACATAGTGCAAGTATGAGATAACACAAGTGTGCAATAACCACGACATGAAGCCACAGTAATGTTTGACTGCTAAACCACTGGTGTACATCAATTTGTATGTCATTTCATTATGTATCTCAATGTCCCTCACAGTATCACAATGTAATGACAGTCTGTACATTGCATTATCACCATATGTAAAAGCATGTGAAAATCATACTGATGTTGCACTGTCTTGTGCATGCGTATGTATTTGTTGCATGACCTGGGATGCAGAGTACTGTCACTTTCAAACACTGATCTTTGCAAATATTCCAATATCAAATTTCTCAGAGGTACACTGCTCCCTAGATTGTGTAGGCTAGTTATGTAGGAGGTTCAATACCTGGCAAGGCAGAGCTATGTGTATCATTTGGTGTAAATGCACTTTGCCTGAGAATAATACATTTAAATGCTCTCACAGTTCCGTTTATCATTAATTTTGCAGTAACATCCTCTCTAAAACACACTGATAAGGTCATCCTGACAAACATGCAATCTCTGCATTCAGAGCTTTACCTCCTCTGTGGCACCTGTGACTAATATATTGCTCTCCAGACTGTGTAAGCTAATTAAGTAGGAGGTTCAATGCCCAGTATGGCAGACACGTTGATAGATTGTATATATCTCTTGCTGGTTAATCCACTTTCCCTGAGAAAAATACAAATAAATGTTCTCACAGCTATCTAATTCTTAACTTTACAGTAAAATCCTCTGTGACTAGTGAGGTCATCCCGGCAAAAGTGCAATCTCTACTTTCAGATTTAGACTTCTCCTGTGGAACCTGCAATTAGTATATTGCTCTCTAGATTGTGTAAGTTAGTTAGGTAGGAGGTTCCATACCCAGTATGGCATATTTGTGTGTGAGATTGTGCATATTGCTGGCAGTGAATCTCCTTCCCCTGAGAATAATACATTTAAATGTTATCATAGCTCACCTCCCTTATCCCTAATTTTACAGTAACATCCTCTGTGAAACGCAGTGATGAGGTAATTCTGATAAAAGTGCTGTCTCTTCCCTGACAGTCAGACTTCTCCTTTGGTACTTGTGAGTATTACATTGCTGTCTAGATTCTGCAACCTAATTAGGAGGTTCAATACCCAACATGGAGGAACTGTATGTGGGGGTGTGGTTGTTCAGATTTGGGTGAGCATGTGCACGTTAAATCTATACTCTCAATAATTTTTCAAACCCAAAGATGACTACACCCATAGCCGGCCTTAGACATAGGCCAATTAGGTGGCCACCTAGTGCGCTGCTGTAGTAGGGGCGCTTTTCCAGTAATCTGGATGATGTAAATAGGCCAGGATGGGGGCAGCAGGTGGTGTGGGGGGGGGCATTGTGGAGCCCTTTTGCCTAGGGCACCACCTGACCTAAGGCCAACCCTGACTAAACCATCCCCTAAGACCTCCCTTCACATCCACATCTTCATTGCTACATAATGGTATAGCTATGCATAATGTTTGTAATGTAATGAGTACTATTTTCTATGCATTATGAAAAGAAAACTCTGTTTATTTAGGCAGTACTATGTCCACAAAAATCTTTAATGTTTAAAGTAACAGTTTCATAGGTCGAACTTTAGTCATTTCATGTTTTTAGAGTGGAAGTGATGCAAACATTCATTAAGTGGTAATGTGGGTGAACGTTTCCATCCTTCATGTCTGCTTTTTGTATGGCATTGGTGAGAGCACACAGTTACATAATTATACTGCCTGTCTACACCGTGGTTAAACAAGCTGAGAAGGTGATTGTTTTGTAAGTGAACTGAAGCTATTTTAATGTCAGACTTCTACTGTGGTGCCTGCATGTGTGACAATATTCTCAAAAATGTTTAGATAGGTAGGATGTTGAACTACAGCAGTGATCAACGTCTGCAAGTTTGACTGTAAATTCAGTCATGATTTTTTTACGCACATCTATAGCGGCAACTTTTACAAGCCCTGATTAGCTGTAAAATAACTTGACCCGATAAATCTCCTTGGCAATATACCGCTGATGTCATGCTTTCGTAGATGCTATTTGTCACAATTGTATTCACTATTCTCATGTGGCACTGGCTGCTGATAATGTGCTCTATAGATGTAAGTGGATAGGTAGGGGATTTGATTCCATCACTGCTTCAATAGTGTGACAGTTGTTACTGTCATATAACTTTGGCCACCACACAACCATCCTTTGTGTAGCCATTTAATTATGGGTTAGAGTTACGGTGGTACTCTGTGACACTAGCAAATCATAGCATCAACAGGGAGAATAACATTTTGCCCACACAATGATTATATACTGATGACATACCTGCAGCATGTCAAATTTGGAGTGTGCATTCTCCTGTGTTGTGTGACTTTGATAATGTGCTTTGTACATAATGTAACTACATATGTAAGGATGCTTGAGTCCATCTGTGGGTGTGTCAGTCACAGGATCATAGGAGGTTACTAGGCTAATGGCAATGGGGGCCTTTCAAGCCTAGCCAAGAGTTTATCCAAAAAAGAAACCTCAGTCAGCACTTGTCACCCCTGTCAATGAGGGACACAGGTGGAACCCGTGGGACATATTTGTGGTTTCCCATCCACTCATCAAGATTGCTCTTGAAGAGGGTCAGTGAGCTACTCTGTTTGACATGTATGGAAAGTCTATTCCAGAGACGAGACAGCCTCTGGGAGACAAACCAATATCTCTAGCAGGTTTTGTTGATGTCACATATTAGAGTCAGGCCTTTCGAGTGGGTAATGCATGAGGAGTTAGACTTACAAATATGGAGCATCTCTAGTAGGGCAGGGTCTGGGATTGCCTTGTAGGCAAGACACAGATCACGTCTGATCAATCTGTACAGTACCAAGTAGAGTGATAGTGATTTGAGCCTGTCCATATAGGACAGGTATTGGAGGCCATGGATTCTCTTTGTGAGGTATTCCTGTGGCATTTCCATTTGGTGCAGATGTTTGGAGAGGTACATATGAAATGTAGTGTTATACTCAATTATTGGTCTAATGAGGGAGGAGTATAGAGAGGTAATAACCTCATTTTTCCTGGATGCAATACCTTTACTTATGAGATGAACCAAGCAAAAGGCTTCTCTGACCACTGCTACATTATGGTTGAATGAGAGATTATTATCAGAGTTCCCAGGTCTCTCACTACAGGTTGTGTGTTTAGGGGGTTGCCATTGATGTGGTAATCAGTAGGAGTTGTGTTTTTGCTGAATGGTATGATGATACATTTTTTTGCGTTAAGCTTGAGGCCATGACTTTGGCACCAGGCATTAGTTGCTGTGAGACCCTCTTGTAGTATGTTAACATCCTCATCCTAATACTTTGCACACTTTCTTGCCAGAACATATATGATGTGCAGCTGTACAGTGTTATTGTGCACTTCAGACACTTTTTATCATAAACATCCAGCTTATAAACAGTGGTGATGTTATCCATTTAACTGTGCACTGTCTCAGTTGTACCTCAGATTGGTCATGTGGCACTTACATTTCAGGCACAGAAGTTTAGCTTTGGATCTTGAGTAGTTACTTTGAAATCCATACATTCTTGCTCAGAGTAGGTTGTGTCAGTGTTATTGTGACTGTACATGTCACCAGCAGTGTTCTCATTCACATTGGCCTTATACACATATAGATGTTGGTCCCTGTTACTGAGAGTGGTCACACTTTGTCACATAGCAATGCTTTTAGTCAGGGAAATGATGATACTGGCTTCCATGTTCCTTACATTACATATGTAGGAAGTATTATCCTCTGGCATGGGGAAATGAGACAGCATGCTGACTGCTGATGATGTACTACAGCAATCACAGGCACACACTTCCCTTTCAGGAAGTACATGATGTCATGTCTTCACATAACCACATATGTCACACTAGTAGTGACATTTCTAGTGTGGTACATTCATAGGTTCATAGGTTGGTACTAGGCTATTGGCCCTAGGGCCTATGCAAGCCTAGCCATAACAATTCCCTGGATATTTCTTCCCACAACATTTACTTCTCTGGACCCCTGTCTAGCAGGGCGACTGACATGATCCTCGGGGTGAATTTCCTATCTCCCATCCAATCATCAAGGTTCCTTTTGAAGAGGGCCAATGGGAAATATCTATGTATTTTCTATTGTTAAATACTCATGTGTTCAACATCCACATTCAGCGCCTGTTAGCATTGTTGAGCTTTATACTGTAATGCATGACTGACATACCATAGTGATAATGTGTCTATTGACATTGTGATGGACATCCACGATCCCTTTCATCCCAGAGACTGTTTGCCACACATACAGATCATATAATGAGTTAGCATTGGTGGGTTCTCATACTAGCTAAATAGCTTCCACTGTGGCTCTTGTGGTTAACACATAAGTCATTAGTCAGTAGAGCTACATTGCTTGCTGTTCAATTCCTGACACATGCAACATTATATGAACACAATGCCATCACAAAAAAAATTGTATTTACTTATTGTTATCCATTTTTATGCTTGACTATAAAATATCATCACAGGTTGTGATTGCATGGCAGTGAAATTATTATTTGGGGCATCTCATGCTCTGAGTCCTCCTGAGGCATGTGCACTCTGGCATTGGTATTTATAGTATACCTACATAGATAGACTGGTGTTCAGTTCTGGGACAGCGTGTGTACTGTGTAACTTACTGGAAGAGTAGACACATACGCACACACACACATATTATATTATATATATATATATATATATATATATATATATATATATATACTATTTTATTTATTGACATTTGTTTACCAGGATAGTCCACTGGGCCAAGAAGAACCCATTTTCAGTGGAGGCCCAAGGAGCAAAGGTCTACAAACAAAGTATAAGTATTACACAGTACATATATAGTATATTATGTGACAAACAATAAACATAAACATTACAAATGTGAAGCATAGTACACATTAGTACAACTATAGTGCAATGGTTAGCATTGTCACCTCACAGCAAGAGGTTCACTTTTCCAATTCTTGGCTGGAGTGCCTTCTCTGTGGTGTCTGCATGTCCTCCCTGTGTTTATGTGGGGTTCCTCCCACATTCCAAAAACGTGTCTGGAGTGTTCCACCCTGGGTTTCTGCTTAAAATGGGCTCTGTCCCACTCAGACTTTCCTGGTAAACAACTGTTAAATAAATAAAAATATACCTCTAAATATATATATATATATATATATATATATATATATATATATATATATATATATATATATATATATATATATATATATATATATATATATATATGTGTGTGTGTGTGTATAGATAGATATGCTAGTATACAGTAGAATTCTATAGTGAGGCTATAGGCTATTCTATTTTTTCACGTCTTGGCATAGCAATTAGTTCAGCTTCAGTTGGGTATGTGCCAGACTGATGGAATATGTACAGCATCCGGGACACCTGTACATTTTAATTGTCTCTGAACCTCTGTTGGAGGCTGGAAAGTTTGCAGCAAGTAAACAGAGTTTGGGGCAAAAACATACATCTGCAATAGGATGCTGCCACAAAAGCATTTGCATGATTTCCACAAGGACATCAGTACACATCATGCTTCATGGGGTAGCATGATGTGGTGATCACCTTACACAACTACAATTACAAATGAACAAAATGTGATGAGGGGTGGGAGGTTGGCATGATGGTTAAGGTGTTTACCTTACAAATACAAGGTCCAGAGTTTGATTCTCAGATGGGGTAAATGGCTAGGCTTAAAATGGCCCACAAAGGCAGTTAGCCTGGTACTAACTTATGATCAATTGGCAGGGAAAAATGGTCCTGAAGTATACTGGCCATAGTGAATACCTTTCTTACCAATAATAAATAGATTCTTCTTCTTTCGGCTTCTCCCGGTCAGGGGTCACCACAGCAGATCACTTGTCCGCTCATGATTGGCAGTGGAGTTTTTACAGTGCCAAGTTGCCAGCCCGGCACCCAACCTTCCACAGAAGGCACACACATGCATGCATTCATGCCTAGGGCCAATTTAAAGTATCCAATCCACCTACAGCATGACTTAGATAAGGTAGAGAATAATGAACAAATCACCAGAGCAAAGGTTGGGGGGATATATAGTTAAAAGTGTATTAATATTCACTTTGGAAGAAATTAAGGACGTGGGCATTCTAAATATCATAAATGAATTAATGTACTAAAAATAACAAACTTAACACAAGGATCTTCACCAAGGAGTTAGAAAGAAGAGACACGAGCCTGGCTTAAAAAGTGTCAAAATCAACAAAAAATAACACTGAAAGATGTAGGACCATTACTCTTGCATTTTAAAATGTAAATATCATGGCTGTGAAAAGATAGATGTGAACAGCCTAATTTAAATTGCTCAGAAGATTGTTACATCAGGAGACAAAAACTTATACTGTTTCCAATCTGTGGATGGGAGCCTGGATTGTGTAAGAAAGGCTAATAGTTGCCATTCATTTGTACAACCACTAGTGTCTAACTGCTGGGCTTTACCTCTGGAGGGATGCTTGCCCAATGTACTGGAGATGTCTCTTTTTTTCTATGCTCTTGTGGTATTGGAGTTGGTATATAGAAGTAGCTGAGGTGTAGGGATGCAGGGATACTTGCCCAGCTGCAATACTGTATTTTTATATTTTTTAGGTGTGAATACTGTTAGCATTTGGGACCTTTTGTTCATTTGTAATTGTAGTTGTGTAAGGTGATCACAAATGAGTTGATAGCTTGTGAGGGGATTCTGTAGGACACATATTGTCCAAAACAGTGTGGGGGGGAGGATTAATAAAGCCTACACCTTTTTTCCTGTGTAGGCATTGTGCCATGCTGCTAACACAGCCGTGAACATTTTTAGACTCAGTAAGCACTGCTGAGTAGCATGCATTAGCAAGCCAACACAGAAACTTTCCATGGTATGCAAATCACCACATAAGCAGGTGACTCTCATGCAAATGAAGCAGATAGAGCAATCCAGCAAGCAGATAGGCAGCTCTGCAGACTCTGTGTCAGTGTCCGTAGTGTATACGGAAAAAGTCCATGTAAAGGAATATAGACATACAAAAGGGGCTGTAAAAATGTAGATAGATGGACAGAAATGACATATCACGTACAGATATGATGGACAGAAATGACATATCATGTACAGATATGAGTGAAACTCTGTGTGTCTGACAAATTAAAGGAAATAAGATTAAATTAAATGTTTTAACAATCTGAGCATGTTTGTGTGACACAACACAGTGTGCAAACATTCTTTATAAAAAAATTTAAAAAATATTGAAAAAAAAAAATTTATATTATGTGACAAAAATGTATTACAGGACCCTACGGGGAGTATCGGCAATGGTACACTGGTGCTGTTGCTAATGTTGTAGGGCTTGTAGTTTCCAGGCTGTGAGTAGGGATCCCTATGCAAATGAGGTGGGGTTACTAAATAGCACAAAGGAGTAATTGTGTCTGCATATCCCCTTCATGTAGGCAGAGAATCATGTTGATGTTTACAGAGGAGGTAGCTGACATCGGGGAGGGTGTGTCCAATGACTTCTAAACTTATTTTAGCCTGCTTCCTCGGCACATCGCCATGCTGAGCATATCCTTGTGGGGGGTGCACTCACTTCTAAGCTTTGTTTAGCTATTGGGAGCATGTTTCAGCGTATTTGCGTGGTGTGCCAACACACTGAGCATGGGAGTCTGGGGGGTGTCTACACTGACTGCTAAGCTTTGTTTACCTATGAGGCACATGTTTGCGAGGTGCTCCACTGTGCTGAGTGTGTCTAAAAGCCAGTGACATATTAATTAGTTTTGACCTCTCTTTAACTTAAACTAGTGCCATTAAATGGTGTTAATGATATACTAGGGAGGTGGAATGCATCATAGGTAGCCAATCACATAGTCAGCACCTACAGCAGAGCACTATAACGTTTGCATACAATCTGATTTTTTTCCCCATACTCTGCACCATTGGAGTACAGACTTGGGAATTTTAACTGAGAGAATGCAAGGGGCTGCTGCAGGTCTGCTGCATTTGTATGTGCTAGTTGCTGAAGTCAGTGCTGCTGCTGCTGCTGACAACAATAGGCATAAACAGAGAAGGAGAGCAGTGTTCAAGCCCAGGGTAACCTTCCTGGAGCTACATGAGCTGGAGATTGTAGAGCACTACAGGGTGGACAGGGACATACTACAAGAACTCACTGAGCTCTGCCGCCCTCAACTCAGACTCAGAGCCAAAAGAGGGGAACCCATCCCAGTGGAAACAAAGTATGTGTAGCCTTTAAGATATTAGCTGCAGGTATTTTCCAAAGACCAAATGTCAACATGATGGTGGGTCTCACAGACATGTGCCTCCAGGGTACACAACCAATTCCTGGATGCCATGCTATCACATGCCAGTGAGTACATTTATTTTCCCCTCACTCCTGAGGTGAGGGCCAGCAATATGCAACACTTCTGTCATGTATTGCACTACCCTCAGATACTGGGTAGCATAGATTGCACTCATGTACCCATCAAGTCACCACCTGGTGAGGAGGGTAGAATCTACGTCAACCACAAGGGGGAACCACTCCACCACCTGTCAGGTTGTGTGCAATACCCAGGAGATTATCATGAATGTGTGTGCTGGCAACCCTGGGAGTTATCATGACTCCCATATCTGGCATGCATCACAGCTGTACCAGATGTTTGCTGGGGGGGGCATCCCACATGGCCATTTACTGGGGGATGCTGGCTATGCATTGGAACCATGGATAATGGCACCCATCAGAAATGCACACACACCCAATGAAAAATGCTATAATGAGGCACATGCACAAGCCAGGAACATCACAGAGTGTGTGCTTGGGCTTCTGACATTATGGCTTCGGTGTATCGATATATCTGGTGGAGCCCTGCAGTACTTTCCAGCCACATGTGCCCATGTGTTCACAGTATGTGCCATGCTACACAATATGATCCTGTGGAAACAGCTGACAGCTGCAGCAGGATCAGCAAATGGAAGAGATACACAGTCCCCCACCAGTGCTTACGTCACCACAGCCACAGTCACAGGAGTACTCAGAGAAGGAACCTCCAGATGATATCCCTGTAGGCCGACAAAGGCATGCCCAGTACGCCTAGCTTTGGCTAAGAGACAACGCGTAGCACATTCAGTGACAATCTAGGGCCGAAGGGAATGACACCTTACTCCTACTTACATACATATAGTAAAATTGTTGATGCCAGACAACCCACACAATCTGTACCTATCCATGTATTGGCTGTGTACTGCTTGCATCACACAGAGTCAGCCCTGAACTACAGTTCTGTCAACTGCTGCATTCGCAAGGTAAGTCTCTAACCTACACACTACTTGTAAGGATTACTATAATATGGTATTGCATGTATAGATCTGCTACATTTATGCAAGAAAATATAGTGTGCTATGTGGACAGAAGTAACATTCACATGGGACTACAGATACCCAGTCCAATAGTGTGTGTTCCCTAATAATCACTAGGCCTCATGTTGTGAATATTCACTACATCATTCAAAGGAGATGCTAAACAGTGGGGTCACATGATATTTGGACTACTGTCTATCCCAGCAGATCATGTGCTGCTGTTCCCCCACCCCTAACACAGCAGTGTTCCCATACAACTGCTTTAACAGTAAGTCAGCAATGTTATATCAGCAGACCAGGCAATCTCAGGGCTGTAACATGGAACTCAATCACACACTGTATGTCACACGCAATGCAGGTATAACAATGTACATATTAATGCTGCTGATTGTGTGATGAATGACTCCATTGTGTCTGGCAGTCTGTGTATCTCAGTGGACTAGTGAAGTTAGCATGGGTGATGGTGTTGATGCTTCTAATCTGGAAGTAGGCACATCATTTACATGTGAGGTATTATTATGTTGGTGTTTTCACAGACTGGCAGTCTGTGTGTGGTGTAATATTATGAACCTCAGTCACATATTAAGTACAGCAGATAGCTGGGGAATGCCACGGACATTTTAAGTGACGTGCACTACTGCAGAAACATGAACAAATGTCAATGTCTGTAACATACCTCTCAATGTCTTAGGGCAAGAAATCTGTTCAAAGCCTGACAAAATTGGGGAGAAAGGCCCAAAAGTAGAGACATATATTAAATACTGCTCTCATAAATGTAAACAGTTATTAAAATAACAGGGTTTGTTTCAACAGACATTTTATTTTTCTGAAGGATTTGAAGTCAGACACTCTAACACTGTTTTGTGACTTCATTCCTAAGTTCATCCAAATGATTTGCCAGAAAACCACAAATTTTATGAGGAACAGACCAAAACTATGAACTAAAATGCTGGACATTCTGCGAAACTCTGGACAGTTAGGAGTTACAGTCTGTAACACACAGAATCCTGGACTGGAGTACAGGTAGGTGTGGCCTGGATTCACACTGGGCATGCCCAAACAGTTAAAATGAGTGCAGTTCTGTTGCCCCATCATCAGACTGACCAGTAATGCATAGATATGTCTATACATACAGATGTATACGTATACATAATACATCTGTCACAATATCTCTCTCACGTATATAGTATATCTACCACTATGCAGTGTCAAATAGATATATACTGATATATATAGCTCTCTCTCTCTCTCTCTCTATATATATATATATATATATATAGATAGATATATATCTCACATTGATACATACACTCTCCCTAATATATCTACATAACACATATACATATCATATACACACACAGCTACATTTATATATAAATCCCTGTTAATTACATAAATATGTGTGTGGATGTCTGTATTGTCCTACATACCCTAATAATGGTGAGTAAATTTGCACTTTCACACATCCATACTGTTACTCAAAGGATTAACACTAAGTGAACAACAGTACATAATCCAATTAGTGTCAGACCCCTATGCCTGCTGGATGTCACCATGTAGACAGACGGAGGTGAACAGGTGGTATGATGTATAATGCTGTCAATGCACGCATGAACAAAGCACATTTTCCTGCCCACAGGTTTGCCTATCTAACTGTAAACAGCCACATATGACCATACTGGTAAATGTACACACACAGCTAGGATAATAACAGTTATCCCACTGCTAGGATACTAGATGCAGATAACAGTTCGAAGCAATATCACTCTGCAGACCACAGATGCTGTTCAACACAAACCTAGTTTATGTAATGCACAAGTACTGTGCCTGCAATCACATATACAACAGACTCAACCTGTGGTGCATGCAATAAGTACTGTGATTTACAGTGAATAAGACTAGATAGGTAGGAGTTCTAATCTCACTCCAGGCTACTTGGTGAGTGTGTATGTGTATGCCTGCAAAACAACTGCCATGCCCTCATGGGCTATCCACCTGCAATGGTTATGCACTTTTTGGCCTTGTAACTTGCTGCTGGCTTCCACACTGCCCTCTTCTACAAGGCCTGATGATGTCATCCACCTTAGGACTACCGGCTGACAGGGTAGTATCAAGACTTAAGCCATGGTGTGTGCGATAAATACTGTGATCTATATGATCATCTTGGTAACATAGTAATAGGTAGGATTTTGCAGTATTTTATTTGTAGCATGTGATGTGGCCCCCAAATAACTGACCACGACAAGGCCTGCTGATGTCATTATGCATTATATGTCCTGAACTGATAGTACTAGCAGACATGAGGTGTGTTGTGTGCATCACGTACTGTGATCTGTACTGTGTACCATTACATAAGTTAGTGTTCCCATCTACATACAGCCAACTTGCCCTATGTGTGTGCCTTGGCATGTCCTGTATGCAGTGATTGGAAATGGTGCTAGCCTTAATGTAGCAGTGGTAGTGTGTGAGCCTGTTAGAGCATTTTACATCATATTATGGAACCATATGATGTTTGAACTTCACTGGCATAATGGCCATACAGCTCTCACAATCACAGACATCTTTATACCCATAATTACAAGATCAGCAAATACTGTCCCAGTCCAAGAGGGGTACAGGCAGATGCCCTGTGTTAAGATAATGGTCGCCCATACAGATTGCATGTGGTCAGGTGCACTGAAGTGCTCTCTGTGTCATTAGGCACAGTTCTGTTTCAAGGGTGTGTTTAAGTCTGCTAGACATGTATCTCCCACAAGCATGCAGTACCAACACCATATTAGAGGTTAATGTCCTTACAGTGGGTTATCCATCTACTCTGCCTCCTACAGATAGGCAGCAAATTCAATCAAGCAGGGTCACACATTGCCCTGTATGCAAGACACAGATCACGTCTGAGTAGTCTATATGCCACAGGTGACAGTGACACTCATTGCAGACTATTCCCACTGAACATATACTGATGACGTCAAGTGACCTTGTGAGGGACCATAATGTTGTGTGCAATTGCCAGTACTGCTTGGATTATGTGCAATTGCCAATACTGCTTGGAAGGGTACATCACGACCTTAAACACTTTAGAAATCATCTCTTAGTATTATCTCAGTGCAGTGACATACACCCTAACCCTGGCCCTTCCCACTCCTCACATGTCACTAATAGTCCCTCCTCATCTCATAACTCTTCTCCAAACACTCAAGACCTTTTTATTACCAGAATCAACATATGCAGTATCTGTAATAAGTTTACAGAATTTCATGCCTGGCTCTCTCAACATAGACCTCACATCACAGCTGTTACAGAAACCTGGCTAAAGCCACATATACTGGATACAGAAATACTCCCTCCTGGCTATAATATACTCCGCCAAGATAGATTACATAAGAAAGGGGGTGGACTGGCTCTAGTCTATCATAACTCCTTAACAATAACACCCTACCCACAACATGTCCCCTCTTTCAATAATATGGAACTACTTCTATCATCACTAAAGATAAATAAAAGTAAACAACTACTCATAGCAGTTCTATACATTCCCCTTGGCTCTAACATCCCTATGCTGGAAGATTTCCTATCCTGGACTACTCACAACTTATCACAAGAAACCATTGTTCTTGGGGATACTAACATTAACTGGCAAAATATATCTTCCAACTCACCCTACAATAGCATTAACATATAGATTTACCAAGCTTATTGATACCCTCATCTGATCCACGGTGGTGCAGCAGTAGCATTGTTGCCTCATAGCAAGAGGTTCTCCCGTTTGATTCTCGGCTGGAGTGCGGGGAGTGTCTACTGTGTGGAGTCTGCATGTCCTCCCCACGGTTGGGTGGGCGTTCGAAAGATGTGTAAATGGACATGCCTTTGTTGAAGGTTGAATGTTGAGCTGGCACCTTGGCGTTCATGAAAATCTACTGCAAATCATCAGTGGACCAGAGTTCCACTGTGGTGACCCCTAACCGGGAAAAGCTGAAAGACAAACAACAACACTGATACCCCCATCCAAGTGCAAAAGAAACATCCAGGATCCATCTTGGACTGGATCTTAGTTTCAGACCCTCTAAAATGCTCTAATTCTAGCACCCTTCCAGACACCTTAAGTGACCAGTCATCCGCCTTTACCTACAGAACTCACACTCATATTCCTAAATCCCATTCCTACCGCATGTCCAGAAACAACCAATTTTTCTTAATCATCTCTAGTAAACACATTAAAAACCCAAAACTGGACTCCACTCAAAATACTACCTTTAGGTAAAGCAGTAAAGTACTTTAGTCTTTCTCAATATCCTAAATTCCCTAGCCTCTATTCACTACAAAAGGACAGAATGCAACCATGCACCATGGCTTACAAAATCACTTCTCTACAGACATCAAGCCTGGAATAAATGGTGCAAAAACAAAAACCAAACTTATGAAATTACCTTTAAACAACTCTGAAATACATCCAAAAAATTAATCAAAAATGATAAAAGACCTACTTCTCACAACAACTCTCTAGCTAAAAGCACAACCCTAAACATTTCTGGAAATCCATCTCCTCTCTCCTAAATCCAGGCACCCCACAAAACCCTTCACCATTTCCAGATAAGGATCCACAACGAATAGCTCATATTTTTAACTCCCACTTTATCAAGACAATTCTTAAACTTGTAAAACAACAGCCTAAACAAAATGATTAACACTACAAATCCCCATCAAGTGAAACTTAGGCTTAGATCACCGTCCTCTCAAAAGTAATTTGAGTAACATCCCTGAGGCCCCCACTTTCTCCCTACAAACAGTACCCACCTCTCTAATACACAAACTATTATCTAAACTTAAACTAGACAGCCTCTCTGCTGACAACCTCCCATCTGAATACCTTAAACTCATTGCAGAAGCAGTAGCCTATCCCATTAGCATATTAATTAACAGATCTATCTCTGAATCGATTGTCCCACAGCTCTGGAAGATGTCCATCATAACTCCACTTCATAAAGGTGGTAATACCAATGATTTATCTAATTTTCGTCCTATCTCCATTTAGCTCCTTTATCTAAGATACTTGAAACGTGTGTACAAACTCAACTTCTTAAACACCTTACCAAAAATAATCTACTCACTCCAACCCAACTTGGTTTTCACCCAGCTCACAGTACTACCACAGCTCTACTCTCTTTTACTGATACTGTGAATAAAGCTTTGGACACTGGTCTCTTAACATCAGTGGTCTTACTCGACCTATCCAAAGCCTTCAACACAGTGTCACATGCCAAGTTACTACAATAACTGTCATCAGTAGGATGCTCCACCCATACCCTTACCTGGTTTTATAATTACCTAGATAATAGACAACAATCTGTGAGATGGCAAAATACTCTATCTAGCTACTTGACTAATGATACAGGGGTTCCCAAGGTTCAATTCTTGGACCACTGCTTTTCATTGTATTTATAATCTCCACACAGTCTCTCTTCAGAGCTCAGTCATCCAAATACGTGGATGATTCAACTATCATATCCGCTTCAAACAATTTCCCAAATCTTCACTCACATTAAATTAGGCAAACTTTACAGGCAAATGATGTATATAGATTCCCCCACAAAAATAAAACTAGCAAACTCTCTCCTACTCCCCTCCCTTCTCTATGGCTCCCCAATCTTCACAAATCCATAAACACCAAACTGCAGTCATGCTACTACAAAATAGCCAAATTTGCCTGTGGCCTACCTAACCGAAAACATTCAAACACTGAAGTGGCTGTACTTCCCCCATTACCTTCAGTATACACAACTCACTATTGCTCATAATCTAACATTCCACCCTGACAACTGCCCTACACTTGCAGACATCATACAAATCTACACCCCCTCCAGAGACATAAGATCCTCTAACAAACAACTTCTTCAAGTCTCCAAACCCAATAAGAGATCAGGACAAAGTTTATATTCTTATGCCATAGCAAAACTTTGGAATGACCTACTCCCCACTATCACACTTAGATTTTTTAAATACCTTCAAAAATAGCTTAAAAAATCACTTTCTCAAAAACCAAATTTGCATCAGTGACAAATCAACAAACCTCCCTAGACACTTCTTGGTGCCCTGATGTTATCACTTAAGTCTCTTCCTACCCATCTTTAACTCTGCCTAAAACATATCCAGTCACTCTCTGTAACCACACTATTGTCTTAACCTCGCTACAAAAATAAATAAATAAATAAATAATCTAAAGTTACTAATGTATACCATGTCATTATATTTTATTATGTTTTATCCTAACTTTATCATTTTTCTTTGCATGCACCTAAACTATGTATGTATTACTGTATTAGTGTAAATTGCAACTCTGTGTAAACTAGATTTATCGTGGAGCTTTTCTCCCCGGGCATCCACTGAAAATGGGTTCTTGACCCAGTGGACTTTCCCAGTTAACAAATGTAAACAAATGTAAATAAATAAATAAATCACCAAATAGCCATTGCACTCAGATATTGGCATGCTGAGGGAAGAGTACTTGCAGGTTATAAGTACGTCAGTTACAGGTGACTGTGGCCTCACCTATGCCATATGATTCCTGCCATACCACTGTAGAGACCTGGTGATCTGAGGGACATTAGGTGTAAATCTGTGTGGTCAGGTCTGTGTGCCCAGTTCATTCACCCTGAGTATGTACATCACATGTTGCGACTAATGTGCTACTTACCAGGTACATAGTTCTAACTGATGAAACTGATACTACATATATATTTGCATGGAGTTTATGGCTATTACTATGTCAACAGGCATGGTTTTCACAATACCTCCTTGCAGGATAGTGGCATACCACAGAGACTCTATGAGTGCTCACAATTTGCAGGCATCAGCCAACATTGTTAGCCACACTCAGTCAGTAGTCACGTATACTGTGGTTGAATGGATTCCAAGCAGTATAAAACCCAGGAATGAGGCCTGTTGAGCACTGCTGTTGACACATCAGCTATTGGAGGTGGATGTCCCTATGTTGCGTATGTGTGCCAGCAATGGGCCACTTAGTGACCCTTACAATGACAGTGTCATGGATGCCCAAGTGGTTGCTTTGTAAATGTTGCCTGAACAAGGGATATAGTCAGATGGCTTGGCTGAGTCTAGATGATTGTATGCCCTGATGTACCCTCACACAGGTCCATGGTGACTGTCTCGGAAATGTCCACCATGTGTAACAGTCATGCTCCCCCTGTTACACATCCAAACTGGGTAGTCAGGTGTGTGTAGAACACATATATGTGGGCTGATCAGCTCCATGATGATCACCCCTATGGGCATACAGATATGAATACTCAGAGAAAGAGGTGTATAGTTATGCTGGTAAGGGGATGCACCACCTCTGTGCAAAGGTATAACAGTCGCCGTTGTCCACTCAGCTGGTGTGCAGCCAGTAGTGTCGGTATGATTGTAAGGGTGTCCCAATGGTGTTAGTAATCCTTGTCAGATCACATGTGGGATACAGCCTGGACTGCTAGCATGTGCAATAAATGCTGTGTATCCTTGAATGAGAGGCCAGCTATGAATTGCTTTGCAAATCTGGAAGTTATGGGACAGGTTGTAGGAATGTCAAGTGCCATGTGTGGTGGGGACAAGGGAGTGTTGATGCAAACAGAGTGTGTGTGTACAGGTTAAGTATGAGTCCAGACCCATCATATGTGGCATTATGATGTATGAGGTCACTGACAATCTGGGCCTGTCCTTTGAGGTCACACATGTAACTACACTATGCATTGTGATTCTGATTTGCATGGGTGGCTACTTTTGGCACTTACCATGTCTACTCAACATCACAACACTATCCACTTCTCTTAGCTGAGGAGGTAGTGTCTCCATGTTCGGGTAGGCACCCTCATCCCAACTGTCACACAGCACTGTCCACCTGTTATTGTACAGCCTGCTAATGGCAGTTGTCCAACAGTCAGGTTTGCTGAGCCATGATGAGCCTGTGTCCCTCCTGTTACATTCAGCCGAGTTCATGCTGTTGGAATGCTGCTGACATAATGCATGGGTGTAGAGCTCTGCATACTTGCCTGTTCCATCTGAAAGAGGAGGTGCGGTCACACCATGTCAAGCATCCCACAGGAGGTAATAAATGGCTGTCTTGACATACATGTCTGCCTTGTCTACAAGGGCAGAGGTATGTGCCAGTAGTTCAAAGGAGACTGATCTGTGGCTAGATCCCACCAGGGAGGACTTCACATTGGGGGTGCTGTACTGGTCACTAATACTGGTAAACACATGATGCAATACATTGGAGCCCTGTATGGGGATGTCACAGCACTGCTGCAGGCCATTGTAGGTAAGGACCTGGACCATCCTTTGAGCAAGTGAGCCACAGCACAACTAAGCAACACAGAGTACACATATTTCACCTCTCTAACATGTTTGCCTGTGCTCTGCACAGTCACCTTGCATGACTCTCTTCCTGCAACATGCTGGAAGTAACTGCAACACTAACTTGCACGGAGAACAACTAGCATGTAGTGCCAAGCGGTATCCCCAGATCTCTGAGTCATGTCACCTGACATGCCATGATAAGACTTAGCATGGATACGAGCACTGACACTGTCATACACCTAGTGATACTGGGCCAAACATTGTTACTTTTGCTAAAGGCCAGATCATGCCTGCAGACTGCAACTGGTGGAGTCCACTGACTGTAAAACTATGCAATGGATGTCAGACATATGTCTCACTGCACCAACCATGGCCTGACAAGGTGTACATCAATATTAGGCCAGCAGGCCTTGCTGATAACTGTGTATGTCATGTACAGAGTGTTATGTCAGCTGGTGGATAGGCAAGTGTCTGACAGTCATACCCTGGGAAGATAGCATTGGGAGACCTGCGCTGCAATGATGCCCGTCACCAGTGGGGTTCACCATCCTTCATTATTATCATACCCCATCTACCTATTCCCTCTCTGCAGTCACAGCAAGTGTCAGAAATCTCTGAATGAGTACATTAGCAGGTGATTGTATATTGGGAGCTGTCACAGACACCACACAGAACCAACAGTTATCCAAGATGGCCTAAGACACAGTCAGTTGTACTTTGAGCCACTGACAAAGACTAAATGCCAATGACTGCACAATACTACCCTGTGGGAAATCAGTCATTTCTGCAAAATACTGTAGTGTCCACACACCACACAGCTGAGCCATTACAAATGGAGTTATAGGCACAGAGAGTAATGTAGCCTTTAACTCTCACTTGTCAATAAGATGTGGGGATGCATTCACTGCTGTACAACCTGCAGCAACAGGTTTTGGATGTAACTCCCAGACTTTCACTGCTACACTGAATGGGCAGTCATCACAGCTATCATTGTGTGCAATGGCACACTTGCTATGTCACTACTAGGCATATCATACAACTGTAGCAGCCACACAGGTTCCATGGTATACCAATACACTGCATAGATAACATGTCCTGTGGAGTTTGTATCATGACCGTACATGTGTAGTCCATCTCCTAAATGCTTTGGACGGGATGTGTATGGCTCCATACAGGGAGGTGTTGGATCCTATTGTGTATCTCCCACGTATCCATGACAGGACTAACGCATGTCTATCCGTGACAGGACTAACACATATCTTACCTGACAGGACTAGCACATGTCTCACCTGCTCTACACACCTACAACATCACTGTGGAATACATACTATATGCTGCAGAGATAGGTATGTAACACAGACAGTACACTGTGCATGAAACAGGCACCCCAAGCATGTGTAGCATACATCTGCTGTGAGACAGCATGTGCAGGTTACAAAATGGGCTGCAGAACACAACAATCATAATGGGTGTTGGGCAACTCTCTGTACTTGACACAAGATATTTGTATATGGGTCATCTCAGTCACCACAGCTTGTAGATGCCTGAGTTCCCAAAACCCTACTGACACTTATCAAGGGTAGCAGACCTGTTCACAGATTAGGGATGCAAGAGTTCACTGAATGTTGCCATTGTCCTTGTTAGCCTGCTATACACATATGAAGCTATGGAGTCATGCATGTATAATGCTGTAACTTGCTGAAGACATATTTCTGCTGTGTTGACATGCCATCCTGTGCTTTATTGCCACTGTGTATGCATAGGTTACCCCTAACAGACTCTGAAACAGACACAGAAATAGGACCATGACACACCTGTCATTCTGTAACTATACAGGTTCATAGGTTCATAGGTTCATACTAGGCTATCTGCCCGAGGGCATTTACAAGCCTAGCCCATCGTTTTGTGGCTTACGCCACCCCTTTAGTATGGGGAACTATACCCATTATTTTGCTGTGCCTCTGTTGAGCAGTGACACTGAGGTAATCCCTGGGGTATATCTGCGATCTCCCATCCATTGGTCAAGATTTCTCTTGAACAAGGCCAGCGAGGTGCTCTGCCTCACATATACCGGGATTTTATTCCACAGCATAGGGAGTCTTTGGGTGATGAATCTATCCCTCCAGCACGTCCTATTAATAGCCGTGTCGAGGTTTAAATAGCCAGTACAATATCCTACAACATAAGGTACACAGAAGCATGTGGCGTACTCATGACATCTGTCGTTAACCACTCCAAGTGGCATGGCAAAACAACTCTGCATTACACAAGTACATGTTTACTAATATAGTCACCCTGCGCATCAGACTCATAGCTTCAATTCTCTGCATCAATGGCGAGGATGACAGGGAAGTGGCACAGGTATCATTACTTGCACGGGGTGTTGTGTGGGGCTGCAGGAGGCCTAAGCTGACCCAATGGGTTGACAGCATGTATGTGAGTCAGGAAGGGAAGCAGATAAGATGGACCATGGAAAGGTGCTGTGTGTTTCTGTATGCGACCTGCATTTGACATTGGTGTGTGAGTGTGCGCATGTACACTGTCAAGCTCAGTGCTAGCCCTACATGTATGTACATTGGACTAACACAGAAGGGATTTCTATTACGTTTTAGTAACTGAAGGGTCGTTTAAACTTTTAGGTGTGTTCCATTATTGGTGGTGAGTTCTGCAGTGTTTGTATCGTATGTACATTGGACAGCTTTGGGCCATGCATGGTATAATTGACAGTTCAAAATCTCTGGATCCAAACACAGGAACTGGCTCTGCCAGAAGTTGCACTGGCACCTCCATGCTCAAGGTCAGAAGTGGTGCTAGTACCTGATGGTGATTGCTGTCTGCTGGGACTGTGTCCCCCATGGGAATACCCAGGACCATGAGCCCATGGCCTGCCATTTTATGGTGTGGACAGCACATACTCCTCTGTAGCTCTAGGTGTACTGCCACTATGGGACCATGTGCATGGCCATGTGGACTCTCAGCAGATGGAGTTGCTGGCCTACATCCACAAGTTTGATGCTCAACTCCAACCACACCTTCCAGCACAGTCAATGTGCGGTCCAAAACAGACACTGTCTCAGCCCACCTTCTGTCCACTGCATCAGTCAACAGATCCAGGGTGTCCTCTATGTGGCGGAGGCAGTCACGGATGTCAGAATGTGCTGCATCCATAACCCTAAGCATGTCTGGTGTTCCATTCAGAACTTGCTTGTGCCTCCATGATGGCCCAAAACATGTGCCAAGTGACCTGTGATGTGACACCTGCAACAGGTGACGGACAGACAGCAGGCCTCTTATAAGCACCCCTGTCAATTCACCTATGTGGGAACTCACCAGCTGTCTGGCTATGGCCAGTGTCTACACTCACTGGAGCCATAGTTGCCGCACTTTCCTGTTCAATATTCCCACCCCCTGTCTGTCCAAGATCTGACTGTGTATGGTGACAATGGAGGCAGAATAGGGATGTCTACATCCTGTGTATGTGTAAGACAGTAGGAGATCAATGACATGTCATTATCACCGGTCTACTACAGGCTTAATGCTGTAATCCCTATTCCTCATACGTCTTTTCATCCATCTGCATCATGTTGTACACAAAATGAGTTACATACCTGATGGAGTGCAGTACTCCTTTGTTGATATGTGGTGATAGTAAAGTTTTCACAAAGGCATGCTCTGTGTGAGGAAAGTGTCATACAGACTGGTTCCTCATAGCCAGCTGCTTGCCTTTTAAACATGCTTCTCATCAGCAGATGATTGCCTCTAAACCAGTCTGTGGGTCTTTGCTGTGAATGAAATGTTAGTTTGCTTTTATTTGTTGTATTTTGTATTACTTTATTGCCTTTTTATATTTTGAATACTGTGGTTTGTTTTCTTTACCTTGTGTTTTACTTGCATTCTGCTTTAACTGTATATTAAAACTTAAAAAGAGACCACAGCTCTGTCTCTTCTAAGTCAGGCAGAAATTAGAACTGATCAATTAAGGATTCATTCATAAGATAGAAGAGTCACTTAAGGTTAATCATTTGTGAACTGAGGGGGTGGCGCTAGGAACTAAACCTTCTATTTAAGGGGTAAAATAAAACATTTCAGAGCTTTACCAGAAAGGCTCATCCAGACTCTGCTACACTTTGCAGTGAAGGAAAGGTTAGTTTGCTTTTATTTGTTGTATTTTGCATTACTTTATTGCCTTTTTATATTTGGAATACTGTGGTTTGTTTTCTTTACCTTGTGTTTTACTTGCATTCTGCTTTAACTGCATATTAAAACTTCAAAAGAGACCACAGCTCTGTCTCTTCTGAGTCAGGCAGAATTTTTATTTCCACCCTCCAATCCCAGTTACAATTGTCTTGTTAAATACCACTGTCTTTCTAGTTGCCTGACTCTTATGTTAATCTGACCATATATCTCATTTCCTCTCTGCTTACACTGCCTTGTGTGAGTAATCACAAAAATCATCATTTTTGAAATCCCTCCCCTTCAACTATTTAAATTTATTGGCAATCCTACTGTATTCCATAGTACCAGAATACAAAAGTGACCACCCCTTTCAATCCATCTTGCTGTTTTAAAAATAGTAACTCTCCACTAAACCTTAACTTTTTAAACAGGTAAAACTTAAGTTACCTACTTTCACATCTAACTTCTCCAGTTCACACTGCAGTGTGCATTTTTTTTACTCTTACCTTTAAGCATCCCTGTGACTAGCACTTGCTCTAATACCTGCTGGAAAGCACTAGGAAGCCTTAAACTGATACAAGCAGTCAACTCTCCTTGTTAATAAGGATAAATTAATTGTAGGCACTAAACAGCCTATAATTGCAAAGTACCTTACTAAGGTAAGGGAAAACAGCTCCTGTACTTTAAAGCACCAAACCAGGCATGTCCAAGGGTCAGCTTCCAGTGATTTCTCCTATCCAGCTGGTGAATCTGGGCACACTGGGGCAATGCAGCAATTGCCTCATGTACACAGACAACCCTCTCCTCCTACCATCCAACACTACAACCTGTGAGAGATGCACTTACATAGCCAAAATGGAAGCAAAGCTCTCTCCACCCAAGATTGTGCTAGACAGTCAAGAGGAGAAGGTTAACACCCACACTACACTTCAAGCAACACATAGCCCTTCTAAACCCACACCACCAACACCCACATATAGCAACACTAAATCCACATATGCAGAGGCCCTTAACTGTAACCTGCCCAAGCAACAAGGACCTCTGAAGCTGAAATGCAAACAAACACCAATCACAACCAAAGTGTCACATAGCTCACAATACCAGTGTGCCACCCAGCAACAGACCCTAAGGCAAGACAACGTACCTAACACTTTAGTCATAGGTGACTCTATAGTCCAGCACACTGATGTCCCACTCACCAGGTTGAACAAGGAGAAAATTACAGTCAGCTGCCTGTCGGGTGCCAGGATCCCCCACATAATGCATGTACTCAAGTCACTCCACAACAAGTACAAATATGACTCTGTCATTGTCCATGTTGGAGTGAATTACTTGAGACATACCTCCCTGGACTACATGAAAAGAGACATGGAAGAGCTCTTGGGTCATGTGGCCCAAGCAGGTATGACCCTAGCCCTGAGTAGCATCCTGCCTTTGCCCAGAATGATACCACAATATAAGGACAAAATGATTGACTTCAGCAATTGGCTAAGCTTCTGGTGTCATTCAAAGGGGATCCAGTATCTGTCTGCCTGGGACGACATGATCGGCAGACCACGATGCTTTGCTAGAGATGGTCTGCACCTGTTGCCCCTGAGATTCAGGTTACTGGCTAAGGCTCTTGCCATCCCTATAGTGCCTTTTTTATGCAAAGTTCAAAGGACAAAACCACCACTGTAACAGGTACAAGCATGCAAAATCTTAAGGTAATGCTACTCAATGCTAGAAGTCTAAACCTCAAAATGCATTCTCTCGAGGCACTCCTAAAAATAGAGAACATTGAAATCTGTGCAGTAACTGAGACCTGGCTCAAGGCTCCAGAGAGCACCCCTGCAATACCAGGCTACAACTCTTACCACACTTTTCGGCCACCAAACCAGGACCAAAACACTAAAGGTGGAGGAGTGTCAATATTCACCAAAGATATTCACACTACCAGGCTAGTTGCCCAACACAATGCATCTGAAATTCTCCAGGTGCAACTAACACTAGGTAAGACTGCAATCCAAATTGTAGCTTGCTACAGATCCCCCAACATGCCCCAAGATTCTCACTACACCTTTCTAAACATACTGGAAAATATTAAGCTAGAATCAAACACCCTAATACCAGGTGATTTTAACTACCCTGCCATTAACTGGGAAAACTACTCGTGTACCAACACCTTTGCCCAACGGTTCTTGGAATTCATAAATTCCAATGCCCTGGATCAGCTAATCCGTAGTCCCACCAGGGACTCCAATATCCTAGACCTGGTCATTACCAACATGAGAAATCAATGCTCCACACCTATGGTCACCCCCTCATTAGCCAGGTCTGACCATAAGCTAATCACCCTTAACATCCACATCCCACCCCACCCCCCTTGTAAGGAAACCTCCATAAAAAACGTCTCCAAAGCCAACTTCATGCTATTCAAGTCAGAAGTGACAAACTTCATGACACCCATTCAGACAGGAACTGAAAGTTCAACTGTTGAATCCTACACTAAGGCACTGTACGAGCACATCCACTCATGCATGAATCGTGCCATCCCAAATAGAACCAAGATGCTCTCATCCAAATAAATGAAGCCAATCTGGTGGTCCCCTGCCATAAACAAACTTTACAACAAAAGGAAGAAACTGTTGCAGAAAAGAGGAAAATCCCAGGATGCAAAAAACTCCCTTACCAGCCTCAGTAAGAAACTGAGATCCCTCAAAAAATCCTCCAAAGCTAGTTACGAAAATAAAATTGCCAAAGATTCCAAAGACAACCACAAGGCATTCTATAACTATAAACAATTCACTACACTGGAACATGAACTGATACAGAACTCGCTACAGCCACAACTCGTAAAAACATTTTGTTTATTTAAACGCCAAAATGAGAAACGTTTTTTGTCCAACCCAAATAGTTAGACTTCCTCAGAAACCAAATAATACATTACTTCCAATTAAAATACTCAATTTATAAACTTCTATATGAAAAAAACGCCAAATTTCCACAGGAAATGCATCTCTTAAAGGTGCAGTTTACTATATATTCAACATCCTATGTTCCGTTCTTACTATCATATTAAATGAAAGCAGAAATAGAATGAATTGTGCTGACAATAATTTCACCCAGTCCTACGCAACCACAAGGTCCAAAAAAATATATTAAATGACTATATATATATAATTATGTAAAACAATTACTTTTACTCTACCCATGACTAATATTACGACATAAATAATAAAAAATAAAAATCAACAATATATATGTATGAAATGTATATAAATAATGTATAAATCTTACATTAATTCATATAAATACATTAAACACTAATTTAAACCTGAAGGAATAAAAAAGAAATATGATGTTATACTCGTATGAACTTATATGTGAAATTGATTTGTACATAACCATGAATTCATCTATCTAAACTTTTCAATTTTAGCAAACACATCAAAGAACATTTTTCATTGAGACCTGGATTAGTGTACGCATTTAATTTAATCTGCCACAGTAATTCCATCTTCTCAAGCAATAAACCAAAAGGGCCTCCTCTTAAATCTTGCTTAATTTGATCTAAAACCCTAAACTAGAATTTATGATCAGAGAAGACCATAATATGTCTGGCTAGTGCATTATTTTCCTTTTGTAATCTTATGCTTCTCTGATGTTCATAAACCCTATCCTTTAATCTTCTCTCAGTTTTTCCTACATAGAATGATGGACAACATTGGCAGACTGCTAAGTATACTACTCCCTTTGAATTACAATTGAATTTGCCTTTGGTGTGAATTTTAAAACCATTGATCTCTGTGGTGGCCCCTGCCATTTGGGCAACTGCCAGGACATGTGTTACATTCTGGTAGCAATTTGCAACGAGTATGAGGGAAGGGCTTGTTGCAAGCAGGGACTTCCAATGTGTATGTTAGCTATGCAGCTGTGATAATCTGCACAGCAATTTTGGAAGGATTGTGTGGTGCACTCTGATATTAGTGGCCCTCATTTGCAGTGCCTGCATTGACATTCTGTGTGAATGCATATTAATGCATGACGTGACACTTTATGCACATACAGTTTTGCTATAGGGGTATGTGAAGTGTGTTCCTACCTGCAGGCCTGTGACCCCCATCAGTGAAAAGCAGACATGTAATTTGAAATGTATTGTGTGGATAACGAGTACATAACTCAGTCATTAGTTGTTGTCTTCACAATACTTTAAATTCACTTCTACACACCACTGGATTTGAACCCAGGACTGTGTGTGGCAAAATGTACCATTTGCAAGGCGATTAACAGACTGAGATACTGAGTCACTGCTGCAGCACATCTATTTGCAAGATATATTTGCACACATACAGGTTGTGACATACATTTTCTACATCCATCAGTGTGTGCATGGCTTTATATGCATATATGTGTGCACCAGGGTCCCAGCTGGACATGTATTTTGCCATTAATACCTTGGCGGGTGTCTTTCTACATGTTGATGCTGAAGGGCACATTTACCTGCTATCACAGGCCTCACTTACATCTATTATTATGTCTTTGGCTTTCTAGTGGTGTACTGTTGCACCAGGGTCCAAGGTACACTCCCATTTTTACTCTTTTTATTTAGTTACTTTTTAATAAAGTTTGCGTGCCACAGCGCGCATCTCCAATGAAACACGCTTAATGACTGTAACTGGCAATTACTGAGTTTTCTTTAAACCATCTGCTTTAAGTAAGAGTTATGTGGAGTGGCAGGTTAATGCAGTGGTGTGCAGGTGCAATGGTCTAGGGTTCAAAATATGGGACAGATGTTTATTTTGTAAGTGTGTATTGCAAGTTTAAAAACACATATAGTCAATATAGCTCTATTTAGCCGAGCTTACCAAAGTTATGGAGTGATGCACACCACGCAGCAACTTGCTAAAAAAATATAAAGAAAAGAAAAATAGGGAGATAGGAAAGTGGTTAAAATGGGGTGCAAGCAGGGAAAATCATAGTGATAGATAGGTAGGGATGTGCAAGAAGGGTGTATAAAATAACAACAGCTATCCACTTCTTGTACAGCAACAACTGTGCACTTTAACAGACTTTATACATGGCTTTGAATTCTCAACCACAGAGAGAGGGGTGAAGACTACATAACTGCGTTGTCAAGCCAATTGGACCAAATTACATGTGTCCAGTAGACATGTGTGAAATGGAGAGCTATGTATGGGACTATATATATATATATATATATATATATATATATATATATATATATATATATATATATTCATATGTCTATTATGGTGGTGTTGTTATCTATTTTGTGGTGTTTTAGAAGTTTCGCGCGCAGCGACAGCTTGGGACATTTCCCTTTCCCCACTGATGTGAGTGTGGGAGAGTTTGGGATTTAAGTAGAGGGGGTGGGGGGGAGGGCCCCCGGGATGAATACCCCCTGCAAGCCTAATGTTTTTATTTTTTTTTTTTTTAGAAATTTATATATATATATATATATATATATATATATATATATATATATATATATATATATATATATATTTTTTTTTTGGGGACAGCTGTCCATTTTTTTTAAGGTGAGAGTGGAATGTTGGGGAAGGGACAGAAGTACATATGGGGGAGGTAAGTTGGGTAGGTGAGGATGCACTTATAGACAGGCAAGACAGCAGACAGAGGTGGTGTGTGACACATGAGGGGAGTGAACACCTTGGATAGGGAGGGTGTTGTGGAATCCAAGTCCCATGTGCCTCCAGATGACAGCAGCATGACTCACATCCCCACCCATGGGACTGTTGGCACTTCTTCATTGCCCCGAGGGTGGCAGTGCTGGAGGTTGGGCACCAGGGCAAGGCTGTCCCACCAGATTGGCCAGCATGCCCTCAAGTCAGCACAGGTAGAGGTCAAACCCATGGTAGACTATCTTGCATACCAAGACCAGCAGCTAATCCTGGATGACAACACCCCCTCCATCACCACTCCCAGGGGGGGCCAGGCCCCATCTCGTGGGATGGTACTAACTGACACCACAGGTAGTGAAGGGGCAGTAGAGGGGGCCCCACCCATCTGGGTTCCAGACGTGCTGGGACCCGGTGCCACTGCCGGTTGAGGCAGGGTAGGAGGATTAGCCAGAACCAGTCTACCTTGACATGCTGTGGTAAATGAGGTATAGCAATAAGTTAAGGTTAGTAACCAAACCATTGTTAGCATTAACAGAATAGAACATTATTTTAATTAATCCAATTACACATTAATATATATTGTGTAACACAACAGTAAATAACATAACAGTCAATATGTAACAGCATGCCAGTAAGAATTAAACCATAAGGGCAACAAAACAATTAGTTTAACAAAGTATGTTAATAGTGACACATAACAATATTACCTCACATTTTGCAAAAATATAGTTAAACAACATATGTTAATATTAAATCATAATAATAAATAACAATAATAAATAAATGAAGATAAGGGGTGTGGGATAGAGAGAGAGAGAGAAACAATCCATTATTGACAATACAGACTATATCCCTGAAAGCTCTGATGCTAAATACTCTGCAGGAGTGTAGTGTCAGTTCTGAGTACAGTGACTACAATTCTCCTATAGCTGATGTAGCACGTACATACCTCTCAAGCTGTTAGCATGGGTCAGTATGGGCCAAGCAATAACAAATGCAGATACACAACTACACAGAACACTTTCACATAATGTGGACTTCTATAATTACCAAGTTGTTCTAAATGGATTTGGTAATACACTGCATCCCAGGTAATACATTTTTCTTGTAATCTTGTGACAGACAGATTAGGCAGTTTTAATTACATTACATGAAATCGTGACACTTGAGAGGCATGTTTGTGTACAGTACATAAACTAGACATCCGTCATGCCTTAATTTGCAGGTATGGGCATAGAACCCAATAGCTGTGACTGCAGGGGACATCTGCAAAAAAATTAACTTTATTGGTATTGCTGATAACTGTCTATGAAATGTTAGCACAATCATATCTGGTCATAATATGGGCTACCTCAACCATATACCATTTGTTCCTGGAGTGGGACAAAAAGAGCAATATGTGACTGAATTAATTTTGCATTCTAGAACTGTTACAGTGCTATACTTGACTGCAGTGACAGTAGAACACACACATGCATGGCATGACCCCATACTGCATTTACTGAAACAAATCTCTTTAGGAATCAGTTATGCTGCTTAACACTTTATTGGTGTTGCTGATAAGTGTCTGTGAAATGTAACCACAGTCATATCTGGTCATAACATGGGCTACCTCACCCATATACCTTTTGTTCCTGGAGTGGGAGAAAAAGACAGCATTGTGTGACTTAATTTTGTTTTGCATTCCAGAACTATTACAGTGGTATACTTAACTGCCATGACAGTAGAACACACGTGCATGGAATACGGCCATACTGCATTTATTAAAATAGAGTTCTGTAGGAATTAACAGTGCTGCTTAACACTTTATTGGTATTGCTCATAAATGTCTGTGAAGTCCACACAATATCTGCCCATAGACTGGGCTACCTCACCCATATACCTTTATTACCTGAAGTAGGACGAACAGAGGGCATTATATGACCGATATTGGCCTGGAGACAGCCTTGGACCATACTATGAGTTAAACAATACAGTTTACAGGCCATTAGTTTTGCATTCTACAGCTATTATGGTGTTACATTTGACTGCAGCAACCTTACCATAGACAAGTAATGCATACAGCTCTACAGCAATGGTTATGACAACACAATCCTACTGTACATCATTTTGCTTACTATTATTAGTATTGTTTATTGCAATACAGTTGTTATTGTTCATTTATTGCACTACAGTTCTACTTGCCCATTTATTGCACTACAGTTTTTATGGTGTATACTTTATTTCAGTAAATGCTATACTCTTTCTTGCTTATTGCACTACAGTTAGCATAATAAATCCGTACATACCACACTCATGGCACAACCTGGCCAGGGGCCCAGCATGGGACTCGACACTGTGAGCCCTCTCAGCTGTAGCTATTGGGAGAGAAGCACACCATTATGTGTACCAGTTTTGCAGACATTCAGCTCTCATACTGGTACAACAGAGAAAAACATACTTACATATTTGTGGGGCATTCCCAGTTCTGACCTTTTGGACCCAGGTGTCCGAGGCTCCCCTCTTTCTCCTCTTCAGGTCGTCATAATGGCGATGACAGTGCTCACCTGTGCGGGAGATACCAGTAACACCGATGAGTTCCCTGGCCAACTGGTCCCAGGCCTCCACCTTACATTCTGAGCCCTGAAAACTGCCCTGCAGCAGCCTGGGTTCATGATTTTTTTACCAGGAGCCCAACAAAGACTCTGAACTCCCGAACACCCCATTTCTGCACCCGAAACCATGCACCTTCATCAGCACCACCTGCCATATCACCAGTTGATCAGACTCCAAAGATTGTTGCAAAATTCCCACCTATTGCTCCTAATATAGGTTTTCCCATCCTTATATATCACTGAGCAACATTCAAAAAAGCACTATGTCACTTAACAGCATGCAAACCAGCTACGCACAGCTAAGCAGTGCAAAAACCCACACAACTGGGGGTTTAATTCAGCTCAGCACCATGCAAACAAAAGTAGCCATTACTGTGTTTAAGCAGTGCTCAGCCCAGAACAGCCATGAAATATTTCACAAATTTGTTTTTAAAGTTAAACATATATAATAAATTAAATTATAAACATCTTATCACTGCTATGGACTCGAAAACAGGACCTACTAAACATTAGGCTGTATCTCTACCCATTTAGCTACCTGGATATTATGAAAACTGGTATGCCTTCACATATATTGCTGGGCTACCTGTTAGTGTTGCTAAGCACCACTGTGCGCCATGCAAACACACTTAAATAGACCCAGACATAAATAATTAATTACATCCGGTTTCTATTTTTAGATGTCTAGCAACTGTCAGCTATGTATGTATGAGCACTGCTCAGCTCTGTGTCACTGTGCACTGCACAATTAAAAAAAAAACAGATAAAAACACAAAAATATTTAAAATAAAAATATGTAATTGTGATAATTAATGACATCCAGTTTCTAATTTTAGATGTCTGGCAGGTGTCAGCTGTCTATATATGAGCACAGCTTGGCATTGCTGCGCTCAATGACGTACCTCATAAACATACAAAAAAAACAGAAAAAAAATAAAAAGAATTAAAATATTACACATTTGACCCAATTCACACCATTTCAATAGTAGTGGGGAGCAGTGCAGGTCATCCACAACCAGTGGTATCTTCTACACTGCTCGCTACACCGATTCAATAACCCTTTTCCTATACTCTCCCTCAGCAGCAAGCCATTGTTAATATTCATGGCGTGCTGCCGAGGGGAAACCGTGGTTGTGTGCATGGATGCATTCCATGTAGGATCTACACAGTGCCTACACAGAGTTTATTAAATCCTGGGGAGTGTCTTAAATCTAGTTCTTTGATAAAAAAAGTCTTATTTAAAAATGGCACACAAAGTATCTGCACTCCATGAAGAACAAAAGGGGTAAGGTCAACAACCCTTAAACAAAGAAAAATATAGAGACATTTTGTTGAATGTAGATATAATAAACAATACATTGTTGTTTGAAGAACTTAATTTATTTAAATCATAAGAATGCACGATTATATCAATTTATGCATCAGTTTATCAGAGCAAAACATGAGAAACCCATCTGTCTCAAAAAAAGAACAGTATAATAAATGAATATAATTAATTAAATACTTATACCTGCAGAAGTCTCAGATTGTTACATTTGAATATTATATAAATGTATTTATTTATTGAAGTTCAATGCCACCATTAGAATTTAAATAACTGATTAAAGCAATAAGCGAGTATCAACAAGTTGTCAAAATCATAAGATAAGTTAATAAAATATATCAATTATTCAAGCCAAAGACAAGTAACAGTAAAGATAGTGTCAATATAAATATTAAACAGTGATATATTTCAAGGGGTTAGCTGCTTAGTGCCCCTTTTAAAACTTAAAAAAGTACTGTTTGTACAAGAGACCTATGCACAGCAGGGACAGAAAGGAGAATCTAGGAAAGGTTTAAGTGAATAAAGGACAGTACATATTACTAATGAAACAATTCTAAAAGGAAATTAAAGTTTTCTTGGAAACTACCACAAATATTTACATTCCCTGTTCCTACCTTGACTTTGTGACTTTTTCAGTATGAATATGGGGTCACTGAACATTATATTTTTATGATATTGCTAACTGTTGAATTCTGTAGCTACCATTCTTTTGTAATATCATTCTGTAGATCTAAGACTTTTACATCAATTACATACTATCCATTTTTCCCAGTGGATGTTGGTTTTCTACTAGATATACCTCTTTACTGGAAAAATGAATAACTAGTTATCCTAAATTTAAAGATTGGTTGAACTGGTTGATGAAAAATATGTAAAAGTTACCCATCTCAATGGTTTAGGGCATGAAGCTCTGACTACAAACCAGAAGGGGAAGGGATTGGAGTGAATGGAGAATACCTGCTCACCCTTCCAGTGGCCTGCGATGCAGTCCAGCTTGTTGTAATGTTGGCACCTACTGGACAGGAAGGTGCCTGGTATGTAGAACCTGGTAGGACTAAAGCATTTGGTTCTGCAAAATAACATTTGTGTGGTAGCTGTCATGCAATATACATAGCAGCATGCATACTCACAAGGGAAATCCTTAAGGCCCTGGCATCAGCAAGTGAGCAAGTCAGCTGCATAGAAGGAAGGCTTAGGAATAAAATTAAGGAAAAAATCCTGATCTCTTCCAATATGATGGGTTTCGTCCTACTGAAGGATGAAATGAATGAGCTAGATGAACACAAGAGACCTAATAATTGGCAGTCAGTTGAGGATTAAAAATACAACATAAAATATGCAAAAGCAGGATAGATAGATAGATAGATAGATAGATAGATAGATAGATAGATAGATAGATAGATAGACAGATATATAGATGGGCAGACAGAGAGAAAAATAGATAATAGATATATATAAATGTCAATCATAGGAGAAACATCAGTTTCAGATTTAAATGCTGGGCTAACAATAATCTTAGGACAAATAGCTTAACTCTGACAGTAAAAGTTGAACAGTAAAAGTTGAATTAGCCATTGTGTCATTCAACTTATTTCTCTGTAAATGTGTGCAACTTTTTCCTAATCATAGACCATTCAGAGGGGCTTTTAAACTAGCCAAATAAATGGGCCAGCAGTCCTAACATTTAAGTATAAGAAAAAAACAAGACAAATATGTTTAAATTGCTTTGTGCTTTTTATGATCAGGCACATTATAGCACCTGCCATCCCTTAAAAGAACAAGCTTGGAATCACCCTTCTCTCTAAATGAAGTGCTTCACAATGAAGGAAAGAATGTTAAAGGAATAAATCTGGAACAAAATGGGATGCTGGATCAAAGCCTGGACAAGAACAGTAGTGATACAAAGGAAAACCCCTCTGCAGGCTGTGTTGGTCAGTGCAAAGGAAAGAAATATCAGAGGTTCTCATGGTATAATGAACTGAACATTAATTATTACCACTGTAAGTCATAGCTACAGCTTACTTATCAGTTTCTTTATTTTACAAAAAGGGCCAGGTACACACATTTCTGCAGAAATATCTATTCTGTCAAACATAGGCTTGGCTTCAAGCAACACGTGCCATTGGACAGGTCTGAGACTGGCATAAATACCTCTGAGCTGTGTAGAAGCTCATACAGGAAAAGCACTGGAGACTATGCCTGCCTTTATGTAGGAAAATGGTGAGCAGTAAACATATCAGAAAAAAACACCTCAAGACCTTTGCCTGGATCCATTCCAGTAAACTACAGATCACAACATTAATATTTCATACCAAAACTAACCATTGCAATTTATCTGCTGGTTTTCTCTTTCTTGGAAGGACTTACAATATTTATGGATGACTTCAACTCAAGGCCAACTCTTATCTATCATCTTCAAGAACTAGGGGTACAAACTGCATTACATATCTAGAACACTTATATGTGATGAGTTAACACTGAAACTAAACTTAACATCATAATACATTATACATATTTGTATGAAAATATGGTATTTTCTATCACTGAAAATATGTCAGTACAAAGACAATTCTAGTACCTACATGGACAAAATGGTACCAATGTATTCAAAACAAAAAAAGAAGCCATTATGCCTGGAACGATATTTCAAGTGTACCATTTCCTCACTGCCCAAGTATAGCTTTGATATTTTACTAAGAAATATCAAACAATATTTCAATTATTGTCTAGTACAAGCTAACACTGAATGCTTACCTGCACGTGCGTAATACTGTGATATAATGCACCTCTTCACTATATTCACTTTATGTAGAAGATAAACATAAAATATCTGTTCTCAGATAAAAAAGGAATGCATGCCCACAGTATACTTGTAAGGAGGTGACATTACACCAGAACATTAAACATATGTATCCAAAGGAATGACATTTTATTTCACTGGAAATATGCCAACATAAGCCACAACATGACAAGGGCAACATGGATCACTTAATTTCAACAAAAAGCTGAGTATAAGACCTAACATCTGTAATCACAGTCTTCTAAGTGAGGTATGTACAGATGTGTCCAAGTACAATTCCCTTAGCATTTTACTGAGAAATGTGAAACTGCATTTGGGAAATTGCCACAAAATGGATTCAAATTCCTAAATAATCTATGTTCAGAACAAACACTATCCTGCATTTACAATATGATATAAGATTCAATTCAAGAAGAGGCTTAGTGTAATATGCAAATAAAGCATCACACAAACATTCATGATTTGCTGTATTCTCATTCCTAGTCCCGTGAAATGGAATTAGGACATCAATCCAGTCAATGACAAAAGTAAACACTACAAGATTTTCAGATCTATTATTTAAATGACGTGAGTTAGGGAGTAAAAGCAGAAGCACAGCTAGGGTGGGTTGAAGGGGGTTACTGGGTCAAGCACCGGCTGTTAGTGGGACAAGATCGGCAATTTGTAAGGGAAGTACTGGCACTGATGACTACTATTATTATTCAACAGTGTTAACATTGCCATGTATTCACATAAACAGCTGCGGCTATTTAAATGACTGCAAATAAAAACAAGTGTAATGCCAGAGTGGTATTTTGTGAGGCCACTAATAATAGTATTGGTGAGCAGGTGTAACTTCGACACAGTATCTCATCCCTGTGCTCTCATGTTGTAAGTATAATACACACAAGTGTGTGTGTGTGTGTGTGTGTGTGTGTGTGTGTGTGTGTGTGTGTGTGTGTGTGTGTGTGTGTTTGTGTATACCAAGTCTGTCAGTCACAATAATACAATTTCCAGACCCTCTCCAAATTATGATACAACTGACAGGCATCATCAAATTGTGCTTCTTTGAAGTGCAAATCAAGTAGAGTTGTTAACACTAATGTCTCTCTTAAGAATATCCCATCTCCAGATTAACCTGGTAGCACACAGTGGGGATTGTCCCCATCTGTGATATTCATCACCTGGATTTGACAAGCAATAAACAGGTGATGGTGGGCCAGGAATGAAATGAATAATTGGATGATGATTGGTTTGCATTTACCTAGAAGAGAGCATGATGAGTTCTTCTTGCCAGTTTGACATGGCTATCCTATGTTCTGATGAACATAATTCATGAACGTAGCTTTATTTTGATTTATTTCCATTATGGTTTAACAACACTGCACTGATATATTTCTGCAGGGGTTGTTTTTTTCCACTTTTTGCCGGTGCTATTTAATGTTGGTTGCTGTATACAAGTAAGATGTGGAGATCAAGCCCCTGACATGTAGAGTGTGAGGGACTTGCCCTCCACAGCTTTTTTCTCTTTTTAGTATTTCCTAAGATATGCTTCATAAAACATAACTTGTTTTAAGGCTACTCAGACAAACACAACTAAACTATCTGCCACAATTCTAATGCAGATGGTTGAGCAGATAAGTCAGGCAAAAGTGCAATGCAGGAGCAATGCAAGTATGTGGGAGTTTATAGATGTAACTACCTCAGTACGTACCACCTTAAAATGCTCTCTCTCTCTTTTATGTTTCTTACAGACTCTTGAGAGTTGACCTCTGTCTATCTTACAAAACCTGAAAGGATCCAGTCGATTGTGACTTCCTGCACATCCAGAAAATTAGCGACATCCTCAGCACCCTCTGAAGAGATCTTAACTTCCACCAAACCGTAAATAGGAATTGCTGGCAAGATAGATAAATCTCAGAGAATCCCTCTGTTATGGAATAGACTTCCTTTGGATATAAAGGCAAAGTGGTTCCCTGACCTTCTTTAAGTATAACTTGGATAAATGGATGGGCAATCATAATTACATCCCAGGTCACCCTAATATGAAGGGGTTGAAACTAGGTACAAATTAGTCATGTCAATGAGTACTACAATTTGGGGTATTGTGGCTTGGTCTATGAACCTATGAATATGTTGCTGCCAAGCTCGGGGGGGGGGGGGCAAAACAACCCTCTCCCTTTGCAGTGTGATAATGTTGGGGACAGCTTCCAAGTCTAACACCTAGAAGGAATGAATGGACAACCTCTTTGATTAGTGGCTCTAAAACCCTGAGATCAGTAAATAAGGTCACCAAAATATTATTGAGAACAGAAGCACCTTCTACATTTAGCCTCCATGTTGCAGGCAGTTGTATACCTCTGAGATTACTCCTTTGCATTATTTTGCACTTCTTGGCCCAGAATTTCAACTGCCATGTTTCAGACCATTGAAGTTTAACTGTTTTTAACAATGCAGCAGTTTAGTCAGGTTGTATGGCTACCCAACACTTGGTTCCTCTGGTCATCACCCACAATGTTAGCGTCATGTTCAACGGCACTGATCTTACTTTGCACCCCATCGGAGATGTCTGTTCATAATATGGCTACCACCACTCCAGCACAAATCTATGCATCTCGCCTAGTCACCCAAGCACAAACCTATGCAACTTGTCCAGTTACCCCAGCATAAACGTATCCAACTCACCCAGTCACCCCAACACCAACCTATGCAACTCATCCAGTAACCCCAGTACAAACCTATGCAATTCATCCAGTCACCCCAATACCAACCTATGCATCTCATCCAGTCACCCCAGTACAAACCTATGCAATTCATCCAGTCACCCCTACACCAATCTATGCAATTCATCCAGTCACCCCAGTACAAACCTATGCAATTCATCCAGTCATCACTGGCATTTCTGTGTCCCACCACCACACTTTGCTCTATGTGTATTAGCAAATTTATTATCAGTTTTAGCAACTTCAGAATCACCAGCAAAGTTTCCAGCTTCACACTTTTCTCACATATGATACAGAAGTGAAGTCTTCCCGAAGTCCAGATGTAGGATACTCCAACATCATGCTTCTAAAGTGTTTAATATCATCCTGCTTTTGCTGTAAGTCTTATGTTACTGGATGGAATGAAGAAAAAAGGTCACCAAAGAAAATCAATTATTTTCTTTCCTCTGCTATACCACCAAGCCACACCCTAATCTAGTGGCTGCCTGTGTGTTTCTTCTCTTGAAACATATTACTTTGCACATATCAGTGTAACTGTTTAGTTTGCACAGATAAGTATGTAGTGCCCTTATCCCACGTAATGGACCACTGTTACTTTAATGAGGCCACAGAACAGAAACATCTGCCACTTCATGGGGAACGTGTCAGGTTATAGTAATGCCACTTTGCCTTCATGAGATTTCAAACACTGCCCAGTGCCAAGAAGGTCATTTTCTGTAGACACAACAGTGGTTAATGAGGTGACACAGTTTTAACTCCTTAAATTAGAATGGATCTGTTTCTTTGTTTAGCAATTAGTGCAGAGGATTAATGTGTTGTCAATGAGAAGTTTCATGTAGTCCAACATTTGATTTTCTTGACCTCCATTTGCCTACAATGATACTCTCAACAAGTCACTTAAACAGTTCTCTGGGGCGGTAAGCAAACTGGTCTAGACTGTGCAGTTGTCTCCTGGGCAATGTGTATGGTAATTATCTACCAGCTTATGAACCTATGAGCAACAAAGCATGGGCAGGCTACTGACAAAACGTGTAACAAATCACTAATTGTTAGTTCCATGAAATGCAAGTCTGAATAATCTTAATTGTCAGTTTGGGCGTATCTCTCTATTATGTCTTCACAACTAAAAATAAATTCTCTCTCTCTCTCCATTAGTTTCACAGACTGAGCCTTAATTGTTCCTGTCAGCTTTTATCTAAAATATTTATTCCACTGCTTGACATTAATAAAATCTACAGTACAGCTATATAAAAGGAGACATAAGCTTTGCTGGACCATAGATTGTCACAAGACACTTCATATAATTTAGCAGATTTTAATGGCTTTTTAGTATTTAGGATCTCTGAATTTCCAGGTCAAAGGCTATTCTATAAACGAATGAGCATACAACATCAAAATGCTTTTCTTTATAGCTCTTTGATCATGTTTCCTCAAAAGTGCACAGATTTTTATTGTGCAGGACCACTGTGCACTTCAGTGAGGTTTTTCACTTTTACCCATTACTGTGCAACCATGGAATTGGTATATATAAATATGAAGGGTGTAAGAGGCCAGCCCTTCTCACTTGAGGTTACAGGAGCTGGGTCTACATTATGATATCACACACTCAGAAGAGCGAACGATACATAATCGAACCCATGTAAGCGAAAGCTTACAAAGTCAAAACCTCAGAACAGCAATCTTTTTCCAAGGGAAAAAAAATCGCTGTTCTGAAAAAAAACATCCCCCCCTTACTTAAATATACGAACTCTGAGATCACACTACAGTGCCGAAAAGGCAAAGTAGCAAAAGCGGCCAAACAAATTCTTTCCCAGGGAAAGAATTTGCTGAAAAGCTGCTTCACTATTTTGCCTTTTCGCACTTTTCAGTTCGACAAAGATGCATTCGACAACCTGCGTCTGCAACAGCATAATAGGGAGCCACAGGAGCTTACCACCCTGCAAAAACACATTTTGTTTTGTTTATAGTATTTTTGAGTTATTTTATCATCTTGTAAAACTGAAGAAATGTTACTTGAATTGTGTTAATTCACTGTAATAATGTGAAAGTATGTACAAATCTCATCATAAGTCATTATGTGAATGCATAAAGGCTATTGGCACTGTTCACATGTTTCCAGAGCACAAGCACAATTCATAGATGCAAGTTGTGCTAACTCATAAACAAAGTCAAAATGAGATGCAAAAGAGACATGATGTAAACCAGCGTATGCTATAAAGGCGTTCTCCCACCTATTTGCAATTCATAATTAGAATTCTGTAAGTTTCTGTGCTGTCCACAGATTCATTCTAAAAGGCAGAGTCACATATTTTCTATCTACTGTGCAATCCAGGATGATGCTGTCACTTGCTGCTAGCCTTGCTATTTCCCAGTGACTGCTACTTGTCTTGGCCCAGCCAAAAGCACTTGTGCCTAGTGCGCTTACCAGCCAAGAAGGTGGAGCTATAGCCAGAGTCTTAATCACTATAATTTGGACAATCATGGATAATTGAAAGGTTCAGAGTAGAGAGGATAGTGCAAGGGTCTTAGCAAGTATACATGGCCCCCACAGGGCACCTGGGGGGGTGGATGCATGTACTTATATATATATATATATATATATATATATATATCCCTCATTATACTTGCTACAGGGACCTTCCATACACACATTGGGGATACGTTGGATATCTCACAGTCTTATGCCTCAAGGATACTTCAGCATTTCCTGGGTGTACTTTCAGCAGGTGTGGATCAGTACAGCTATTTTCCAGTGTCACCTCCGGACTGAGCCTGGACTATGCATGCATTTTATGGGACACAATATTTCCCTAAGGTAATCGGTGTAATAGATTGTACAAATGTTGCAATTAGGGCTCCATCTGGTCCATGGGGGGAAAGGTATCACAATAGGAAGGGCTACCATTCCATCATTTGCCAGGTAGTGTGTGATGCACAAGGGAGCAGTGCATCACCAATATCACTGGCCAGCATCCTGGCAGTGCACATGATTCCCATATTTGGCCCACTAGCTCACTCTGCAGCCTTTTCCAGTATGGTAGGATTCATAGTGGACATCTTGTCGTAGGTGGAAAAATATATTTTTTATTTAGTTTAAGTAGTTATTCATGGTAAAATATATTACTGAATAGCAAACCTCTTTTTTTTTTTGCTTTGTCTCTCCCCCACCTCGTTTTTTACCTTTTAGGTGATGTTAGATACCACTGGAGCCAACGTTCATGACGCCAGTGAGAAATCCAAGTGGAGCTGCTGAAGACAATTACAATACAGCCCTGTTTCACATCTGTATTGTCATTAAGGTGGTCTTTGACTTCTTCAAGAATCATTTTAGGTGCTATAAAGAGTCTGGGGTTGCCCTTCAATATGACCCAGCTACTACATGCAGGATGTTTATTGTATATTGCATTCTACACAACATGATCATGCACCAGTGTGATAGTGAAGTGACCCATGCTGTCACTACAGCTCCCAGTTCCAGTCCTGCTATCACTAATAGTGACCAGCCAGCAACAGTATTAAGGGACCCCATGTGGCAGGATCATGCATGCCATAATGCTGAGCAGGTAAAGAGGATGCATCTAGTCCAGAGCTATGGACCATGACATTCAGGTTAGTATTTCTTTTCTTGAAAAAAACACAGAGTATAATTGATGCAAGCAGTGGCCTCTGTGGACTATGCTGTGTGGTACATGGATCTACTATCATTATTCATCCAACAGTCATTCTTATCTTTAAATGATAATTTTTTATTTCATAACATGTACTCATAATATTGGTTGTAAAAGACATACTTGAGTGATCACTGACTCCTGTTCAGTGATGTCGTAAGGCATCATATAAGGAATAATCACATATTTAAAAGTTTTGCACAATACATTCTGCTGAGGTGGTGTTCCTAAGTATGCACATACAGAATGTCCTCAAGTGGCACAATTAATATAAAGTGTTATTTCAGTATTTAATATGAATTTATACCTTGCAGTTGAATGAAAATGTATCATATTGTTTTTTATATTACTTGATGTTTCATCAGTTTGAACTATTACATTTTTCCACTGCCTTAATGTTGTCTGTTAAGGTACTACACATAAGATTATTTCATTTTATCATATGCATAATTTGTGGCCTCGGAGAGAAAAAGAAATCATAATTTGTATATTAGTGTTGGTAAAGTGGCAGTGGTGTTTGTTTACATGGCAGGATACTCATTTTAATCTTATTATGTTTATTATTGTTTCCCAGATTAGTTGTGTACTGCTAATTTTAAGTTGTAGGTAACTGCAGCTGTAACAATGATAATGCATAAGGCATAATGGTGTTAATTACTGCAGTCTTATGTTATGACATACAAGTTTCTTTCCACAGTTTCATAAGGTTTTAAGCAGTACCATTACAGGAATGAAATAATACAACTGAAAAATATTCTAAATTTCCGCTTTTTTTTTACTTTATTTAATAACATATTTTCCTTTAAGTTAAACATTGACATGTGTGTCTGTGAAGGTCAAATTGTAAGTAACAGAAATGTCACACATGAATTCAACTAGGTCAAGTTCAAACATGTCATACACATCTCCTAAGGATAAGCTAGTTGATGGTGCAAGTGATTTTAAAGAGAGACTACCATGAGAGCTGAAAGGTGAGTTGGTCTGATGTGACCTACTTAATGCAGGTGACCTGCAGACACTGATCGCACAGTGCTGAGGGACCACAACCAAGAGCTAGAATGAGACGTTCTGCTAAGTACAGATGAATGCTGACATGGCTGCATGAAATCTGATATACTTGCTCCCCCTACTAATTACAGTACTTTCTTGACAAGCACTTGCACTTTCATGTGATCTGTCTCCACGTGTCTGAACAGTACTCCATCAACTTTCCCTTCCAAGACTGACTCTTACTAGAGTCTGGTAAGTCCAAACTAACATATGAATGGAGGCAGACACGAATACTTAGTGTGTCACAATACTGTGCATCAGTGTGATCATGGCATCATCCTTACTGTCTGTCATTCCCATGTAGTGCTGGAAATCCTCATGTATACCCTGGAGGGCTCTGACCATTTCCTACTGACTCTCTGTGGAAGAATTCTGAGCCCTAACAATGTCACTGCATATTTGCTGTTGGGAAGCCAATTATTAATTTGTTTCCTGGGATAGCTGTGACAAATTCCTGAAACTGGCACCCCTTTGTAAAGGTATCACTATAGACAATGTTACCTCTGAATTTCTGCCATCATCCTAAAAGTGTTTGTCTGGGTTTGGAAATACTGGTATAGAGGTCCAGGGGTGGTCCTCCTGTACAAGTGAGCATGCACTTGACTTTGTGATGTACTGTCACTTCCTGCAGTATTATTAACATGTGGTGTATGAGATCCTGCCATTAAACTTGGGGACTTCCTGACACTTTCCTCAGGCTGCCTCATAAGTATAACTGTGTTATCATCATCATCTTCAGCAGCCATTCTACTGCTGATATCCTCTAAATTTATTGGTATAGTGGAATTGTTTGTTTCCACTGCTGACCATGTAAAAAATTAATTGAAAACATTACCAATAAAGGAGTAGCATACACTAATGTATGCTGAATAAGGAAGTGTGAAGGGCACTTGCCATGCATACTGCCTTCACTGTAGTAATCATCATGTAATCATGCCACATTAGCATTTAATTCTCTATATAAATATATGTTACTGTTTTTAAATCAACCTTCCTGTGCAAACATGTGTTGCTGCAGATGGTGGTAATAGCCAGTGTCCACACCATCTCTAATTATTTCAGTCCCATCATCTTCTGTGTCACAGTCATCCGTAGGTATGGAGAGGCAGTATTCCTCACTTAGTGTTAAAGCGATAAGTGCTAGAGCACCCCCACCAAACTAGTATGAACAATTGCATTCTGCCTCTCTTTTGTGCTAGAATGTCCTACCATATCATTTGCCCTCTTCTTGTTCTGTGTTAATGTGCATTTCCTTCCACCAAAGTGTTTATACCCATTATAACTTCATTCCAGGCCTTTGCCCTCTCAGCTTGTTTCGGTCTCCCTTTTCCATAAAGATGTTTGTCATATGTCCTAATGCCTGCCATGAGGATGCAGTTCTCCTTATGGTTAAAGTTAACCTTTCTCTGCATTCTGTATTTTGATGCCTGGTTTTGCACTATTAACCCACCTAAAACAATATGCCACAGTCATACATGAAAAATTTTGCTGTAAACTTCAGTCAAACAGCTGAACACTGAAAAAAAAATAGTTGACACAAAACCCATAATTCTATACCTGTCCAGAGTTTCAATCCACCTAAGTAAAGCTGTACTTAAATAATGTTTGAACCATCATGAATACATTCACAATACTGAGGCAAGCAGTTTGTTAACAAATCCAGCCTTCCACTTCCACTTTTTTGTATTTATAACACTGTTATTTTTTCATTGGGCAGTGAACTCAGAATTCTCAAAGTAAAGACACGTATCTTTTGCCAACTAAATATCATTGACACTTCAGTACTTCACAATTAAATCAATGCATGTCTACCATATATGCACAATCATTAAATGTCAGCAAAATACTTATCTTTCTCAGTGATCATTACACATTTCCATTGCTGCTGAAATTAATTTCATTTTACAAATGACAGGTTTACAGTATTCACTTAACTCATCCTAATCTGTCCATAATTTCAGTAAAGCAAACATTTCTTCAAATATACTCAGTAATCTAACATCATTTTGAAGTATTTCATATTAATTTGCAATATTTCTATTATTTATTGCCTATTTTAAAAAAGTCTGTAGTTTCCTAAGCCATTTGCCACCTAACTAGAGTAATTGCAAGTTATTACTGCATTGTTAAACTTATTTACGTAAGTTCAGGATCATTTATGCATTTTGTATGCATTAGGCTCTTTTACACTTATCATTTTTGATAATTGACTGTCTAATATATATATATATATATATATATATATATATATATATATATATATATATATATATATATATATATATATATATATATTCCTATTACAAGAACAACTTCGAACTTGTAATAGGAAGCCTCACTTACGCGAAAGTGCACTTCACCAAAAGTACCGCAGCACAGTGGAGGACATCAAAAAACAAGCTATGTCCTCCACTATAGTGCGATACTCATGGACCTTAGGGTTAGGGCACAGGTTAGGGTAAGGGAATAGTTAGTAAAGCTATCCCCTTACTATAACCCATGCCCTAACCCTAAGGTTCATGACTATCGCACCATACTGGAGGACATTGCTATGTCCTTCACTGAGCTGCAGTCATCATGGACCTTAGGGTTAGGGCATGGGTCATGGTAAGGAGATAGCCCATAGGGCTATCTCCTTACCATGACCCGTGCCCTAACCCTAAGGTCTGTGAGTACTGCACAGAAGTTCAGTACAACGCCTGTTCATTGTACTGAACTTCGCGTAAGTGCACTTTCGATTAAGTGCACTTTCGCTGCAGTGTGCATTCCATACACTATTTCGAAGTAGTGAACCTTCGATCTAGTGTATGGAATCCATATATATATATATATATATATATATATATATATATATATATATGGGCCCCCTTCACATTGTTGACACTGCAAAATGTTGGCCCAGACCATATGATCGACATTTGCAATGCCGATAATGCGGAACCGGCATCTCAGTACAGTGCGGAATGGAACGACTTCCATTCCTGCACTGTAGTGTGATCTCAGAATTGGTATATTTAAGTTATGGGGGGTGTGGGTGGTGCAGGGGCCTTACCCCCCTGCCAACAATGTGTTAGAAATTTGTAGTGTTTTTATTTTTATTTTTTTGGATGTTCGAAATTGGTCTTAGCCATATGAATGTCGACATTTTAGTGTTTTGATCATCCAGTGGTAACCTATATATAAATATATATATATATATATATATATATATATACACACACACACACACACACAAAACAATTTTTTCATGTATATAAATGTTATGTGCTTATACAGAAACAAAAACATGTACTGCCACATACTTTCATGTACAGTAGGTATTACCTCAGTACTTCAAATACTTGCAGGCAGTTTTTGTAAAGAAAGGATTTTGTTTGTGTGGGCCAAAAAATATTTATTAGCATGATAATTGCATAAGACAGTCATTACTTCCACAATATCAAGTGCATGTACAAGATGGCTGAACATATTATTCTCGTGACATATATTTACTGCATCCATATATAATAATAAATATGTTTTGCTTAATGAAGGTTGAATTGAAAGGAAGTGAAAACTTTCTTTCAATTGTTACATTTTTATGTGTATGTGCAGCTTCTGCTAGTGTCTAAAGAACATTCACAATGTGCTACTTAGAACAGGAACTTAAGTATATAAACCATAATAGTTGGAAGTAGAACCTACACTGAGATTACTGTAAGATTCCAAACACCCTTCTCCCAAACAGACAAGCTGTGCATACATATAAAAGTGTAACAATTTGAAGGAAGATGCACCCAAGCTATTTCAACTTGCATGAAAAGAATTTTTACCACAGTCTGATAATCTGTTTTTATACTTCAATTATATAAATAAATGTTTAAAAAAATAAACACATAAATTAAGCAAGTGCAACAGTGACTGCAGTGTTTTGCAGTTGTACTAGTAGTCATCTCAGAAATATTAAGGAAAAAAATGCAGAGACAGCTATACCACCATACTGTTATATGTTTTCTATATAGCTGAATAGGAAATTGAATATAACTCCAGTCAACAACGTAGGAGACTAGCTAGATTGACTGAGGGTGATGGTAAGTATGAATAAAAACCTTACCATTTAAAAAATGAAAAGTCAAGAAATAAATGCTGTTTTCAGTCTTTAGCCAATTTTGTTATTATATATATAACTGCAAGAGTATTTATTAACAAAAGGACTAAAGTACTTTCAGTGCAATATTGAACCAATCCATATCAGGCAAAAATTTCAAATGTCTTGTAATTTCTAATGTTAAATAAGCATATATCATTAGTATCAGTGGAATGCAAATGTAAAAAACACCACTCATTGTCACCATGTATGAATAAGCACCTCCCATAAATTTTGTTTTAGTTCAATACAGATTTAATAAACTAGTCACTGATAAAGACTGAAATAGTGTGTAAAGTAATGCATGAATTTATCGTCTGTATTTCTTCTTGCCTCTCTCTCCACCTTCTTCTTCTCTTTTTCTTATTTCAATTATGTATTCCTTTGTCCTTCATTATTTTCCTTCTCTCACATTTCTGTTCATTTTTCTACAGGTCTGGAATCCTTAGGAGCAGCCTAGCTGCATGCCTCCCAGGTTAGGGAACATTCATCCTCTGTTCATACAGGGGGGGGGGGGTCTATCCACTAACAAAAAACATAGTATCCCTTCTCTCCCTCTTCTTTCAAGACAAGCCTCTTGATATTTTCCTTCTGTCTTCCACTCTTTATGTTTTTCTTTTTTCAATGTTTCCTATCTCCCCTTACTATTCTTTTATGAAACCAAATCAGCGTGTCCACATAGGTACACCCCTATATAAAACATATTAAATGTCTTTATTTTTTAGAATATTAATAATAAAAGCTGTGCTATCTTTCTCTTGCCTTAAGTCTTTTAAGCGTAACTGCACATATCTGCATTCATCCTCAATGTCCAAGTATCTATGAAATCATAAGAAGCCTAAGACTTTCACACAGTCCTTCTCACATACTTTAAGATTAACTTCAGCTACTTTACACTTTTGCCATAAAGGGGCATGATTCTTAAAATGCCTTTACATTTACTTAGCACGAATAACTTACTCAACTGTATTTGCATATAGGCATAGAGATGCTCTTTGCATATAATCCCTAGGGAAGTGTGAAACCCGGGATTATGAATGCCACTCATACTCTTGTATACATCCATCATTTCACAATAAACACATTGCAATGCAATGAACAGAACAGCCCTGAGAACATAAATCTGCAGCACCTCTCTCCTTATTTGTTTCAGATAATTTTTGAGTTCTGTTGTTCCCTCATATTAATTCAATACCCATTTAACTTCTTGACAACAAAAGTATGTACAGGAGCAAATTGAAAGTTTTCCAAAATGCAATCAATGTTATATCCGAGATATGTCTGTATTTGAATCTACTTCAGTTGCTGAAAATACCATAACACCTAAGTGGTAGTAGCTGTAATACCTAAGGAGGGTAAAGATCCATCAGATCCAGCTTTATACAAGCCCTTTCAATACTGAATCATGATTATAAAGTGTTTATGTTTATAATGGCAAAAAGAATGCCAAAAGCGATGCCAAAATTGATAGATATGGATCAATGTGCTTTTGTGGAGGGGAGGCAAACATTTGACAACATTAACAGAAAAGTGATGATCCAGAGGGAAGCAGAATGTAAGAAAATACCACTGTTGTTGGTGGATCTTTATGCAAAGAAAGCATTTGACAGAGTGAGTTGGGACTTAATGAGCAGAACAATGGAAGCATTTGCATTTCCTGAAAATATTATAAAGCTGATTAGGAGGATATATGAGGTATCAGAGGTGAACATTAAAGTGAGTGGAGTCCTCTCTGATAATCTCTGTTTGAGCAGAGGAACTAGGTAGGGGTGTCTTTTCTCCCTTTTGTTGTTTGCATTATATTTAAAACCATTGGCAAAGAAAATAAGGTACTCAGAAATTCAAGGATATAGTTGGTATGGTAGTCAAGAGAAGCTGGCTCTTTTTGCAGATTACATTATTTTATACCTGACAAAACCAGAAAAGAACTTTACAGTGTTGCAGAACATATTGAGACAATTTCAAACCTTTTCAGGATACAAAATTAATGAAGCGAAAACAAAAGCAATCGCGGTAAATTATGTACCCACATACAAATTGGTTCAGCAATATCCATATTTATGGGGACGTGATAAAAATGAAGTACTTAGGAGTATAGATTAAAAATTATAGCAATGTAGCAGCTAAGGATATGTGGGAAGACACCAAATGAAACATAATACAAAAATTGAGAAAATGGAAGCTCTGTTATATGGCTATTGATAGTAAGATACAAGCAGTTAAAATGTTTTTAGTCCCTTTAGTCATATATACAGGTGTCAGACATATTTTCATCAACCAGATGAGAATTTGTGGACAGTAGTTAATAAAGTGTTGAAAGATTTTATTTGGAAGGGAAAGACGGCAAGAGTCAAGTGGGATAAACATATTCTTCCAATAGAACAGGGCGGATTGGGATTACCTCATTTAAAGGGGTATTTCAGAGCAACACAGTCACGGCTCCTATACATAGCACAAGCAGAAAACTATAACTCAAAATTGAAAGAGATGATGAAGAAACAGGAGGATAGTTCAAGTAACAGAGAGAGAGCTGGGATTTTGGATGTAAACCATTAAGGAAAACAACAGTAATCATACAGAATATTATATTCATAAAGTAGCAGAAGGTATTCTAAGAACTAAGCCAACATGGGAATGCAGAAAGGAGATTCTGCCGATAGGGGTGACTTTAATTGGGGATGCAGACATTAGGCAAGACTATATACGGAGTATATTGGAGAAAACTGGAAAAGGAACCAAAGTATTGGGAGCAAATAACTAGACAGGGAAAAGTAATACAATGGGAAGATACTAAGAACTTATTTGGACTGCAAGTTAAGAGACTGCCTTCCATATCAAGGACTGATATCAGAGTACAGGCAAAGAGAAAGAAATAGGGGGGTCCTAAATGAAAGCGTAGCACTGGTAGAGTTCCTAGTAGAATCTAGAACAGAAGTGGCCATTAAGAAAGGAATAATTAGTAGACCATAAAAATATTGCATGATAACTATAAGAATCAATCAGAAGAAGTTAGGAAGAATTGGGAAGAGAGACTGGATAAGCAGTTCACAAAGAAACAATGGGGAGATACATGTATGTCTCCCAAATATGCAACAAAATCTAGACAATTTAGGATCTTGGCCTGGAACTGTTTACATAAATATTTTTATACCCCAAGCAGGCTCCAAAGAATCTTTCCTCAGGTAGACAGCAAACTTTGGAGATGTGATGAAGAAGCAAGAGGTAACTGGGAACATATTTTCTGGGAGTGTAATGAGTTGGCTGACTTTAAAGATACCCTGCAGACTGCTCTGTCAGAGATGCTGGGTGAGCAAATTGGAGTGACCTGGGAAATTATTTTTTAAGCTATCATACAGAGTTGGAATTGCCTAGACATAGTAAAGCCTTGTTGAGTCTAATTATGATGACTGCCAAAAAAGCAATAACTAGAAAATGGAAATCAAAGTCTAAACCAACTTTACTAGAACTAGAAGAAAGATAGTAACAGAGATAAAACAACTGGAACTTGGATCTTTAGAAAAGGGTAGGAGTAAATTACACAGACAAAATGGGAAATGTGGAACCAATACATGCAGAGGAGTAACGATGTTTAAAAGAAGGAAGGATATCAATGAGCTATGCAATGGCTGACTGACAATGACTGGATATATTAAAAGTGATGTATAATGTTTGCAGCTACAGTTGTGTTGGCATGGTTTGTAAGGTATACTGTTTGTAACTGAGATTGTTCTGCTATGATTTATTTTCATTTATATAAATGTAAGATTGTGTCACACATAGATATTTCTTCTAAAAAAAAAAAGAAAGAAAAATACTATAACACTGAAAACGGAGATGAAAAGAACAGAAATGAACATCAATGAAAGTTAACAATGCTGAAACTTTTAAAAATCGAAACATCTAATGCACATGTCTGGAAGCACTCTAAGATGCAGCTGAAATCAGAAAAACAACCTCTACATTTAAACACATCACTTAAAAAAATAACTTTTTTATGTTTTTTGCAGGGGGCGAGCCACCCTGCACCCCCCATACCCCTGCAAATTATATATATATATATATATATATATATATACCAACTCCGAGATCATACCACAATCATGGATAATCAGGGACACTTTTAAAATATTAATACTATTAACTTGAGACATTGACAGAATAAGAGAAGATGAATTAATATGCATTTTCTGAAGTAAAGGAAGTGTATAACTTTCAATTTTTGTCATTATTAAGTGCAATTCACCACCTTTTCTCCAAAAGTCACTGGTTTCAGGAGGGATTAAGAGGGACAGAGCTGAAATTTGAGTAAAAATCAGGGACATCCCTGAAAATCAGGGACAGTTGAGAGGTGCATGGCAGCACATTTATCCTGTCCCCATTTTTAACAAGCTGACGAGCTGAGAATGAAGTCACATTCCTCAAAGGGTGGAATTCCTGCCTTTGGAGGGCACATTTGTAAGCCAATGATCTGCAGCTCAAAGCAATAAGCATCTGTCAAGAGCTGGGGATAACAGCACAGCTCTTTTGCTGATGACCAGGATGTTAGAGGTAGTTATTTCTGCAGTAGGATGATAACAGTCATTATAGCAAACTTACATACAGTTATTGAAATTAAAAATGTTGATTTATAATTTGAAGTCAGAGATACTGCTCTGAATACTTGTGTTTTGCTGAACAATTCATATATTTATTAACAGTTTAATTATCACATTCCTCACACATTAAACCCTTAAGTTATATGGCTTGATCATTCTTGAAAGCCAACAAGAAAGAAGTTAAAAATATTTGATTTCCCATCACGCTTTCCTTTAGCATAGTTTCATCATGTGTCTATCCCTTATGGTTATTGGTGAAAGTAAGCCAAATGACACAGCTGACTTACCGTACAGTTCCTGTACATTTTTCACTAAAAAGAGAACTGAAATTCATAATTCAGCAGCTTACTGGTATTTTCTGAATGTGTTATTTGAGTTTAGGAATTTCCAGCCAGAAAAAGTGAAGTGTATGTTACCTACATAACAGTACTACAGAATATTCAAAAGTTGCTACTGTGTGTTATCAGACAGTTGCTCTCAAGGGTTAGGTTATTTGAGCTGTATTTTCATATTTTTTTCATGCTGTGATTCTTTAATTCTTTTTTTTTTCTTGCAACACTACTTATATTGTTTTATGTTCACTTGTTCACATGCCTAAATGGCATATTGAACAGTCTAGCGTTATTGTTGGTGGCAGAATCAAAGAAAAGTCCTTGTTTCCAGTGCAGCTGTTGGAATGAGAAGTAGTAGTTGTAATGTAGAAATGATCAAAGTCATATAAATCAGTGATCATAAAAAGATGTGAAAATGGTTGTAGCTACTAATATTTAGAAATACTAAACCATAATCTTGACTAAATATTTCTTTGATTTTACAATAAAGTTTTACCCATCCATTATTTATTTAACATTTGTTAACCAGGAAAGTTTGACTTGGAACGATGCCAATTTTCAACGGCGGCCCGGGGAAAAATGTTCCAGATGTATGCCTTTGTAATGTGGGAGGAAAATGGAGCACCCAGAGGGAACCCACATGAACACAGGGAGAACATGCAGATTCCACACAGAAGGCACCCCAGCTGAGAATTAAACCGGAGGACCTCTTGCTGTGAGTCAACAACACTACTGCTGCACCACAGCACTGTCCAAAGAAATCACTCCCCATTGGGGAATTGAACCCCGGTCTCCCACATGACAGGCAGGGATACTTACCATTATACTAACAAAGAAGACATTACTACTTGTACTTGTGAGCTACCTTAAAAGACACCATTGGCATGCCTGTCACATGTCCAGATTTTTGCCTCATATTTTTGGTCTGCTCCTCACAAAAGTTGTGGTTTTCTGGTAAATTGCTGAGGACTGAAGTAATTAAGCAATGATAGACATTTGAGTTTCAGACTTCATACTCTCAAAAAATGTGTGCTAATGTGTGCTAACACAAAACATGTTATTCTGGCCACTTTTAAGTTTATAAGAGCAATATTTAAAAATCTTTACGTGTTTTTTGGCCTTTATCTCCCCCCATTATTTCATAGGTTAGTACTAGGCTAATTGCTCTTATGACCATAAGCTTAGCCAATTACCACAGGTGAAAATCAACCCCTACACCTTGTGTCTATAAGGTAAACACTTGAATCCGTATGCCAAACTCCCACTGTGTTTTGGCTTTGTCCAGATTTATTGTACTAAGAGGTGAATAGGTATGATCTTTGGTCCTTTTCATCCTTTACTGGATTTTTTTACACTATTTGGTCTTTGTATTTGACATACTGACTTACTACTGCATCTTATAATATGGGTTCCTTCTCATCACCTGAACCACCATGGGTTACCTGAAGCATACAACGTACAATGCTGTTCTTGTAAGCCAAGCCCTGCCCAAATCAACCTGCTGAAATAGATGACTGAAGCAATACTGCTTTGGCAAATGATGCCAGAGCTGTGGTGAACATCAGTTGTTACATTACATTCGTCCGTCTTACTGTTCATTTGACAGTAAAGGCAACAATTCAACAAGATCATTACCATATAAATGCACAACAGATTGTCATCTTTTCAGACAAAAGCACAACTTCAGTAATCCATTCTGATACTATGGATTAAGAGAAGAGAAAGCAATTCTTTTCTCAGATTTGTAGTGGCCTCTTCTCCCATATATGTACACATTTTAAATAAGAATACTCTTAAAATAAAAAATGAAATCATCTTGGATTAAGTGCAACCTAGACCAGTGGGTGGGGAATAGGAAATTTACCCTGGGCCAGGCATTCATGTCCCTTATGGACAGAGGTAGTACAGAGTCCATAAGGAGTACTATCTGGAATGCATATTTGTCTTTTTTGGTACTAGTATATGCGTACCTCACTCATTCACCTTTCTCTTTTTCTGCACTTCACCAAAAAAGAACAGATGCATACATTCTAAAGTATCTATGCAAAGCCAGTTCATTGCTAAAATGGTGCATTTTGTTTGGTAAAACTTATCCATCTAAAAATATTATTGCCAACAACAGCACTTTAGATATATTGAGTTAACTGGGGGTTATTCACTTATTTTATAATGTCACAGGAGTCCACAACTCAGCAGTTTTCATATGAAGCAGTATTACTTACTTCACATTTTTATTTCATTTCAACAAGCCACAGCAATGACACAGCCTAAGGCAATCAACGGCAAAAGAGTTATGCTTTGTATTTAAGTTCATTTCAGGGAAACACCTTTCTGAATTGAATAATTTTAATTAGGACTGAAAACATGGTATACATACCTTTATTCAAATACATTATATTGCACAGGACAAGCCATACACACATACACACACACACACACACACACACACACACACACACACACACACACACACACACACACACACACACACACACACCTATGGATAATTACATTCTGTTTATCAGTTAGCACAACTAAGCACTGTCCACATTAGGTTTCACATTAGGAGTTAACACTTGACAGTGCCAGCCAGTGAAGAAGAGTGGCAAATGGTTAAACAGGAATGCTGCGAGATACCTCACCCTGCTAAACTTACAAACAAAACATGTGATAGTACAAAGTGTCTAACAGCTTTTAAAGCTACCAATTCTGCAGGAGGACACATTCATTGCTGCCTTCCATCTGTTTTGCAGAATTGTGTTTTACTGGCCTTCAAAGGCTTTGGATGCCAATAAAATGCTTCACAATGCTACAGTTCTTTTTTTTTCTGTAACCGGTAGTACATGGAGCAGATAAATAACCCTTCTTAAGCATTCGTAATGTGGATGCCAAGAATGTCACCTCTTGAGAAATTTATTAGCATCTATGTCTCGAGCACTTACATAATTGGTTATAATTGGAGACCCAATCATAAGCCACTGTTAAGTACCTCTTTGACATAAGAAAGGCCCTTAACAAAGCTTTCTTAAGCACTGTTAAGCTATTGTCTCATGCAAAAACATCACAGCTGCCAGAGGTGGCCACTTTAAAACAGTTGTGAAATTCATAGATTGTTACTAGGCTAATGACCAGGGAGGAGCCTTTCTAAGGCTAGCCAAGTTTTCCAAAAAGAATAATGATATCCTGTATCCAAAAAGGACACTGGGAGCCAGGAATTTATATACTACCTCTGTCCATAAGGGGCATGGATGCCAGGCCCAGTGCAAATTTCCTATTCCCCACCCACTGGTCTAGGTTGCACTTAAATTAGGTAATGGATGAACTCAACTTCACATGGATGGGAAGCCTGTTCCATTGGAGGTACAGTCTCTGGGACATGTATCTGTCTCTCCAGCATGTTCTGTTTAAGTCACAAACAAAATTCAGGTCCCTAGACCTTGTATTTCTGGTACTCTTTGACTTACGACTATGTAAAAGAGTCATAAGTGTGGGTTTTGAGGATGCCTTGCAAACCAGGAATAGAGCACCCTTCAGCAATCTATAGGAGACTGAGAAGAAGGAAAGGGCTTTAACACACACTGCATAAGGTAGGTTTGTTACACCTTGTATTCTTTTTGTAGGGAACCTCCGAGCTCTCTCTAGTTGCTACATATACCTAGTCAGGTACATAATGAACTATGATTGGTCTGATAAGGGCAGAGAAACATGTGGGGTAATGACCTTTTTGGACACAGATGCCATGCCCTTACTTATTAGTTATGTAACATAAAAGGATTTTCTCGCCACTGTGGCCATATGGTGGTCAAAGGTAAGGCTACTGTCTACATGCATACCAGATCCCTGACCACAAGGTCAACATTAGGGGTGTGTTATCAACATGGTAATTAGCCAGGATGGCTGACTTCCCAAAATGTACAATTATGCATTTCTTAGCATTGAGTTTAAGACAATGGCTTTGGCACCATTTGTTAGTCAGAGACAGGCCTTCTTGAAGAATGCTAGTGTCTGCAGGGGAGTCAATAACCCCCAGCTTGCAATTATCTGCAAACTTTGATGGCCATAAACCTTAAGCATTTGCTTCCATTTCACAGAAATAGATGCAAAAAAAGGAGTAGGCCCAATACTGAGCCCTCGATGGACACAGTTAGTGGCTGGCTTCTCTATGGAGGTGGTCTCACCTATTTTGACCTCCAGGGTTCTATCAGTGAGCCAGCTGGCTATCCAGTGAGTGATAAAAGGTTTTATACCTAAATTAGTGAACTTGTCTATAATGCCTGAGTGGGGAATTGCATCAAAAGCCTTAGGCAGGTCAAGGTAAGCTGTGTGCACAATTTTACCTTCATCCAGTATTTGGTGACCCGCTCAAAAAAGGTCACCAGATTTAATAGGCATGACCTTCCTTTAACAAAATTGAACTGTGATGGGTCCAGTGTTTGCAGGTTACACATGTTCTCATTTATTATGTCGACAATTATTTTTTTTTCCATGGCATTACATTTGAGGTTTGTAAGACTTATGAACCTGTAGTTACCCAGATCAGTGGTTGGGCCTCCTTTGTACAGGGGAATGACTGCAGTCATCTTCCATTCCTATGGCACAAAACCTAACTGTACACTCCAGTTGAAACATGATTGAAGTGGACCAGAGAAGTCATGTCTCATGCTATTTATTAAACATCCTGGGATGTTATCGGGGCCCATCGATGCAGTATGTTTGGACTTATAAAGTGCATTGATGACCTATTTCCTAGTAATGGTTGGGGGATTATGGTATCTGGCATTTCCTCTGAACTATCAGAGGGGAGTGGGTGAGAAATTTGAGCTGAACCTGTCAGCCAAAAGGTTGGCAATGGCCTCCAGTTCAGTGTGGTGATACCATTTACAATAAGTTGCGTATTATCCCTGAGGTTATGGACATAGCTGCAGAAAGCTTTGTGGTTGTTCTTTCCCTGAGAAGCTATTTTTTCTTTAAAAGTAGCCTTTGAAGTATTAATTAACCCTTTTAGCTGCCTGTTTGGATTGGTCAGGAGGTTTTTAGTATGCATATATTTTTTCTTTTGTTGTATAACCGATTGATATTGTGATTCCATCATGGTGGCCTGCCTTTTGAGTTTGTGTTATTCTTAATACAAGTGGGCACAGCTCACTCTATACAGCTATCAATATAGCTGTAGAGAGACTTTGTAAATAACTCAGAACATGTGCTGAGTGGGACCAGAATGGTTTTTACTGGGTTTGGGGGTGCTTGGAATTTAGCTAGGGTGTTGCTTAGTAGAGCTAGGTTAGACTTGGAATAGTTCCTAAAGGTTTTTGGTTTCACTGGATCCCTGGATTTAATTTTTATTTCAAGCAATAGTGCCTTATGGTCAGATCTGACACGTAAAGACATTATACTGAGTGAGGAACACTGGTACCCCATGTTTGTGAGTACAAGGTAGAGGATGTTTGTAACCCTGGTAGGAGAATGGACCAACTCTTCTAGGATGTCGGTATTAACAAAGTTTAGGAATTGCTGGGCTTGTGCATTAGAAGTGGTGTAAGATTCCCAATCTACAGAGGGGTAGTTGGGATCCTCACTGAATATCATATTGGATTGAATGGTGAGGGACTCTAGTATATTGAGATAGGTAGTATGAGTTGCCTGAGACATGGAGGGGGACCTATAGGTTGCAAGGATATGGTATGAGACACTGTTTACAGTGAGTTGCGCATGTATGAGTTCCAGTGGGTCATACACTTTATCCTGGGTATGAGGTTGGTTTTAACATATACTGAGACTCCTCCACCTTTAGCTCTCTCCTGTGGAGTAGTTGGTCTAAAGGTGTGAAAGGCATTATAATTTTTACCATTGCTGGGGTCCTCTCTGTGACTTTAAATCATGTCCCTCTTACTACACAGATATCTACACTCACTTGCAGGGAATGGAGTTTCTTGTTAAGACTTCTACCACTGAGCAGTAAGCAGTGCCACCTTCAGATATTCCTTCATAAGTTCAGTTAAACTGGAAGGTTTATAAGTCTGGCAATGCCTAAAAAAGCACTGTGAAGGAGGAAAAGATATTTGCCAATATCCGAAAGCCTAAAGGGGATAAGCGCAGACCATCCCTGACAAAGCAGTATGGTCTGTCAACCATGTCTCCCAGGCCATAAAATATTGCACCCCCTTGGACTAACACCAGAAGCTAAGCCAATTGCTAAAATCAGTCATTTTCTGCTGGTAACGTGGCATAATTTTTGGAGAAGGTAGCATGCTGCTCAGTGCTAGGCTCATACCTGCCTAAGACACATAATGAGTGAGCTTGATCATGTCTCGCTTCATATAGTCAAGGGGAGGTGCATCTCAGGTCATTAACACCCACATGGATTATGACAGAGTCATACTGATACATGTGGTTCAATGACCTGAGTACCTGTGTGGCTTGATGGATCCTAGCCCTGGAGAGGCACCTAACCATGACTCTTTCCTTATTCAATCTGGAGAGGGAAGCATCAGTGTACCTCACCATACAATCACCAAAGACCAGGAAATTTGTCTGTGTGCTGGTTTGTCTTAAGGGATTAGCAGTAGAGATATTGCATACAGTGTTAATGTGTGTAGCTGTGTGTGGCATTTTAGAAGAAAACTAAACAACTTTAAAATTTGTTAAACACTTCTTTGTCACATGTAGAAAAAATGTTGTGAGAAAATGTCTAACAGCTTTTAAAGCCATTCATTATTCAAAGGGAAATCACTTCTGTTCACTGTCTGTGTCAGATCTGTAAAACACTTTGTGCTCCTTCACTTTTCTCTGTAACTGATAACACATAGAGCAGATAAAGCTTTAAGCTATTACAAAGATCAGGTCTCTCTAGTCATAAATATTAAGGGTTCTGTAAATATTTACCTCTCCAGCATTACTTTACTTTGCTCTCAAGAAGAATTTTTTGACAACCACGTCTCAAACACATAATAGGCTGGTCATGATCAGAGACCCAGTCATAATCATGTATATAATAAACAAAAAGAAAGTAATAAAGATTTAGGTTTAGAAGCTTATCATAATGGCTCATCTCTAACAGTCTTCTTGCATCTTTCTAGAGTGTTTGCGGTTGCATAGCTAACTGTAGATATAAAGTGTTTAATGTCATTATATTTCACAAATGTAATTGCTCTTATGTCAGCTGTGAACAATTACCATTGACAGCTTGTTTGGGCAAGTCATTGATGCTTATTGTATTACTGGCACCATGAAAGAAACATCTGGCCATTTTGAGAAATCATCCAACATGATTCTTAACTATATGACTATAAAAAGGGCCTACAGAGTCAGTAGAAATACATCAACATATTACAAATGTCCGTTCCCACCAGCACTGGGATGCAGTGCCAGGATGTTGGCAGTGCAGTATTTTGTAAACACAAAGCAAACATTACTGAATATAAAACCCGTAAAAATAAAGATAACAGCATGCAAGAGAGAACAGAAGATTTATTTATTTATTTAACATTTGTTGACCGGGAAAGTCCAACTAGGACAGAACCTAGTTTCATGGGGACCCCAGGAGAAATGCCCCAGATGCATGTCTTTGGACGATCAACAAGTGGTGGTGGAACATTTTAGATGATGTGACATTCGGTACAGGTTCTATTTACTATGTGAATGCTAGTCACCACATGAACTTTTGTGAAGGTACTTCATTTCTATAGCTCCAGTTTGGTGCTAGTATAAGACATCCAGTACACTGGAATGTAACTTGGTTCGAATTACTACTGTGGAGCAACTTAACAATATGAATTACTGTTCTCACAGGTTCATAGATTCATAGGTGTTTACTAGGCTAACAACCATTAGTGATTTTTTAAGCATAGCCATGCATCCCAAATCTCTGACAAGTTCTGGTACCCTTAATAAATATAAGCAGAGGATTGGAAGATAAAACATTACAAGCAGGGCCTGTCAGATGAACCATTCACAGGCTGCATCTGTCCATCAGAGACATAAATGCCAAACCAGGGATGAATTTCCACTTTCCCATCCAATGTCTAATTTACACTTCAGTTGGGTTAGGGAAGAACTCTGCTTCACATGGATAGGGAGCCTGATCAAGGGAAAGAGAACTATCTGGAATGCATATTTGTCTCTCCTGCATGTCTTTCCAGTAGGTCCTATTTATATCACAGGCAAGATTTATGTGTTTACAATTTGTAATTCTTGTGATTGTTTGTTTTGCAGATATGAAGGAGGTCCATCAGACGAGGGTCAGAAGATGTCTTGTACGCCAGCTATAGATTTCCTCTCAACAGCCTGTAGGACAACAGAATCCATGTGTAATACATTATCACCTGAGAATATCTTTTTACAAGCATTTAATTTACTTATAACAGTCTTAGCTCATTTCTGGCTTCTTTTTGCATAACTGTATTCATTATGAGTAGTTACAGATAACATAGTTACACACACATATATATATTTTCATTCCAGGCTCCTGTTTGTTGATCCCTCAGGCTTCATGTCTTTGTGATGGTCCATTAGCATTACCATGTCACTTTATTTCCTTATATCTAATATACAAGTATAATGGTCCACAAACAGAAGCAGAGACCAGCATTGTAAGCATTACTCTCAACCTTTTACAGCACAAATCTGGACAAAGCCATAAATGGGGAGGACAAAGGCCCAAAAATAGGGACAAATTTTAAATATTGCTCTTACAAACTTAGAAAGTTGATAGAATAACAGGTTTTGCATTAATATGAATTTTTCTGATGGGTATGAAGTCTGAAACTCAAACGGCTGTCATTATTTTCTGACTTCAGACTTTAATGATTTCCCAATGATTTACCAGAAAAACACAATTTTAGTAAAAACAGACCAAAAATATGAGACAAAAATCTGGACATTCTGTGAAAATCTGTACAGTTGAGATATATGACTGTAACATGTCTAACTTAGCCAGACCGTGGCTCCTAAAGCCCAAATGTCCTGGGCCATTAACATTACATTGCAGGTACCCCATTCTTGTACTATGAAAAAGTTAGTAGTGACTTATAAACCATTATAAACATAAAACATATTCCATGACAGTGGCTAAATTTCTTTACATTCCAGATCAGAGTTGAGGTTTTTCTCCATGTCTCTCTCTCTCTCTCTCTCTCTCTCTCTCTCTCTCTCTCGATATTATCACATCTAGCTTTACTCACTAACCTTCATGCAAATGCTAAGCAGCTCTCTATGACATCCTGGGGTATGTAGAATAGACCAGCACCAATGCCTAAAAAACAGTTCAACAGAAAGTTGAATGAATGTGACTTAGCACCTTGCATTATGAAATCCTTGGATGCAAGCTCACTTCTCCCTCACATTTTCACTCTGACCTATCCTGAGCCAGTATATCTGCAAGAGGTGAAGTATTTTTGAAAGGTTTCCTAGAATTTTAAGACAATAGTAAATTAGTCTTAGAAACATCTTTCTTTGAGAACTGTTCTGAGGCCTGAATTTCTGAATTGCAGCCTTTGTCTTGCCTTCTAAAATCTATAGTCCACGTTTGTTGATTACATAGCCACAGTGTACAGTTTCATGTTTGAAATGTTCACACGTCTCTGTTCTCTAACAATAATCCTTTTAACCTAAATGTTCAAATAAATATAAAAAATTCCACTGAGGATGAACGGTGCCCAAAAACAAAAACAAGTAATAAAAGCAAGATAAAACAGGCACCAAAACACAGCTAAATATATCAGCGTATCCGCACAGGGACCGAACACTCCGAGAAATAAAGATAATAATAATACATTTTATTGACTCAGGCAAGCACTTTTGCGTTATATAAATGCTTCATCATACCACTTAATGACAATAAAACAAATCTTATATATAATTGCAGTAACCATTTCAATATTCAGCAACCAATAAAATCCCCAGTTTATAAAGAATATTCCCATGGGACAGTATGGGCTTGTAGGATGACCACTAAGAAGATTCAGTTAGGTGAAGAAATTAAATTCATTACCAACTTATTTTTGGAAAGAGGCTATAAAAAAGAACTCTTGACTGAAATTGAAAAGGAAGTCTTGGCTAAACGTTTCCACCTATTTTGAGGCAATCTTTTGTTAGTAAAAAGGAGGCCCAATATGAAAAGAAATTGACAAAAGTACAATTTGTAGTCTGAACATGGCTGCTCACAGTCAGGCTATTATACAAAATAACTAGGAAATCCTAGAAGGAAACAAAAATTTGTGTAAGGTAATAGAAAATGTTCCAAATTTTGTATATAAAAATACTGTCAATCTTTCTTTCGGCTTTTAGGGGTCGCCACAGCAGATCACCGCTCTTGACTGGCAGTGGATTTTTATGATGTCGAGTTGCCAGCCCGGTGCCCAACCATCACAGAACACACACAGACACACACACACACACACACACACACACACACACACACAGACACACACCTAACTGCATGTCTTTAAAGTTCACCTGACCACAAGGAAGACATGCAGACTCCGCATAGAAGGCACTCCAGTCAAGAATCGAACCAGAGAACCTCTTGCTGTGAGGTGACAATGCTAACAGCTGCACCACCACAGCCTATATAAAAATACTGCCAGTATGACATTCTTATTACAGAATGTTGTTGTGTCTTTCGGCTTTTCTTGGTTAGGGGTCGCCACAGTGGAACTCCGGTCCGCTAATGATTGGCAGTAGATTTTTACGTGCTGAGTTGCCAGCTCTGACGCACAACCTTCAACGAAGGTACACCCATTCACGCATGTCTCCACACAGAAGACGCTTTAGCTGAGAATCGAACAGGACAACGTCTTACTGGGAGGCGACAACGCTACCACAGCACCACCACTGCAGTTTTGAATGAGATTACTAAAATCATCCCCCTAACATATATAACAGAGAAAAGTTAAGGGATGTTTTAGTGTGGCGGGTGTGTTGTTTGACGATATATTTTAGAAGGGTCCTACATTTCTCTAGATAATTTATCCTACACTTTGACTGTCCCTGGTAGATGTAATTGCAAAACTAGAGTAATGATATACATAAGTGTCTGTTCAGGATGTAGTGCCTACTATATATGTATGGCTACCAGTGCACTACAAGACAGAATCAAAGAACAATGTATACAGTATTAGTACTAAGGACACAAGAAATGCTCTTTTCAAACATACAGTAGAATACCCAAAATATAAGTTTTCTTTTTTTATTCTAGAGGTATAAAATTCTACTTTTATTCAAGTACTGAGGAGCTTTTCTCCTCAGGCCTACACTGAAAACGGGCTCTGAATGGCCCAGTGAACTTTCCCAGTAAACAAACTGCAAATAAAAAGAAATAATATAAATAGAAATATAGATAGATAAATAAATACGTACTGCTTGATTTAAGGGTTGGGAACTACAAAAAAATAGATTAGAGCAGAAAGAAGCTTTATGGCAGCTTAGAATGGGGGCTGACAAATTTCCTGGGCTTAATGACATGGTCAATAACAAATGCTTTTTGAAGGACAGGAGACTGCAAATATTAAAATAACTGTGAAGTTGAATATTGTATCTTACCTTGAATTGTACTACTATTTGTATTGCAATTTTGTTTTAAAGTGGTAAATTATAGATTTTGTGATTAAGATTGTATTAGTGTTAGTTGTTTTATTACTGCTAATTGTTTCTGTTTTTTACTGGTTACTTTTTGCATAAAATGATTTTTAATGGATTTCAATCTGAAGAAGTCAGTGAGATGAAAGCAGAGATTAAAGTGATTTGCATGCTTAATTCCTGGTCTTGTCTGATTGGTGTTCAGCTGTTCTAGTGTTTTTTCCTCATTTTTGTTTTTGGTATACCACTATCGGATATTGTGCTTTTGTATTTTTAGAGTGGAAAATTACTGAGACAAGGAATAGTAGGGGATCTTAATACTAAGTCTGGGGACTCCTCTGTTAAGTGTTTCAGTGTCAGAGAATGAATTGTTATACTAAATTTGAAAAGTTCTATCCATCAGGTAGCTTTACAAATATGCTGTTATATACCTCGGAGAAAAGGGATTCTAAGAAATGACCATTTTAGACTTACAATATGTCAGTTCGTTTTTTTGGCCATTCTGTCTCCATATTATAAAAGTCATTGAAGAGGACATTGACATTTCAAATGGTTACTGGAGCTCATGATTTAAAGTTTCAAAAATATTAGTACTATCAATAAACAGGCCCACAAAAATGAGTTCTTTATTAGTGTTCTTGTAAATGGAATCAGTGGTCTAGAAAATTGCAGTAAAGGATGCTGAATGTGTTCTGAAGAGCAGGCTGCTCATCACAGAGAAGGCTGCAACTCTTTATGTGTTTATATGTTTGTTTGTATAGTAGTTTTCCTAAGATTTTTGCTGTAGGAGAGAGGTATGATATTGGTTAGTAGTCCTTAAGGTCAGTGAAAGAAGACATTTTTGGGAGTGGGATTACAATGGCTTGCTTAAAAAATGAAAATTGTGCCATTTTTGAGGGAAAGGTTACAGATATGAGTAGGAGGGCTGGCTATTTTCTCTTCTGTCAGTCTGAGAAAGCTGGGTGGAGCTTAATAACATTAAACCCTGAAGAGTTTAGCTGTAGTAGCAGTGCTATGGCTTCTTTGACTGACATGTGAGAAAAGCAGAAAGTGGTAACGAATGATGCTTAGGGGTAATGTAGTCAGGAAGAGGAGGTCTTGGGTAACTGAGTGCATGGAAGGTGAGCCTGAAAGCTATGAAGAAGGAAGAGGAAAATGCTGAAATTCTACAATAAAGTTTTGGTTGCTAATTAAAGGATCATTATTATTGATTGGGGAGTCAATAATGGCATCTATCAACCGCTTCATTTCCAAAACAGCTTTGATTTAATGTAGTAAGTGATTTGCTTTTGTATGAGATACAAGGCCTTTCACATATTTTGTGGCTATTCTTGAACATTTCCTAAGGAAGAAAAAATTTTGATGGAGTTGTACATTAGAAGGGTCTTCTTTCCAAGCTTTCGAGGTATAATCTCTAAATTTCATGAGGGCTTTAGTATCATCTGATAGTTATAGACATATCGCAGTTCTGAGTCTCCTTTTGATTACTGGGAAAAGAATATCTCAAATGTGGATGACAGTGTCAATAAACTGAAAAAAGAGCAGAAGAAGTGTCTGAAATATTGGAGATGGAGTCCCAGTCAATAGCATTAAACTAAGAATTAAGGAGTGGATGTTTTATATTTAGGAAAGATCTACCAGTAATAATCCATGGGGGTCTCTTGATTGTTCTGAAAGATTAAGTGGACTGCAAATGTAAATGGTCACTTAGTTTATTTGGAACGATATGTATCTGTAAACATTGATGTTGGCTGTTAGTTAATGAGAAGATCTAGAGCTGAGTTATTGCTGGTGTACGGATACAACCTTGTGGGTATTTTGGCTAACGGTGCCAAACTGTGTTGTTGCAGAGTTCTGTTTAGCTGGAAAGAATCTGATCCATGAGCATTAATACTGAAATCACCAAGAATGATATTGTTTATAGCAACCCTTTGCATATTGTTTTGAATAGTGGTTACAGAAGAGGAGGGATGTATACTGATCCAGTAAGTAAGTAGGTAGATGCGTCTTCCTGAGGAAATATGGCACAGGACCCAATCTGGACTTTTATTATGCGAAGTTCCTGATTAAGTGGCAGTAATAGTAATGTTTATTACAATGAGTATTAATGTTCCACCACCTGTTTGATTTGATTTGCTAAAATGTTTTTGGGAGCTGTTATGGAGACATTTATAAAAATGTAATTAATCTGTATCCTTGTGAGAGATGGAGCAACAATCATAATTATCAATGTGATTTGTTTTAACTTTGTTCTTACTATTTGTTTACTTAAAGCCTTTTTTTTTTTTCGGGAGATTTTCTCCTCGGGTCTCTGCTGAAAAAGGGCTTCTAAGAACCCAGACAGACTAACCCGGTTAACAAATGTAAAAATAAATAAATAAATAAATGTAGAGGACCAGACAGCAAATATCCTACACCAATAGGCTGGCTCCTGGTGCCTCTGATGCTGCCTTGTTTTTAAATTTGGACACTACATAGCTTATTGCTGTTTTTTTTTTTTGGGGGGGGGTTTGGCCGTACTACTATAAAGAAAAAGAGAGAGGATTTTTTAACTGTTTGACCAGGCACTATACCACCTGGGCCTGTAGTCATTGCAAAACTACTGTGTGAGTCACCTACCTTGAGATGTCTGGGGGATTTCGTATTTACTTTTTGTGAGGTAAGGGGCACAAGTCACACTTCTGGACAACAGAATAAGGGGTGCAGACTCTGCTAGTGTCTTCCAGTAATTGGCTGGCTTCTGTTTCTATGGTTGTCACTTCCATTTTAAATTTGGACAGTTGTACACCTTAAAAGTCTTTTTTTTTTTTTTTTGCTCATCTTTGGACAGTACTACTCTGCATTACCAGAATGAGGATGAGAGAAGGACTTTTGGCTGTTCTTCCAAGCAGATCTGTATCTTGAACATGCTGAAGAGTGCAGCCACCCCGGATGCAAGGTGCCCGGTAGATATCAGCAGATGACAATTGGCAGTAGATACTGTATTTGTAGTCAGGGCTGAATACCAACACTATATTCTTGGTCACAGACACTGGCACTATCTGGCTTTATTAGTATAACCGACATACTAACTGCCTGTTATTAACATAAGACAGACATTTTGGACTGCTCTACCAATCTCTGCAACACCAAGGATGTCACTTACTAGGAATTGGTGTGCAAGTCATCTGCCTTGACCTGCTTGGAGGGATTCTATACATGTTCCTTGTGAGAGGAAGGTCATATACTGTCATATGCTGACACCACAGAGAAATCCTTACCTAAGCCTCCTAGACCTATAAGGATTAAGCATTAGAAAAAAATCAAAGTCAAACATGACATCACATAATATCTCACTTTTAACAAAGAGATGCCATGAGACAAAGGGCCTCCATTTCAGTACACCAAACCATTCCAGAAACAAAAATTTTTGTGATCGGTGATCTATAGTGAGGCATACCAATTACTCACTTGATAGGATGGACAACATGAGACACACAGATTCTCCACTCACTATACATGACAAAGACAGGGCCCTTAGGACCATTGCACCAGTCAAATATAACTACAAGATGGTAGTTATGCATATGATAAGGCAAATCACTTGTGGCAAAAAACATGAGGGAGTTGCAGTGAGACATGTCTGAGCTCTCAATCCATGACACAAATGCAGGCAAGACTCAGATATTGAGCAGAATTCTCTCCTCAGCATGAATATTGCCTAGGTACAAAGAAAAAAATGATTGGCTTCTGCAATTAGCTAAATAATTAGTGTCATTCTACTCAGATCCAGTATGGGTCAGACTGGAACCACATGCTTGACAGCCTAACTTGTTTTGAAACATGGATTATATTCCTGGAAAGTACTCCCTCTGTACCTGAGTGTAGTGCCTAGCATGCCTGCAGACCCAATGTCAATTGTGTTGGCATGTCCATATTTGTCATATCATCACTAGTCAGATTCCCAGAGACCCTACAAATGGAATTTATCGAATTCCAAATCACACTAAACAAAATCAACTATCAGTACATCACCTGTTACAGGACACCTTCCATGAACCCAGAAGTTCATGTCAACTTCCTAAATGTCGTGGATGAACTCCATATTAACACGGAACTCCATCATTCTAGATTTTAACTACCCATCAATTGACTGGAGTAACTACACTTCCAAAGTAGGATATGCACAGAAGCTGTTAAATCTAGTAAAAAACTCAATGATCCAGATTGTTACTAGCCCAACTAGAGGAGAAAATATTCTTAGCCTGGTACTTGCAAATGTAGTGTCATCATGCACAATTCCAAAAGTAACTCCCTCTCTGATAAAGTCAGACCATAAACTAGTAACCCTTTCCTTTGAACTATTTAAACTTATTTAGAATTTAAAGACTTCAAGCACACAAATTTCCCCAAATTCTATGATGAAGTCTGGGAATTCACTTATAACAATATCACCCTGAATATCATCTCAGCAGACAGATTTTCAAAGGAGCTTTATACCCACATACATAAATGTATAGAACTGAATATCCCATCTAGATCCAAGTAAAATGAGAAATTTAAAAGCAAACCACCCTGGTGGTCCACAAACATAAATAAATTCTCAAAAAAAAAATCATCAGAGTATACAACAGGTCTATAACCCCCAACCCCCCCCCCCGACCCAGTCAAGGAAAATATTAGGAATTTAGAAGAAGCAACTCGGGTGGCATAGAGGGATAAAGATCTGACTACACCCCTGTCGACCTGCATTCAATTAGCGGCTCAGGTGATTGATGGAGTGGCAGGGGGGATGGATGCACCTATCTATGTGGGAGGGAGTTTGTTGATGACACTCCCTGAGGGGAGGCATGGCTCAAAGAGGAGAGTTGCTTTTGGATGTAATTAACAAGCATGAGAGATGGGACAGAGAAGGGATAAAGCATATAAATAACGCCCTGCAAATGGGTGCAAAGATAGCTGAGCCCTGAGGATGCCCTTACGATCCACAACCAGCCTCAGCAGTATGCGGTAAGTCCAGGGAGTAGGAAATAAGCTGGTAGACCTGGTGTGGATGTGGGACACTGGGGGTCAGACCAGTTAAATGATGACCCATGAAGGGACTAAAAAAAAAAAAAAAAAAAAAAACAATTTAAAAGAGACTATTAGATTTACTAAGGCAGACCATGAACTCAGGTTGGTATCTTAAGCCTAAGACAATTACAAATCTTTCTTTATTTATGTTAGAAAACTAAGAAATAACATTCAGCAATGTATAGAACTCATGCTAAATGACAAAATGTACTTGGACCTGATGGACATTGCCAGTATACAAGCAAATAACTTTAGTCAAATTTCACTCCTGAGATGACTACACAAAGTCTTACTATCCCTGTACCTCTCATACCACAATCATTAATAAAGAGCTAGTACTGAAAATGCTATCCAAGACTCAGAGCATTTCCTCCATGGCATGGCACCAGGTAACATATTGGGTTCTTTGTTAAATAGTACTAAACATGCCCTGATGGAACGTCTCCATAAGTTATTTAACCTGAGCCTGGCTAAGGCTTAGTCCTGGAAGTATGCCATACAGACCTACTATCAACCACAGAAACAGTAATTCTATCAGCCTGGTGATTCTCAATTCTAAGGCCATGGAGCACATTATAACAGACTTTTATTAACATAAATATTAAAAATTGCATCAAGCTAGATCCACAGCAATTTTGTTTTGTAAAAGGTAGATCCTATCAAATGAACCTGGTAAATTTCTTCAAAAAGGAAACATAAGCTGTTGACAGCAGTCAAACTTTACACACAACCTCCCATAATTTGGCAAAAGCTTTTGACACCATCCCCCATGCTAGAATAGTTATTTTATTTATTTTTATTTATTTTATTTGGCATTTGTTTACCGGGAAAGTCCAACTGGGCATGAATTCCATTTTCAGTGGAGGCCTGGGGTGAAAAGCTACAACATACATTGTTCAATTAATAAAGTACATAATATAATCACATGAAGTGCAGTAACACATAGTAGAATTGACACAGAGGATAAATAAAGTCAGATCAGAAAATCATACAGTAAATATTGAACAACAATCCTAGGATATTGAACACCTAGTAAAGTACAATCAATAGTAATAATCAATGGTAAAGATGTTAAGTATTTTAAATATGGACAAAGGACTAAGAGAAAGGAAAGAGATTTTGCAGTTGGGGAGATTAGGAAATGGAGTTAAAGTAGGGAGCTATCAGAGAAGTGACTGGTGCTTTGGGTAATAAGAGAAGGTAAGAAAGGAATGGGGAAAAAGAACAGCAAGGGAAAAGTAAGGAAGACGGGAGAAGGAAGGAAGAGAGGGGAGAGAAAGAAAGATTAGGAAGGAGTAACAGGGAGTGTCAGCCTGATGTAAGACATGTACAGAGCCAGGAGTTAAGGAGAAATCTCTTTATAGATTGTCTGAATATGTGACTACATGGCATTGCTCTAATAACTGTAGGAATACTGTTCCAGACCTTGACTACTGAGCAGGAATATAGGCAGTGACCAATACAGTTTTTCAGTTTATGGATTTCAAGGAGGTGTTTCTCAGATAGGCGAAGGTGGCAATTAGGGATGTAGTGGTTAAGAATGGTGCTAGTTGCTGGGCAGGATGAGGATTTGTATAGGATTTTATGAGCAAGAAGGAGTTGGTTGAACTTGAGGTAGTGAGATAACTCAAGCCAATTTAAATATCTGAGGACATAGCAGTAGTAGGAGTTGTATGACTGGCTGCAAATCTAGCTACCTTGTTATAGCAAAGCTCAAGATTTGATCTTAGGGATATATGAATGTTGATGAAAATGGGTGAGGCATATAGTAGTGAAGGAAGGAGGTATGTATTGGCTAGAGTAACTCTTGAAGAGATGGTAAGGAATATTTTTGATTTATAGAGCATGGCTAGTTTTTGGTGTGTTATTTTATGAACTTTTGAATATGATGGTCAAATTTCAGTTGATCATCTATTATGATACCAAGTAACTTTGTGTGAGGTACAGCTTCACTTTCAATATTGTTGGGAGAGGATATTTTGAAGGTGTCTTTTATGTGTGTTTGGGATTTGGGGAGAAATAAGAGCAGTTTTGTTTTATTTCAATTTAGGAAAAGCTGATTATCACAAAGCCAGTTTTCAATATAGCTAAAGGCCTGCTGAGTGATAGATTGTAAATGGGAAGGGCTATTAGATGAGCAAATGATAGTGGAGTCATCTGCATATTGTATAAGTGTAGCTTGTTGGGAGGATGTATGTAGATCATTTATAAATATGTTAAAAAGGAGAGGGCCAAGTATGGAGCCTTTTGGGATACCTGTATTAACTATGAGAAAATGTGAGTAAGTAGAGAGCCATGTAACTTATTGTAGCCAGTTAAACGGGTATCTAGAAAACCAAGTGACTGTTCTATTGGGAAAGCCTAAAACAGATTTTTCAGAGTAGTTTGGTATGTGAGACTGTATCGGAAGCTTTAGAGAGATCTAAAAAGAGGGAAGAAATGAAATTGTTATTATCTCTGGCATTAATGACGTGGCCCAAAAAGGCAACAACAGAAGTCGTTGTGCTATGATCTGGATGAAAGCCATGCTGGGAAGAAATTAATAGACTTTTGTGGAGTAAGTATTGTAAAAGTTGTCTATGAATACATTTTTCTAACAGCTTAAAAAGAGGGGGCAAGATTGCAATTGGTCTGAAGTTTGTTATTTCAGTGGAGTTTCCCTCTTTATGAAGAGGAGTAATGTGATATTTTTTCCAAGAGATGGGACATATGACTCAAATGGATCGATTGATCAAGATAGAGATTGGGTAGGCAACAGAGGAGGCAGCAGTCTTTAGATATTCATATGGGAGATTGTCTACAGAGGATGAGCAGGGCATAAGTATGTGCAATACATTTTTATACAGGAAGTAGAGATAGATTTTAAGTTGAAAATGGCACTGTAGAAAAATGTAACAAAACACAAACCAAACCAAAGAGTTTTTTTTTTCACTCTTTGAAAATGGCATTGTTAGAGCTTTGAAGTTTGTGAGGAAGGCTACGGAGTCTATAAAGTGAGAGTTAAATTTAGAAGCAGTTTCTAAGGGCAAGATGTCTGGACAAGGGTTATAGGTACTAGGAGTTCCAGGGTGTAATATTTTCTTCATAGTGGACCAAAACTTTTGGGGGTTGTGTTTTTGGTTATCCTGTGGGTTGAAGCAATACTATTTCTTATCAGCAATAACTTGTTTTTTTTTTGTCATGTTTCAAAAGTTGTTTGCAGGTCAGTAGGTGAGCTTGAGATTTGCATTTTTGCCAGTTTCTGCAAGCTTTATCTCTCTTATTCATTGTCTACTAGAAGGGGATAGCCAGGTTGAATGGGTGAATTTAACTCTCTTTTTTCTTATAGGCGCGAGGTTATTGAGAATGTCAAGAAATATTGAATTAAATTTTAGAATAGCATTATCCTGTGATAGAGAATAGAGGACGGACCAAGTAATGCTGTTAAGGGTGTCATTAAAGATCTTGGAATTGACATTTGAGAGGTTACAGCAGTCTTTATAAAGGTGCTGTTTGATATGGTGAGTTGCTATTCTCTGAACATAGGTGGGATAGTGATCACTGAGGGACTCTGGGAGGGTTTTTGGAAAGTTGTAAAGGTTTATATTTGAGACTAGGATCCAATCCAGAATAGTCCCAGTGTTGTTAGATTTGTTGAAGGGACTATGGGAAGTTATGAGATGTTTGGAACATACAGATTGATACTGGTGTAAAGGCAGTCTGATGTGGAGGTTTCCAGTTGGTATTGACATCACCAAGAATTATTATTTCATGAGAAATGGAATTTGATACCCAGTGTAGGATGTCTTCCAGAAGAGAGATTTTATTTCCTGGGGGAATATATAGGGCAATTATACAGAGTGTTCTATGCTCATTTAATTTACACTGAATGACAAGGATCTCAGCAGAGAGGAATTTAGGTAGAAAAATAGAAAATGGAGAGGCAGAGATATGGTTAGAAAACATGATTGCTAAACCACCACCTTTTAGGTTCATAGATTCATAGGTAGGTACTAGGCTATCGGCCAAAGGGCCTATGTAAGCCTAGCCAGCAAGGTTCCATGGCTTACGCCACCCAAGAAAGTTATTTTCATGTGCCACTGTTAAGCAGAGACACAGAAGTGATCCCTGGGGTGTATTTCCTATTTCCCATCCACTCATCAAGATTTTTCTTGAAGAGTGCTAATGAAGAACTTTGCTTGACATAGATGGGTAACTTGTTCCAGAGTATAGGAAGTCTCTGGGACAGGAATCTAACTATTATTATTATTATTATTATTATTATCATCTGTTATTATTATCTATTATTTAATCTGTCAGAGTGGATGATAGTATAGCCGGGGGAGAATTTCAAAGTATTTTATATGTGGTTTGAGCCAAGTTTTTAAAAGAATAATAATGTCTTGGGAGTACTGTGTGATCCAGGAAAGAAATTCAGAGACTTTGTTTACTATACTTTGAATATTCATGGATATGATTTTCAAATTTTAGTAGATGTTGTTACAGCAGAAGCGGGAGCAGGTGAAGAAGAGTGGCAGTTGGGACCTGGGTTTAGGTGGACATTGCTGCATAATATGATCTTTTTACAGTATGCATACGCTAGTGAGGGTTTAGGTATGTTAGTATTAAATTTAAATTTTACCTTATATGGGTTGGGAGAAGGGTTAAGAATTTTATATCTGAAAACTATGTAGGGGGTAATCCCAATAAACTGGAAGACTTAATGACAGTGAATGACTGGCAAGTGACATAGGCAGTGTGAGTAAGGGTGGGAGATTGAGAAATAGGTATAAAAGGTATCGTATAGCACATAAGGTATGACAGTAGTTGGAAAAGATGTGTGGCTAGAAAGATGAGCATATCTGGTGTGCCTTAGAAACAAGAGTCTTGACAATGATGGAGAATATATATATATATATATATATATATATATATATATATATATATATATATATATATACATATATATATATATATATATATATATATATATATATATATGTGTGTGTGTGTATATATATATATATATATATATATATATATATATATATATATATATATATATATATAAATTATGTTATAGAAGAAAATAAAAAGAATTAAAAAAATAAAAAGAATTGAAAAGAATTAGGCAGGAATTTGAAGAGGCGTGTAGAATATGGGGTATTAAGAATCTGGAGCAAAGATAAGGCTGAAATAAGAAAGAGGACAGCTGAAGAGATATAACATATATAAAGGGAAAAAATGCTAAAGAGAAGTATAATAGGAAGCAATAGCGGGGTGTAAACAATGAAATGGAGGCTGAGGAGTGCAGTCGAAGAGAGGTATAACTAGATAGGTGGAACCTCAGGCATGACATATTAAGAGCATGATTTGAAGTTGTGGTTTTTAATTACAGATGAGCAGTAGCAGAATGATAGGTTGCTTGGATAGGAAGAGGAGGAGTTATGCACAGGAAGAGAAGGGCTTTGTGTAGGTATAAAACTAGGGATAGTTGGGATGGGTGGGATTTGGAGGTAGTGTAGGGGAGCGGAGTGAACCCTAGCAAAGCGAGGGCAAATGGAGCGGGCTGCTCCAGCTAAAATGGCAAAGAAGTATGGAAGGGGAGAAAATAAACTATCTGTAGACTTAGAGGTGAGCAAGGTAAGAAGTCTTACATGGTAGAAAGAGTAAAAATTGAATGTCACTAGAAAAGTTCTTAGGAAAAAGAGCAAGGTAACAAACAGCAGAAGGTCAATGTTACAAAGTTGTAGTAATTATATGGGGTTAACAGAAAGATTCAAAGCAGGAGGCTAACCAGGTACAGATGTAGTTAGTAGAAATTCCTCATAAAGAGATACGAAGTACTGCAGTTTATTACTTTTGTTATGTTTCAGTAAGGGAAAGGTCACTATTTATATGCTACAGACAGTGAATGCATTGGAAGTTACAGGGGAAGACAGACATTTATACTACAGCAAAGAACAAGTAAGGTAAAGCATGGTAAGCTAGGTAAAGAGGGGCAGGTCTTTTGCAGTGGGTATGTAGCACAGACTAGACAAGAAGAATGGGTGCTCAAGAGGAGGCCACATCATCCAGTATAAAGAAATTACCAGGAAACGTGTTAGTTTTAATGGGAGTGTATGTTCTCTACAGAAGACCCTGCCCTATTTATTACAGAGGAATACGATAGCTGTGTTAGACATGACAGTAAATAACATACGTTATTAATATGACTCTCTCTCATGGCTCTTATAGGGTAAACATCAGTCTTGGATGTTGTTTGCTGGACAATGATGGTTTGATTGACACCAGTTCAGTGTAATAGTTCTGGAAAAGAGACAGTCAAAGTAAAACAGAGAAGGTTTGGCTAAAAATAAGAATAAACAAAGGAAAAATACAAATTATATAAATGCAAGGGTGATATTAGAGTAAAACTAAGTTGCATATGATATACAATTAGTTGTGGAACAAAGGGTAAAAAGGCATTAACAGTCTGTAGTAGGTGACTCAAAACTCTGCAATACCATCTGCAGGACTTAAAGCACAACTGCCAGAAGGTAAACTCAGAGGTCGTTTGGCATTAGAAACTCACAAAATGGTTAATACTTTTCAACTCATTTAACATTTGCATATTGTTAAGAATAATTTAAAAAAAAAGCAATAATTGCCTAGCAGCAAATCTAAGAGTAGTTTACATAAACTGTTATATGCAACTGTGGCAGGTCAGGCGTCCACCTTAAATAATACTGATGCCTATATAATACTCCTAACAGAGCTTAATATCTTCTTCTGAATTAATAAATGAAATGTGTTACAAACAGATCTCTATACGGTAAGATGGATAAATAATTGGCTAAAAGAGTGAACCTACACAGTGTAGGTGTCAGAGAACATGAAGGTGTCCAGTGGTGTCCTGTAGGGCTTACTGCTGTGCTGAGACTGATTTTGTTCGGTATTTATTTTTCTAACATGCAGACTAAAAACCAGGATCTATGGCTAACCAAGTTTGACATCCTCTAGCAGGACCTTAAACTAATAAATGGTGTACTGAAAGTGGATTTAAATGCTAACAAATGCAATGTTGTATTTGGCAGACAAATACCTCATTTCAAATTAAAATGTTGTTACCGACCTGGGTTGATAAATTTCCCTTGCCTTTGATCTCTATGTATCAATGATTATCAAGAAATCCTTCTAGTAGGCACAGCTGATCACCAAGACAATACCATCCACATTTAAAGATGTTTTTGCCTTCTTATATTCAGCACTGATCATACCATTTAAAGAACACAATGCTCTCTTTGGCATGTACCTCATCAGACATATCAAACAGTTGCAAAGACCCCAGAGGTTCATAAAAAAGAGGATTGTAGGCTTAAAATCCCTATGTTACCTAGTCGCTCTAGTGGCATGAAAGGACCTGACTATGGCCCAGCCAATCCAGGTTCAATTAGTGGCTTGGGTGACTGTGATAGGGGTAGTGAAAGAATGGACGTGGCCATCCCAGGTTGGAGGGCATTCATTGATACAATCCCTAAGTGGAGGCATGGTCCAAAGAAAGGAGTTGCCCTCAGTCACAATCAAAGAACATGGGGGTGAGGAAGTGGAGTGGGTAGGTCATAAACAAAAATCCCCCCAGACAGAAGCACATATGATCCAAGCCCATGCTCACCACTTTTTTTAATGTAACATGGGCAATTTATTCATCAAGGGCAGCAGGCACTGAATTTGTAGATGAAACACTGAAACATAAAGTTGTTTGAGTGTAGTAACCTCTTCATTAGTTACAGATCTCTTTAATGTGGAATTAATTGCTTAGATGACTTTTACTTCTGCAGAGGTTGTGTATATTGACTGATATTGGTGGATTGTAATGACAGAATTTTGAGGGGCCTTTTATGGTTGAAAAATTCTTAAATGGGCAGTTGTGTCATTGTTTCATAACGTTTTGTTTCATTGCACGTTGGAAAACTGTTCAAATCTACAAATTTAAAACACACTCTAACAAGTGGTGCTGTATTATACAAAGAATATAATTTAATACAATCAGGAAGGTGAATCAAAGAACACACGTATGTAAGTGTGGTCCTAAATGTGTGCAAGGGGCCTATTGTCTGAAAACAGCCCAAAAGTAAATTTAATCCTTCATTGGCAGATGCAACTTTGATGACTGTGGGTTTCAATGCCATTTCAATGAATTTGACTTTTAAGGAAAGAGAAGTTTACTGTTAATGCTATGTCTGTTTTTGTTGTGAGACTATATTGTCTAGCAAATGTCTAACAGTGTTTGTGCTATAAAATTTGAAATAAAAGTTTTAAATTAAATCCAAATATCTCTAATCAATGTAGAATTAAAAAAGACAATAGCATGCACACTGACAGGTTTAAACAGTGTTTATGGTAAGGAGAAATACACAAGTAATGAGACACTGGAATGGCTGGGGCCTGATCCATTACCCTGCCCAGGGCCCCATTTAACCATGATCCAACTCTACAGGTAAAGTAGTACGACAAACTATCTTCCTTCTAACAGGACTTAGATAAATGGATGGGTATTCATAAGTTCACCCAGGGTTTGACTGGCCTACCCTTCCTGAGTGGGAAGATACAGTCTAGGGTGGTAAATGGAAAGGCATAATGGTCATAAAGTTCAGTAGCCTTGAACTTCCTATGAAAATAACTGACCATCTTTTTGGTTGCCCAGTTTAAGCAGTTACTAATGTGGCTTTGCTGGACTAGTGTGCATTTCTGTGACATAAGATGGAATACTGTGTTCATGATAAAACAAATTTGTAGTTTTTAACCAAAATCAGATATTATATTTCAAGTGTATGATGTCAATGTAGTAGTTATAACTGATTGGTACAGAGGCCACCAATGGATAAAAGGAAGTTATCCTTGCTGTAGTTTGATCACTTTTAATCAACAGTCCCTGATCGGGCCAGGCCAAAGTAGTGTCAGACAGTGTACTGCAGTTGCTGAAATCAGTGGAAAACTAGCATTGCATGCTTGTATATGTTTGCAGGAGTTGCACTGTATTTAAGAGTAACAAGCTGGCTGTAATCTCACTTTCTATCACAAACGTCAGTATTACACATGATAAGTGGCTATCATTGGTTGCATGGCAGAAGCAGGATGTGTGCAAAAGCAACTGTTCATTGGCACAGCACATGAGCAGTATAGCTATTCACAGATTTTGGCTCTGGTTAATTCATGACTATGGCTTCTTTTGTGAGGAGTTTGTGTGCTCTCCCTGTCTCTGTGTGGGTTTATCCATGTGCTCTGATTTACTAATACACATCAGAGGCATGATGTAGGTGACTTGGCATTCATCCAATTTGCCTTTAGACCAGCATGCATCACATGTGTTTGTTTGTGCGTCTTGTGTTAGATCTGGCTTGGCAGATGCAATGTCAGTATGAGTGTTTGTGTGCATCTTGTGTTAGATCTGGCTTGGCAGATGCTATGTCAGTATGTGTGTGTGTGTGTGTGTGTGTGTGTGTGTGTGTGTGTGTGTGTGTGTGTGTGTGTGTGTGTGTGTGTGTGTGTGTGTGGGCATGTATGTTTAAAAACGATATTACCTTTTTTATCTGTGGACATACACACAATATTGCTGGGCATATTCATAATTCTTCTAAGTAGCAATAAAAACAGTTAGCAAGTCATTATCTTGCAAAATTAAGGTATAAAATGCATCAAATGGCCAGGCCATCAGAGTTTCTGGATTTGTAGTAGCCCCCATACCCCAGCTGTATGTAGTGGATTTTGACAAAGGCTTAGTAGTTGCCTCTGCCCCGATTCCTACCTAGTAGAAAAATATCTTTGCTTAGAGGTGTGCACAGAAGGTCAATGCAGGTTGTAGGGGTGTCTGGGGATAGTGTGGCCATTATTTCTTTAACTTTCCTTTCAGACCTTAGAGATGTGCACAGAAGGTCACTATAGCTTGTCTGGGGGCAATGTGTAACAGCAGCAAGTTCTGTGATCATTTCTTACCACCTTCCTCGCACTCAAACAGCAGATGTGTATAGAGATGGGCTGTTTATATTTTTGAGAGTAGGGAGAAGGAGGCATGCTATTTATATATGTGTGACATCAACAGGTTGAAATATGTTACTATGTCCTGTTTGACATCAGAGTGGTACATCCATGTGGATATATTTTGGGGGTAGGAGTGAGGAGACATACTGTATATATGTTTGGAAGCAGCTATTTGAAATGTATGACTGTGGCCATTTGTGCCTCAGACTCTCCCATGCAGGGACTGCACACCATACTCCAAGTAAATAGCTGTGAGGACAATGCATCTTGAGGGAAAGTGACACTTCTCCATTACAGCAGTGACCTCTCTGGCATGGAGACCAAAATATTAGATTTATTTTCAACTGCCTTATATGTTACCAGTTTTAATGGTTGTGCATTATTAGAGTACCTAGTTAATTCTGCTGGTTAATAGGTCAATTGCCCACCATTTAGTTCACTCACTCATATTTCTTCTCAAAACATATCTTATTTTTGTGCTCTAACCTGACATGCCTGAGAAGTTCAAGAAAGCAAAATACTTATGAATTAACACTCAAACACTGTATACTGTGTACAAGCCACAAGCTTGCTTCTAGTTTGATGTTATTACCACTTAAAATATATGAAAAAAAAGTGTTTTTTTTAAATAATGCTCTCATAACCTCACATTTTCTGTTTGACAGATTGATGATCAGTGTGAAAAAAGTGTCAGTAGTTACTTTAGGGCCCCCATCCCACCTACATGTTCTCTTCTGTCTGCAAGTTTTTTTTCCTACAGCAATTGAAACGCTTTGAAATCAGAAGGCATGGTATTAAGTATTTACCATACTCTTGAGAGTTCACTACCTCATGCAAAGCAAAACAGAACCACTATTCCTGTTGCAACTACAACTGTGTACATTTATACTGATTTAAACAAGGATGCCTTGTTCTGCACAGCTGTGTTTAAGGAAATGTTTTCAAATGTGCTATCAAGGTAGTAAATATTGTTTCGTTTGCAATATGAAATTGTTTCCCACTGCAAAACTGAATACTTTAAACAAAATATTTCCAAAAAGGTAGAAATCAATACCAGTAAGGCTATAATATGATTGTTTATAAATAAGATGACTATTTACTGAAAATAATATATTTGTGGAAGTTCTGTGTTGTGCTGCAAAATAAATAAATAAATAAATCGTATGTTTCACTGTGCAGTGATCTAGACTTTGCTTTTCACAGCATAGTAATCCCAATATGTTAAGGATGTGCCAGCAGCCACTACCCACCCATTCAAAATATGAAAATAAACATACACACACAGAATACAGTTATTCTCATCATACTTCCCTTATCCATGACTGACACGTCACACAGCTCAGCATGTGATGCTGAAAAACACACTCCCTTCTTCTAACCTGCTAGCCACCTAGAGGCCCACAAATAATACATTTTAAGATTCAAGCACCCAGAATATTCCTGTTTGTACAGTATCCCAGTAAATCACAACATACAACTGACTTTGCGGTTTACTATATCTCTAAGTAAGTCCTGTGGTTAACCATCCTTCCTAAAGTTGTCTGAACAACCTTATAATTCTGCAAGGTAACAAAACAGACACTGTCTGCACTAGCAGTACATTTCAGTCATGACTGAAAAACAACTTCAAATACTATCAACAGATGGGAATTTTAAACAGACAAAGCTTGCAGCTAAGAAACAAAACCTGCCTTGTGACCTTGTTATGTTTTGAATATTCCCACAAAGAGAGCACAGGCTCCATATCTAATTATAATACAGATTATTTTCGTATAAATACATATCATATTACACAAAAATGGATAAATAGATGCAAAATTTCACAATGAATTTAAGCTATGTTCGCTTGAAACTTACTCAAAGTCATTACAGTTTCTAAATGTTTTAGAAAGCTATGCAAAATTATGATAATATATGGGAATGAATCTGTGTCTGAGTTATAATTTAGACTAACAGTAGTATACAGGCTATTGCCAAGTGAATATTATAAAGGTAACATAGACAGATAATTATATGACAATGATCTATAATTTAGTGAGGAATATAAATGTACATTGTTTTACTGCATTTCTTTTATGGCTTACATTCTAAAATGTGTGATCACATTAAGGCATTTTGTTGTTTTATTATGATGTTTGAAGTTTTCTATATTAATAAGTTTGTTTTAAAAGAACAAAACTGTACCAAGTGGCAAAGTTATCTGAGTTTACTATGGAAGTGAAAATGAAAACAGATTAGAGGTCACAAAGGATTGGCAATGTTAAGTGCATGGTTTCATTGCTGTGACATACTATGTAGCAAGTTTAATACAACAATGACAATATGCAAAACTGAAATGTTGCACAGTGCTGTTTTATGTCCTTCCCTGAAACAGCTTTCACCTCAGTGTTTTGCCTATCTCCACACACAAATAAAAATGAGCATGCTTACAAATCTTTCTTAGGGTTTCACACTCTTTGAAACTCTTAGGTTCATAGGTATATTCTAGTCTAACGACCATCAGGGCCTTTATAAGCATGGCCATGCAACCAACCCATTTGTGTCCTGATGTATCATGTTCATCTATTAGGAAGGGGTATGAGGAAGTTCCTAAAGATTATGTGGCTGGAGGAGGCAACTAGCTTGGGCATAGTTACTGTCTGCCTGTCTATCAAAGACATGAGGGCCAGACCTGCTATGAATTTTTGATTTCACATTCATTGGTCACAAATATAAATGACTGGATTTGTATATCTGATGCTACAAAATTACAAAATGGCTGTGCAAATACATCTGAAAAGATTCATAAAGGTTAACAAAATACTTGACTTACATGCTAAGAAGAACTTTAACAAATCATACAATTTAGAAAAGAGTAACAGAGAACAACTCTACCGTAGGTTCATGGAAAGTATTAGGCTAGCTGCCCTTGAAGGCAATTTTAAGCCTAGCCAATTTTTCTTTTTGTGCTCAAATTAACCTATCCCATTTGGTTAGAGATTGGCCTTACACATCCCATGGGCAATAATTATCTATTACCCGTAATGACAATAACTGGGACCATACCACAGAGAATCTGAGAAGACACGTGCATGGGATAAAGCACCTAGGAGCTGTCTCTGCCCATTAGTAGTACAGGGGGCAGTCCTAGGCTAGATTTTCCATTTCTCATCCATAGATCCAAGTTGAGCTTGAATGTGGACAGAGATGAACTTTGTTTTATGTGGATGTGGAGCCTGTTCTAGAGCAGCAATATCCTCTGCAAGATATAACTGTCCCTCCAAACCTTTTTCTTGATGTTGCAAAAGAGGTTTATATCCCTAGACTGAGTATTTCTGATGCCATTTGACTTCCTGATGTGCAGTAACTCTATCATTACTGGATCAGAGGATGCCTTGTTGTATGTCAGACCTAGGTCACTTCTTAGCAGTCAGTAGAATGCAGAGTATAGTGACAGGGATTTGAGTAAGTCCATGTAAGATATGTTGTTTAGGCTTTGTATCCTTTTAGTATAGTATCTCTGGAATATTCCAGTTGTTGCATGTGCCTAGAAAGATACATTCCAGAAGGGGCATTATATTGAATGACTGACCTAATGAGGGTTGAGTAAAGGGGAACAATGAAATTCCTAGATCTAGAGGTCTGAAATGCTGTACAGATATATATTTTTTAGTATAAATGCAGATCACTGCCATTTGTATATATACTTGGCAATATAGAAGGACTTTCATTGGTCAAAAGTTAGGTTACTGTCTATCCATGTAAGTTTCCAACTCCTGAGCAGCTGGGTCAACTCTCAGGGGTGTATTGTTAATGTGGCAGTTCCCTGGGATAGATGACTTCCCAAAGGATACAATAATGCATTTTTTGGCATTTAATTTCAGTACATAATTTTGGTTATTTATTTGGGACTAATCTTGCTCTAGGATGGCAAAGTCATTTGGGGATTTAATGACTGCTCATAGCCTGCAGTCATTTGTAAACTTAGTCAGCCAGAGCATTTGGATCATAAGATCATAGGAAGTTACTAGGCTAATGGCCTTTAATGCCTGCGTTTTTCCAATTATCAATACCCACAAGCTAGAATGGCTTTAGTATATGCCTGCGCCTTAAGGCATCTACAAACTGTGCTGTCCATAAGGGCACCACAGGTGAATTTGAGATTTTTCATCCATTGGTCCAAATTGCACTTGAATAGGGAAGAGCTCTGTTTCACATCAATAGGGAGTCTGTTCCAGAGAAGGGGTAATCTCTGAGACACATATCTATCCCTCCAGCATGTTTTCTTTAGGTCACAGATGAGGTTTAGATCCTTAGATCGGGTAATTCCAGTGTTGTTCGTTTTGTGCATGTGTAGCAGATCCATCAGGGCAGGACCAAAGAATGCCTTGCAGGTTAGGGATAGATGACCCTCAGTTGTCTGTAAGAGACTGAGTACAGGGACAAGGCTTTGAAGCAGCCTACATAGAACATATTATTAACAGCTTTTATTCTTTTAGTGAGGAACCTCTGTAGCCACTCTAACTGTTGCAAATGCCTGGTCATGTACATGCCAAAAGGTGTACTGTACTCAATTATTAGTCTAAAGAGGGACGAGTAATGTGGGACTGTGATCTCCTTAGATCTGGAGGTCATGTCCTTATAAATTGCACCATGTAGAAGTATTTTCTCACTACCATGGACACTTGGTGATCACAGTTCAGGTTACTGTCAACTTGAGTTCAAATCCCTCACCACTGGATCTACTCTTAGGGGAGTGTTATCAATGTTGTAATTTGAGGAGTGGGCATCTTCCCAAGGGGCATGATTTGTTTGTTTTTTTTACATTGAATTTTAGGCCATGGTTCTGGCAAAAGTTATTTGTTTGTATCAGAACTTCATAGAGGATATCTACATCTTAGGGGGATTCAATGATTGCACTCAGCTTGCAGTCTTCAGCAAATTTGGCCAGTTGAAGGCCCTCTACATTTGCTTTGACTTCAGAGAAGTATATTCCAAATAGGAGAGGTCCCAGTACTAGTAACAGGCCTCTTGGCGGAGGTGGATTACCCTACCCTAACTTCATGTGTCCCACCTGTGAGCCATTTGGCTATCCATCTGGTGACACAGGGATTTATGCCACAGTTTATAAGTCTGTCTGTAATACCTGAGTGAGATATTGTGTTAAATGCCTTTGCCAGGTCAAGGTAGGCGGTATGTACCATTTTACCATTGTCCGTGGTTCTGGTGACTTTCTCAAAGAAGTCCACCAAGTTTAGTAGGCATTACCTGCTCTTGATGAAATCAAACTAGGATGGGTCCAGTGTTAGAAGATTTCTTATGTCTTTGTTTATCAGTTCCACAATAATTATTTCCATGGTCTTGCATATAAGACTAGTCAAAGTTATGGGTCTGTAGTTCCCTGGGTCTGTTGATGGTCCGCCTTTGTGTAGAGGGATGACAGCTGCAGTTCTCCATTCCCTAGGGATAAAGCCTGTCTGGAGGCTGTGTTTGAAAAGAGATTCTAGTGGGCCTAACAGGTCATGTTTTTAGCTATTTAGAAAGCATCCTGGGATGTTAGCAGGACCCACTGATGCAATGTTTTTAGCTCTGGATAGTAGAATGAGGACTTGTTCTTTAGTGATAATTGGTGGAGAAATGGTAGAATGTACTTCCTGGAGGGAAACTGAGGGTGATAGGGTGGTGAAATTGGAGCTAAATTTATCAGCCAGCAAGTTTGCTATATTCTCCATTTCAGTATAGAAAGTTCCATTTACTTTACTTCAGCACACTGTTGGGTGATCAAGTTAATGTTGCATACATAATTGAAACATGCCTTCTGGTTATCCTTAGCCTGGGGACTATTTTTGCCTCAATGTTAGCCTTAGTGGACTTGCTTAGTCCACTAATTTGTTCATTGAAATTGATGATGGAGCTTTTTTTATTTTGTCTTTTAAGCATAGTCCTTCCAGTTTTTGGACAAAATTTTATTTTTTTTGCTGTACAGCCTACTTATACTGGGGGACCACCAAGGGGGCTTGTTTTTGGAGTTTATCCTACATTTATTTAGTTTTGTACTGCTGTTTCTATGCAGTTATTTAGATGCTTGTACAGGGTTTCCATAAACACTTTTGCATAGGCCCCCACGTTCTCTGAGTTTGGGGGTATTTGGAATTAACCTATGCCTTCACTTAATAAGGGGTAGTTAGTCTTAGGAAAAGTTCTTAAAGGTTCTGGGGTTTCCTGGAATTCAGCCTTTATATTTATTTTAAGGTTTACTGTTTTGTGATCTGATCTGACCAGTGATGACATTACATGGGGGGGTGCAAAGTTCCCTCATATTTGTGACTACCAGATCCCGGATATTTGCATGCCTAGTAGGTGTGCAGACTAGCTGTTGCAAGGTACTTGCACTGACAAAATCCAGAAATCCTTTAGCCTGCAAATCAGTGGTTGTGTATGTATCCCAGTTTATGGTGGGATAGTTGAAATCACCTATGAATATGGTGTCGGGGTGAATTGTGAGTGACTCTAGTACATTAAAGTATGTGGTATGGTTTTCCTGGGTCATAGACAGGGACCTATAGCTAGCAAGGATATGGTACTGGACTTTACCTAAGGCTGGTTGGACATGCAGTAGCTCAAGCATGTCATATTGTCTGACCAATCGTGAGGTGTGCTTACTTACTCTTTATGTAGATTGATGCACCTCCACCACTTGTCCCTTCTTGTGCGGTAGCTGTTCTAAATGTGTGGAAGGCATTATAGCCTTATACTGCTGGGGTGCCTTCCATGGCTTTAAACTATGTCTCAGTACCTGCACAGATGTCAACATTCTCCAGGGTGAGAACTGCTTCCAGGGAGTGGAGCTTTTTGTAGAGACTCCTAGCATTGAGCAGTAACACTTTTAGTTTATCTTGCATAAAACTGACTATGTTAGAATGTTTATCAGATTGGCATTGCCTAAAAAAGGCACTATAAGGGTGGATAATGTTTTGGCCAATATCCGAAAGCCTAGTGAAGGCAGGTGCAGATCATCCCTGGCAAAGTAGTGTGGTCTGTTAATCATGTGCTCCCAAACTGACAAATATTGGACCCCCTTATTATGACATCAGTAACTAAGCCAATTGTTAAAAGTCAATCATCTTCTGTTTATACTGTGGTATCATCTTTGGAGAAGGTAGAATGCTGTTCAGTGCTAGGCTCATACCTGCCTGGGACACATAATCAGAAAGTTCCATCATGTCTCTCTTCATATAGTCCAGGGAGGTATGTCCCAACATTAACACCTAAATAGACTATGACAGAGTCATACTGTTACTTGTGGTTAAGTACCCTGAGTCCATGTGTGATGTGGCAGATCCTTGCCACTGATAGGCAACTGACCATAACAGTCTCCTTGCTCAGCCTGGTAAGGTGGGCATTAGTGTATCTCACAACAGAGAGTCTCCAATGACCAATATATTGGGTTGTGTGGCAATTTGCCTTAAGGGCTTAGAGGTTGAGACATTGTGAGATGTGGTTGTATATGTCCTGGTGAGTGTTGTCTTTGTGGAGTGTTTGGGAGATTGCTGTGGGCAGTGTATGGGAGGCCTCTGAGGTTTGGGTAGATTGCATTTAAGAGCCTCAGTGTATGTGGGTGTGTCTCACTCATAGTAAGTGTAGTGTATGTATTACTGGAAACCTGTTTGGAGATAACAGTGTCTCTATGTGAATATCCAAAGACTTGGTTTAATTACATCTCTCATATACTATGTCAGTCTGCTTAAGAATAAGGTGGTTGTTAGTAAACATGAGACAATTGCTACATTGTCTCAAGATGCCTATTTCCACCACGGACAATTGCTACATTGTCTCAGGATGCCCATTTCCACCAGACTGGCTACAGAGATGGTGGGAAAGTCCACACCCATGGCTATGGATCCTCTTTTTTGTGATGTTAGAGGGGTTTCGAGTTGCTGGGCTGGGAGGGGAGGTCTAGGATTGATCTAAAATAACATTCTCAGAGTGATATTTCTCAGCAGGCAAACTAGCTGTTCTACACTGAACTAGATACTTGAGAAAACAGCAGAGGAAGTTTTATATGAAAAGGTTGCCCTTGGCTGGTTTTATAGAAAATCTTCTGAAGAAAAAATACCAGAATTTAAACTTGTGCTAGTTTCAAAGTGAGCATAATTAATAACAGTCTGTACTTTTGCGGAGAGAAAAAAGAAATGACATAAACTCTAGCAAAGAAAGCAATCTGTGTATTTTATTTTATTTTTACTCGGGGTGTGTTTCTATTTGTTACAGCATTGCTGACTAGATTGCTGAATTCCCATTTTTACAGTATCGCTTCAATTTGGCTACATGTAAAAAAATACATGTTGCAGCATTATGTAATAATGACTGCTCAAATGTGAGAGCAGGAAGAAGCAGAACAGCTATGGATGGATGTTTTATTTTGAAGCTTTGGGTGGCATTTGTGTTGTCACTAAATGAGGTGTGTGTGTGTGTGTGTGTGTGTGTGTGTGTGTGTGTGTGTGTGTGTGTGTGTGTGTGTGTGTGTGTGTGTGTGTGTGTGTGTGTGTGTGTGTGTGTGTGTGTCTGTGTGTGTCTGTGTGTGTCTGTGTGTGTGTCTGTGTGTGTGTGTGTCTGTGTGTGTGTCTGTGTGTGTGTCTGTGTGTGTGTGTGTCTGTGTGTCTGTGCGTGTGTGTACGCTCATGCCTGCCTGTGTTTTTGCTTCATTTATAATTTGCACAAGACAAGGACAAAAAACAAAAAGAATCTATGAGAGAAAACAAAAAAAAGGAAGAATGAATTATGGCAGGTAACAGGAATAAAAAAGTTGAAGTTCTGAGTACTCCTATTTGTCTGTGTATATGTGAGTTACACAGGGAGGACCTACATCTTGTATGAAATTAATTAGATTAACTTCAGTCAACGAACTTGACTTGAAATAGGGGAAAGGCTTATTGCACCCAATCCCAAAACACTGTAGTAGAAAAATAAATACATTTATTTGTCTTATTTAACTAGGATGAGCTATTAGGCAAAACCATTAGTAGGTAGAGGACCTGTGAGAAAAGCTCAGCAACACAATATAAAGAAAACATGAATTAACAACAGAATGAAAGAGAGCACTCTATAGATTAGTTACTAGTTAATACACTGGTATCACTGAAAGCTAGTGCAGATTAGATATATAACAGAAGGAATATATACACAGCATCATATGTAAAATGTATAGTTTTTAGCACCCAGACCAAACTCAGGTAAGGGGGAGGTAGGAGAGACTCCTTGGAGTTCAGAGAGAAAAGCACGATAGCACAAGAAATGGGATACTGAGACATAGGTCGAATCAATGAACCAGGGGGAAGAAAAATGCAGTGGGAGGGCAAGGAAGAAAAGAAAGCTGATAAAAAAAGTAAAGTGGGAATAGGGTGGTCCTAAATCTGAGCAGATGGTGCAGAACTAGGGAATAGCTAAAACAATAGGCAGATAGCAGAAAGGAGGCAAGACAAATGAAAGAAAAAACTTATATACAATAATAGAGACTGTGATGATGTGAGGTATTGCCAGCTATGCCAGAAGTAGGGCAGTGGATGTGCAACATATGCCAGCAGAGCTAGCTGGAATTTTGTAAAGAATTATAGGTCATTTGTACATCAAACAGATTTGTACAGATGTTTGTTTTGAAAAATGTATTTGTAAAGCTGCTTGTGTTAAAAATGTACCAACAGTGTGCCCTGCTGGACAGAAAAAGAAATATATATATGTATTATTGTAATTGTTTAAAGGTGTGTGTTTTAACAGAGAATACTGGAAGAGAAAAGGTTAAACTCAGTCCAAGCTAACTTTGAAAAATAGTTGAAATTAAATGAGAGAAAAGATTATACAGGGTTTCTGTGAAAGATTCTGCATAGGCAGCATTGTTCTCAGGGTTTGGTGGGGCTTGAAATTTGCCAAGGTGTTAGTTAGTGGTAGGAAGTTTGCCCCTAGAATAATTCCTAAAAGTTTTAAGGTTAGCTAGTGTCCCTGATTTTACCATTACTTCAAAGGAGACAGCTTGGTCTAGCTTGACTAGCAAGGACATTACACTAAGGAGGGTGCAATGTTCCACCATGTTTTTGAGGATGAGGTCAAGGATGTTTACACTGCTAGTGGGCATACAGATTAAATGGTCGAAGGTGTTTGCATTTACAAAGTCCAGGATCTTTGGACTTGCATATTAGTGAGTCTTGTATGATTCACAGTTTATATTGAGGTAAAATTGCCCATAAGGATGGTGTTAGGTTGAATGGAGAGCATCTCAAGTACATTTAAGTGTGCATTATGGATTTCCTGAATCATTGAGTGGGATGGGCAAAATGAAAATAGCCAGGATAGGTTAGGTGCATGACAGGATAGTGGGTAGTTATTTTTCAAGAAAGTATTCAAAAATCACATCTTTCCCTTATATCTAAATGAAATGGTACTTATCACAAGGACCCCAAATGGCTGTTGCTTGAGTTATTGGTAGGTGGCCATACAATGTTGTACACTGCCAAAATATACATCTCCCCCTGGCATCTGCCCCCAGTATGAGAACATCCCATAAACAAAATAATTGAGCTCACTGGAAATCACAAGTTAATCATATTAGGTAATGTTAATGTTGATTGGAAAAGCCCTAAAAGTAGTGAACTTAAAAGTTTATCTCCCAGTAACTTCACACAAACAGTCACTGAAGGAACCAAGCCAAATACTATTGCATACTACTACTAATACTCACTCTAGGATACAGTAATCACAAATATTCAAGACAACTTGAAATATTACAAATACCTCTGTCAGTGGCCATTGCCCTATATTTATTTAACATTTTTTGGCCGGGAAAGTTCGACTAAGACAGAGTCTATTTTCAGCGGAGGCCTGGGGAGAAACACTCCAGACACACATCTTTGGAATGTGGGAGGAAACCCAGGTGAATGCAGGGAGGACATGCAAACTCCGCACAGAAGGCACCTCAGCCAGGAATCAAATTGGAGAACCTCTTGCTGTGAGGTGACAACGTTAACTGCTGCACCACTGCACCACCCATTATAACGTAGACAGGATTCCTCCCAAAACGACCTACTCAGATTCCTTCCTGGATAATCAGAATCAATCCTCCTTGCCAAACTAGCCTTTCAAGACAGGTCTTGAGTATTTAACTGCAGTTGTACAACCTCTATACTTTGTAACTTCTACAGCATCGTTTCTTCTATACAGTACTGAGTCCTCGCTTTCCAGAGTGACAGATAAACATCACACCAATCCCCAGTTGTCCCTGGAAGTGAAACAGCAAATAAAAGTGCATGATAGATCTTAGTGTGACTGGAAAAAATAACCTACATGATAAGAATAAATGACTATGAAACAGTTTTAAAAAACTTCATAGCTAAATATTTACAAGTTCAGCATTAACTGTGTAAGAAGTATGCTAGAACTGCACACAAAGCAACCTAAGAAATTCTGGAAAATTATAGCAAATTAGCTCAAAGTTTTACTTATTTGGTTACACTAGCAATACTTAATAAACAGTTCCTAAACCAATCAAGGAGCAGTATTTGTAATCCCCTTCCAGCCTTTTTAACAATTCACCAACAATTGGATCTACAAAAAGCTCCTATATAATCCAAACTTCTACTTCAAAACAATTTGCAAAACAAAAGTAAAAGTATTTCTAGACTAAATTGACATTCAGTATAACCCTGAATTCCACACCAGTTACTTAATGTTTTAGAAAGCAAATCAAAACTATGATAACATTTGGGAAAAACTCTGTGTCTGAGATGCAGTTAGGCAACAGCATACCTTGTGTTCTTCCTATATATATTTTCAACCTTTTACTAACAACTGGCATTTTCTCTCCCAGTTTTAAGCATACAATTATAATTTTCCTTCCAAAAATACTTACACCAAACTCTGTCAGCAACCACTGCCTACTACTCAATATCTGCCCTTTATCAAAAAATTATTGAAAAGGTGATCTAAGAACAATTATTTGAATGCATACAAAACTATGACAACTTTACAGACAACATTTATATCCTTAACAATCAGATTTACACAAATATGGATCAGGGGACTTTTAAAAGGGGCCATTCCTTGGATATAAATCATGCATCGGACACAGCTGACCGTGATATTTTACTATGAATGCTAAACGCACGCGGTCATTCTTGGGAATTGGTAGTCTGGATTATTAACCACATGGACAATTGAATATTTAGAGTAGTATGTAAAAATGTCCAGTTTGACTACAGTTCACTCAGGACAGGTATCCCTCAGGGGTCCATTTTAGGGACATTGTTGCTGTCATATATGTGGTCTCTCTCACTTAAACTGCTGATGACATTTTAAATAACACTTTTTGCAAGTTCTATATTATACTGCATAAGTATCTTCAAAGAGATTTCTGTGCTCTTTGGAAATGGCTTATATGAAATGGATTAAATATAAAATTCACATTTGGGACAATCTTGGATTGTTGCAATTTAGTTGTCAATAGTGTAACACCCCACAAGGACCCCATTTCAAACTGTCATTCAGAAAAGATACCCTAGCCTGATATGAGCTGAGGATCTTTTATTTCATTCCCATACAGTAATGAATGACCTTATTAGATTAAAGGCAGTGTATAAAATACCCAATCTGCTCACTCACTGAAGTCCATAAAGCAGTCACCTTTAATATTTTATTACCT